>NC_134115.1:85397471-85709451 GCF_040939455.1 Microcebus murinus | reverse complement strand
GTACATGGGCCGGGTGTAGTGGAACTCGGCGCTGTCGCTGGCCCCCTCCTCCCCATCCTGGCTAGCCATTTCAGTGCTCAGCCGGTCATGCTCTGTGGACGAGTTGCTGGGCAGGTACTCGTGCTCGGTGAGCTGAGATGACAGCTCATCTTTGATGCTCTCCTCTTCATTCTCACCATCCCTCAGTTCTTGGGCTTTGGGGAAATCAGTATGACCCCCAGAGCCCAGCTCAAAGCTCTCCACCAGGCCATTATAATTACTGCTACTTGGAGACTGGTGGTCACTGCCATGATTAAGCTTCTGACAAAGGACAGTAGGGTTTCCTTCTAAAACCTCAGTGCATTTGTCTACCACATGCCACATCTGGAGAAAGCTTGCTGCTGTCAAGTAACTAACAATTTCTGGAGCAGGCATTACTAGACGTCCAGTATAACTAGATAGGAGAATGTTCTCAAACACTCTTGGGTTCATCACATCAGGCAAAATAATTCTTCTGCTATTTTTCAGGAGTACCTGGTCACAAAAGTAGGGTGAACTTGCAGCAAGGACAGCTTTGTGTGCCCGGAAAATGTGGCCTTGGACAACAATGGAGACATCACATAATTGCCCTTGCTGGCGCTGCTGGTTCAGTTTCTGTAGAATGGTGCTGGAAAAATCAGGAAATTCTACTCGAAAAGAGTTTGTTCCAGGCTCCATTTCATCACAAATCTTATTCAGTGCTATAAGAGAAAGAAAAATTAGTACTAATTCCAGCCCAAAGAGAAACTTATTCCATCCCCTTCTCCATCATTGAGTAGGTTCCAAAGTTCTATGATATAAAGTCCCTAGTCTGTGGGCACTAGTGGGTGAAGGATTCATTCCCTAGAGCAAGGCTTACAGTGTGCCAAAAGCAAGGGCCACCACCACTCCTCACGGAACTCTTCATTTTGCCTCTGTCTGTGGATAGGACAGATTCCAGTGGTTGGATTTGTAAGCTATACAAATCCTCTAAGTAAAACAATTATTGTAAATATGTCTAGTTAAAACAAACATGATACCTAGAAAAACTAAAGAATTTTTTTTTTTTTTTTGAGATGGGGTCTCCCTCTGTTGCCAAGGCTGGAACGCAGTGCTTATTAACAGGTGGGATCATAGCTCACTACAGTCTCGAACTGCTGGGCTCAAGTGATCCTCCTGCCTCCCGAGTAGCTGGGACTACCGGCACCCACCAACACCTGGCTCAAAACAAGAATTTTTAAGCTTCAGATTCAACTCACATTTGATAAGTTGTAGTGAGGGAGGGAAAACAGAATTGTGGGAAGGAAGAGCATATGCAAAGGCTCTGAGGTAGGAATGAAACTGGCAATTGCAAGGAACTGAAAGGAGACCCCTAGGCTAGAGTCCAGTGATGGAGTGAGGGGCAAGGGGGCTGGAGCGTGGGGCCAGACAATTGTGCCTTTGGTATTTCAGCACCAAAGGGGTTTGGTCGCTGAGCCCCGAGCAATGCAGGTTTCTCTAGCTGCTGTCAGAATTTTAGCTCTTTAAGAGCTTCTGATGAGGTAAAGCAGAATGAAACTGCAAGGTGAGGAATTCATTCTACTTGGTGGTCTCCACACTGTCTAAAGAGTTATAGACCAAAGAAAATGGTAAGTATTGTCCTGGCTATTGAATGGACTTGATCAGAAGATAAAGTTCTAACAAAGAACAAGAGATTACCTGTGTTGCTACTGTAAATATATTCTGTGGGATAAGGCAAGCATTAGAGACAATTCCTAACAAAAGCAGTCAAGATGAGCCTGCTAGAGATCCTTCATGTCCCATAATTCCATAGCAAATTAAAGCAAACAAAAACACCCAAATGATTTATCAACGCTATCTGTTACCTTGTTCTAATACTATAACCGAACATTGCTAAATACCAAGTTGTCTAAGCATGACATAAAAGAACCAGAGAACCCAAACAGACTGAAACTCACCTTTGAGGGACGGGGTGAGATGATGAGAAGAAATGAACATTTCTTCAGTAATTATTATCTCCATGGACTGTACACCTTTTTTCACTTAATCTTTATAATTACTCTGCAAATGTAGGGCTTGATATTCTTAGTTTAGCTATTTTAAGTAATATTCCCAAGGTTAAAAGCTAGTTTTTATTAAGTTGAGATGTGAATCCAGGTCTGTATGACTCCAAAGTCTATGCTATTTTTCCTACCACATCACTGTGCCTCCTCTAAGATGCCAAAATGACAAATTAGTCATTAATAATTTTAAAGGGTAAGACAATGTCTTCAGAATGAAGACATTAATGTGTTAACTCATTAATTAATTTAGGGTTAATTAGGGTTAATTTAGGATTTTATACATCTTAAAACATTTCAGAGTAATTTAAAACAAGAATAGACCATGAAATAAACTATTTAGGTATTTGTAGTTTCAAAAGGAAAAGCTGACTATATAAATGAATAGACTAGAAGCATGTATATTCTAACAACTACATCTGGGTGAACAGATTCTCCGCTACATCTCACCACTGTAGAATCTTGTTCTTAGCTATCTGAAAAAGGGGGTGGGGTGGGGAGGAGGACAATACATGCGCATGTAAAAAAAACTATATAAAGGTGTAAAAAAAAATCTCTTCATCATTTATTCCTAGTCACCCTCATAAGAAATCACCATTAAACTCCTGTATATATTTCTAGAAACTTCTCTGTGCATATATCAGAATAAATCATATATATCCTTTAAAAATCCCTACTCAAATGGATTCATTACCTACATTTTATTCTACACTTAGCTTTTGTCACTTAATATATCTTGGAGATCTTCCCACATTAGTACACAAAGAGCTAACTCATTCTGTTTAATGGCCACATAGCTTCCTATTATATGGATGTATCATAATTTAAGCAATTCTCTTCTTATAGAATTTCAGTTGGCTGGGATTTTGAAATTATAAGCAATGCTGCGATGGATATCTGTATATAATTATCTTGGCATACCTTTGGAAATATCTATAGGGCAATTTCTACCAGTGGCATTGTAATTGTTGGGTTAAGGGGCTGTACATTTGACTTTCTGATATATATTACCAAACCACTTGCCAGAAAGCTTGCCCTAAGTCAAACTCTGACCAACAATAAATGACAATGTTTACTTCCCACACCCTTATGAAGACTGAATGTCATTAAACAAGGAAAAAAAAGTGTGCAAATCTCCTAAGTGACACGATTCACTGCTGTTTTGATCTGCATGCCCTTAATTATGAATGAGGCTAATACTCTGTACTCATGTTTACTGGTCATTTCTGGTTTTCTTTCTATAAATTAGTCATATCCTTGGCTCAAACAAATCGGGCAATCCATCTTATTAGCGGGGTTTTTTACAAATTCAGATAATTATTTTTATCCTATGTTGCAATATTTTTCAGTTAGCTTACTTTATAGAATTTTTTTGCCACAATGAAATTTATATGAAAATACCATTCTGTGCTTTATGGCCCCAGGGTTTTGTGTGAGACATAGAAGGGCATTCTCAACTCCAAAATTATTTTTAAAAATAAAAATAATTATTTAGGTTTTTATCCTGATACCATTTAAAAAAATAAACATTTAAACCTTTAATACATGGACTTTATTTTGGCATAAAGAGTAAGGTTGGGACTCAGCCCTTTTCCCTCCAAAATGGCTAGCCTATTTTTCCAACATCATTTATTGAATAACCCATCGTTTTTTTCATAAAGTTCAAGTATCTGTAGTAGAATTCGAAATGACTGAGAATAAGACGTATAAAAACAGCTCTACAAGAATAAATGCCGTAAGTGAGATTACAGAAAATGGTAGAGCAGGAAGCTCCACGGTTGGTCTCTCCACCAACACAACCAGGAAGCTGGGAGAATGATCAGAATCACTATTTCAGAACTCTGGAAGCTTGTCAGACACTCTTAGCACGAGAGCGGGAAAGAAGAGACTGCTGAATCTCAGAAGGGTGCAGGATACACAAATCCCTGGTTCCTTAGCCCTGCCACAGCCTGCTGGAAGGTGGCCCATATTCCTAGAGCAGCTGGCTGATGCCAGGGTAGACAGTAAGGAGTAAGAACCTTGCCCTCCAAAAATTGGAGGTTATGCATTTTCACGAGTCTGGTGGACCTACACAGCTTTGATTTGGCCCCTGCAGGCTGCAGTAGCTTCTGGTGATGTGTATCATAAAATTTAAGAACACCTCTCCATCCAATGTGCATACCCAGATCAGATCCAAATATTTCAGAAAATCTCTATTAGGTCACAGGTAGACTGCATACAGAGCAGAAAAGAAACTTCAGTGATTACACCCAATAAGGAACATAGACCATGCATAATAATTTGGAAAAATCACTACACAAACACACCACTGTAGCCTCAACAAGTAACAAGAGCAATTCCTGAGGAGGGGGAGAATCTGATTTTCAAAGCTACTATCAAGAAAATATAACAATTATAAGCATATACACATCTAAATGAAACCAGAAATCAGTAACAGAAGGAAAACTGAAAAACTGACAAATGTGGAAATTAAGCAATATTCTTAAATGATCCATAAGAACTCATGAGGGAATTAGAAGATACTTTGAAACAAATACAATATACCAAAACTTATGGGAAGCAGCAAACACATGTACCAAAACATTTAGGAAGAACCAAAAGCAGTGCTTGTAGAGTAATTTATAGCTGCAAATAACTATTTTAAATAGGAAGAAAGATCTCAAATCAATAACCTAACTGTGCACTTAATGACACAGGAGAAGGGCAAATTAAACTAAAAACTACCAAAAAGAAGGAAATTATAAAGATTAGAGCAGAGATAAACAAAAAGAAAATTAAAAAATACAGAAAAATCAATTCAAGTACAAGTTGACCCTTTAAAAAGATCAACAAAATCGACAAGCCTTTAACTGTATTTACTAAGAAAAAAAGAGAAAACTCAAATTATTAAAAGAAGTGAAAGAAGAGTCATTACTGGCTTTACAGAAATAAAAAGGATCATAGGAGACTACTATGAAAAATATAAGTGAACAAACTAGGTACCTTAATGAAATGGGCAAATCCAACCAAAACTGGTTCTAAGAAATAGAAAATCAGAATAGACCCAAAACTAGCAAGGAGATTAAACTTTTCAACAAAGAAAACATCCCAACTGATGGCTTCACTGGTGAATTTTACCACACATTTAAAAAATACAACCAATCTTTCTTAAACTTTTCCAAAAAATTGAAGCAGAGGCAACAAACACATCCTAATTCACTCATTCTATAAGGCCAGCAGTGTCCTAATACCAAAGCCAGATAAAAACACTACAAGAAAACTACAGACCAATATCCTTTATGAACACTGGTGCAAAAAAAAAAAAATACTACTAAACCAAAGTCAGCAGCATATTAAAAGGATTGTATGCCATCACCAAGCAAGCTTTACTCTTGGAATGCAAGGATGGTTCAACATATGAAATCAATCAATGTAATATATCATATTAACAAAATGAAGAAAAAGAAAAAAAAAACTAAATGATCATTTCAACTAATGCAGTAAAAGCATCTGACAAAATTCAACACCATTTCCACGATAAAAACACTCAAGAAACTACCTCAACATAATAAAAGCCATATATTAAGAACCCACAGCTAACATCATACCCAATGGTAAAAGTATTAAAGCTTTTCCTCTAAGATCAGGAACAAGACAAAGATGCCCATTTTTGCCACTTTTATTCAACATAGTATTGGAAATTCTAGCCAGAGCAGTAAAGCAAGAAATAAAAGGCATTTAAATTAGAAAGGAAGAAAAATTATTTGTTTGCAATCACATGATCATACATAGAATACCCTTAAGATTCCACACAAAACTGTAAGATTATAATAAACAAATTCAACAAAACAGCAGGAAAGTTGTAAAAATTAGTTGCATTTTTATACACTAACAATGAACAACCCAAATAGGAAATTAAGAAAGCAATTCCATTTACAATAGCATCAAAAAGAAAATACTTAGGAATTAACCAAGGAGATAAAAGACTTATACACTGGTAACTACAAAACACTACTGTAAGAAATTAAAGACACAAATAGACAGTGTGTGTTTGTGGATTGGAAGATGCAATACTGTTAGTACTACTACACAAAGCAATATACAGATTCAACACAAGCCCTATCAAAAACTCTTGCCCTTAATTTTAGGTGAATGTGGCATTTCTCCGTATTCCCTCACCCTAGTAACATATACAAAGCTTAAATTTATATAGGTTTTCCTGCTATATAGCAATATTTACAAACTCACAGGCAGTTAGTTGTGACCTATGTATTTAGAACACAGCTGCTATTTCAATTGTTTAGAAGACGTCTATAGAAGTAATTATTTAACTCACTAAGAAAACTCCATAAAACACTATATACCGTGGGGGACTTCAAAGACAATCAAGGAATGTCACTGTCCTTGGAGACTTTATAATGATGAAAAACATGCATACAACATTGTTATTCAAAGAAAAGCCTGATAAAAGTACCATAAGAGAATTACAAACCTAGGAGGAATTCAGAGGAGGGGACCTGGTATGCCCTAGAGTTAGTTATATGTCCTATCACTATAAATTTTGGTGTCACCAGGGTAATACCATGACCTTAAGATTATATAATTCTTCCCATCTACCACACACTGATTAAAATAATCTAATAAATATGGAAAAATTGGCCTGAGTCCTAGAACCTAGGGAACAGTGTTATCTACATGCCATAAAAATTAAAGATATAGTGGATCAGTAACACCCTTCACTTGAAGGGCCCAGAGCTAAAAGCCAGCGTGGGCCGTGGGTCAGACAGAACCTGCAGATTGGCAACATTAAGAGGTGGACGGTATTAGGATACCAAAGGCTGAATGTCACCTCAGCAGGAAAAAAAAATCTTAATATGAAAGGGTGGAGCTCAGGGGCCCGAAGAAGGAGGCAAAGGCATAGCCATCATCTGCCAGCTGGGCCAAAGAGACAACAGAGGCTCGCGATATCACAATTTCACCAACACCAAAGAAAGTGCACAAAACTGAGAGCTGAAGGCCTACCCTCCAGCCCCAGCCACTCCACCCGAGCTGACCCCACTTGTCGCTATGGCTCAGCCTCACATCCAGCTTAAGAACTAAAAGTGGATTCTAACAATATTCAGCTATACAGTGAGGGTCCCCAAATTAATCCACCTACAAAGAGGTAAAATTTAACACTTAAACAGAATGTTTCCCTCTCAAGAATTAATAAACAGAATAAAGCCAACATGGGGTCTGTGAATAGATTCTACAGTATCAAAAAAGAAAAATATGGCAAGGAATAGATAAAGAGTACATTTTAGATACCATTTTTTAAACTGAAGATTTCCACAAACCTCATGAGGTGGTATGAATAAAGTATAAGGAAGATGAGACAAAATAGCAGAATGACATGGGAAAAACAGCTGACTGAATTAAAGATAGGAAATAAGGAAACTAATAGAGCAGAAATTTACAGAGGCAAGAAGCAGAATTACAACTATAGAAAATGGAATCAATGATGTGCAAGGCACTTTGGGAAACTTCCACTAGAATGCAGAAAAAGGATAAAAATATGAAAACAGTGACAGAGAAGATAACAGAGCAAGAGAACAGAGAACATAGATCAACATACAGCTAATTAGTGTCCTTGAGAAAAGGAACCAAACAGAGAAGGTAAAATACTCAAAATATTTAATTGACGAAAAGTTTCCCAGATCCTTTTGTATTTCATAAGCATGACGACTGGGTTTTCACATGCAAGCATGAGACGTGCCTCCCTCAAACCTTGTTACCACATGGGCACATTACCCGTCTGACATGAAAAGAAAAAAAAGTTCCCTGAGTGAATTGTGAGTAGAGTATGCAGAAGAGCCCTGCCTCAGTAGTGGGGACAAATTAATCCCAGACAAAATGCAGTTCTAGTCCTGCCAAACAAAGCTTAAAAACAAGTCTCAAAAGGATCAAACTGTTTCCAACTTAATTATGTTCCAGAATGAAGCTTGAGAACATTTACATAATACAAAAATATCCAGCACCAAACAAGGTAAAATTCATATCTGACATCCAATAAAAAAATCACCACACATGCCAAGAAGCAGAAAAATATAACCCATGATACTGAGAGGGCTAAGAAATCAATCACCCAGAAATGACAGAGATTTATACAATTGGTAGACAATTCTATGTTCAAGAAAGTAAAGGAAAGATTAAACATGTTAGGTAGAGAAAGGAAAGCTATTAAAAAAAAAGAGAGAGAGACCTAAATAGAACATCTAGAAATCTAGAGATTTAAAGCACACAACACACAAACACACACACACACACACACATAGGAATAGGAATAATGACAGAATTAACACCACTAAAGAAAAAGATCGATTAATTAAAAACATAGTGGCCAGGCGCAGTGGCTCACGCCTGTAATCCTAGCACTTTGGGAGGCCAAGGTGGGAGGATCACTTGAGCTCAGGAGTTCGAGACCAGCCTGAGCAAGAGTGAGACCCCCGTCTCTACTAAAAAAAAAAAAAAAAAAAAAAAAAAAACACCAGAAAGAAATTAGCCAGACAACGAAAAACATATAGAAAAAATTAGCCAGGCATGCATGGTGGTGCATGCCTGGAGTCCCAGCTACTTGGGAGGCTGAGGCAGAAGGATTGCTTGAGCCTAGGAGTTTGAGGTTGCTGTAAAGCTAGGCTGAAGCCACGCCACTGTAGCCTGGGCAACAGACTCTGTTTCAAAAAAAAAAGAAGAAAGAAAGAAAGAAAGAAAAAAGAAAACAAACATAGCAACAGAAACTACCCCAACTAAAACAAAGAGGAAAAAAAAAATAGAAAAAATATAGAAAGGGGAGAGAGTACCAGTGGGTCATGAGACAACTATGAGGTGCCTAATATGCATGTAATGTGAGGGAGAAGGGACAGAAAATTACATATGACAAGCTGTGAGACATGTGAAAACTATATATATTTTTTATACATGTGTGAAAATAGCCTAAACTTTCCCAAATTTGATGAAAACTACAATTTCACAGACCCGGTCAGGTGCGGTGGCTCACACCTATAATCCTAGCACTGTGGGAGGCTAAGGTGGGCGGATTGCTCAAGGTCAGGAGTTTGAGACCAGCCTGAGCAAGAGCGAGACCCCATCTCTACTAAAAATAGAAATAAATTAATTGGTCAACTAAAAAAAATTAAAAAAAAATTAATTTCACAGACCCAAGCAGTGGCTCAACAAACCCCATGCATGAGAAACATAAAAAAAATGACACCAAGGCACAGGATAATCAAAACACTTAGTGATGAAAAGAAAATCTTAAAAACAGCCAGAGAAAAAGGACCCTGATGTACAAGCCAGGAGACAGTATATCAACATTTTTAAGTACTGAAAGAAAAAACAAAACAATTGTCAAACTAAAATCCTATACCCAACCAAAATGTCTTTCAAAATGAAGGCAAAATATATTTTTAGACATAGAAAAGTTGAAAGAATTTATCACCAAAAAGATCAAAAGTAAAAAGGACAGGCACATTAAAATAAAAATAAGTCAAACAACACAATAATAATATCAAAGTAAAATTCAATGTAAAAAGCATTCAATGGGATGAGGTTTATCATTAACTGATGAATTCATTCTATAATTCACAATTAAGGTTTTCCTTGTGAAGTTTTATGTGTCAAACACAGTACAGTGTTAGAAAACAAAACAGCAACAGAAACAAAATTGTAGTAATATAAATATCCCTCTTTTAATCCTTAATAGATAAAGTAGGCAAAGGATAATAAGTATATATAGGTTTACACAGCTATCATTAATAAAGCTGATTTAATGGAAACATGTCAACTTCTGTATCCTACAGATAATATTCCTTCTTTCCTCGTGTCTACAGGACATTTACAAAAATGCTCATCTAAGTGGTCACAGAGAACACATCAATAGATTCCCCAAAGCAGAAATGCATAGGGCATATTTGATTACATGTGATTACACAATGTGATTACACAATGTGATGACGCAAAGTGATAAAACTGGAAAGATTAAAAGTAGAGGGAAGAGAAGGGGAAAAGGGAATAGGGTAGGAGAAAATTCACTAAATAACTTTATATAAAACCCTGGCATCAAAACTGGACAGGGGAAAAATGACAAGACAAGCTCATTAACAGAAAAGAAAAATTATAAACCATATGGCATTCTGGCTTATTTCTTTACTCTTTTTGGGGTTTAGTGCATCATAAGAGTGATGCATGGAAAAAACTGAGTTACTGTTCCAATCACACTGAGAACAAGATATTAGGCTATGGTAAAATTACCATCAGAAAAATATTTTGCAAGATCTCCCTCGGCTCTCCTCTGGTCAAGACCAACGCTGGTGACACAAAGATCAACTGTACTTCCCTCTAAAAGTGACAGGGAGTGGTGGGAAATACACCTGGAAAGGCTAAAGGGGGTGTGGACACTGGGGGCAGCACTGAAAACTTCTGAGTGACATGCTGTGATATATGGCTAAGGAAGGTTAATCTGTTGATGGACTAAAGCAGGAGAAGGTCTGAAGTAGAAGCTAATTATAAGATTTCGACAAGCATATTCTAGGTTTAGCAGCTATGAAAGTAGGAGTGGGAAAGGAAAATAGAGAGGTGGTCGGGTGCGGTGGCTCACGCCTGTAATCCTAGCTCTCTGGGAGGCTGAGGCGGGCGGATTGCTCAAGGTCAGGAGTTTGAGCCTGCGCAAGAACGAGACCCCCGTCTCTACTATAAATAGAAAGAATTGGCCAACTAATACATAGAGAAAAACTTAGCCGGGCATGGTGGCGCATGCCTGTAGTCCCAGCTACTTGGGAGGCTGAGACAGGAGGATCGCTTGAGCCCAGGAGTTTGAGGTTGCTGTGAGCTAGGCTGACGCCACGGCACTTACTCTAGCCTGGGCAACAAAGTGAGACTCTGTCTCAAAAAAAAAAAAAAAAAGAAAAAGAAAAAAAAAAAAGAAAATAGAGAGGTAGGACTGATGAGACTGACAGAATTGGTAGGCAGGAAGATGTAGAAGTAATGCAAGGTACAAATGATATCATCAAGAAAGTGAATAGATAACCCACAGAATGGAAGAAAATATTTGCGGATCATATAACAAATAAGTGACTTGCATCCAGAATACCTAAAGAATCCTTACAATTCAATAATAAAAAGACAAAAAAACCAACTGAAAAATGGACAAAGGATTTGAATAGACATTTCTCCAAAGATATACAAATAACTAATGAACATATGAAAACTGCTCAATATCGTTAGTCATTAGGGAAATGCAAATCAAAACCACAAAATACTTCTCACCTACTAGAATGGCTGTGATTAATAAGATGGACAATAACAAGTGTCAATTAGGATATATACAGATTAGAACTCTTATATATTGCTGGTGGGCATGTAAATGGTACCGCTGCTGTGGAAAACGGTTTGTCAGTTCCTCAAAAAGTTAAACATAGAGTTACCATGTAATCCAGAAATTCTACTCCTAGGTATACTCAAGAAAAATGAAAACATGATCTCCACACATGTACATGAATGTTCATAATAGCATTATTCATAAAAGCCAAAAAGTGGAAACAACCATAATGTCCACCAAATGATGAGTGGATAAACAAAATGTGGTATATTCACAGAATAGAGCATTATTTGGCAATAAAAAAAAGAATGAAGTACTGATAGATGTGACAACATAGCTGGCCCTTGAAAACCTTATGCTAAATGAAAGAAGCCAGACACAAAAGGCCATATCTTGTATGATTCCATTTATATGAAATGTCCAGAATAGTCAAATCCATAGAGACAGAAAGTAGATTAGTGGCTGCCAGGAACCAGGGGTAGAACAAATGGGGAGTGACTGCTAATTGGGTTTCTCTGGGAGGGCAAAGGTTCTAAACTTAGACTGTAGTAATGGGTATACAAATCTGTGAATATATTTAAAAAAACTCAATTGTTTATGAATTATATCTCTATAAAGGGGTTTAAAAGATGGAGTGGCTGAGCATTGGTGGCTCACACCTGTAATCCCAGCACTTTGGGGGGGCTGAGGTGGGAGGATCACTTAAGGCCAGGAGTTCAAGACTAGCCTGGGCAACATAGTGAGACCCCATCTCTACAAAAAAACATTTAGCCAGGTGTTGTGGTACGCACTTATAGTCCCAGCTACTCAGAAGGCTGAGGTGGGAGGATCACTTGAGCCCAAGAGTTTGAGGTTACAGTGAATACTCTAGCCCAGGCAACAGAGACCGACATTGTATCAAAATAAATAAATAAATAAAAAGTAAAAATTAGAGTAATACAAGGTAAACTCAGGTACCAATGCTGACCTTGAAGTTTCATGGCTGGGTGACTAGGAAAATGTCATCATTAAAAGGAATAACAGCAGCAACTACTGTTCATTAAATACAGAAGATATTAAACATAAAATATTAAGCAGAAGATGAAGTGCAACATATGGAAGAATCCCTGAACTAGATGACCTCCAAGATTCCTTTGATGAGCTTAATAGTCGCCACTATTTATTATTCAGTTGAAAATCTGTATGTCAAGTTTTATACACTATTTAGACACAGATTAAACATTCTAAAAACACAAATGACAGCAATATTATAGGGAAAGGGATCCACCAGCTACTTGTCTTGAAGTCCTCCAGAGATCTCTTTAATCAGAGCATATGGTAATCTGCATGTTTACTGTAGAATGCACATTTAAATGTAGTAAATGTTGCTTCAGTAATTTAAAGTCTGGCACAAATGTACAAAACTAACCAACACCATATGCCTACCAAAATTCTTTTTTTAAATAGATGGGGTCTTGCTATGTTGTCCAGGCTGGTTTTGAACTCCTGGCCCCAAGTGATCCTCCTGCCTCAGCCTCTCAAGTAGGTGGACTAGAGGTGCGCGCCACCGCAATGCCTAAAATTCTTTACATTAGTCAAATGCTTGACAGTACACAAAGTACACTTATGTAAACCCAAGTCTTGCAACACCCCTGTATTGTCATACTTATTTTAAAGATGAGTGTACTCAGATTAAAAGATCTCAGAAATGGCATGTCAGGATTCAAACAGAAGTGTAATTCCAAATCTAGTATTTTTTTTTTTTTTGAGACAAGAGTCTCACTCTGTTGCCCTGGCTAGAGTGCCATGGCATCAGCCAAGCTCACAAGCAACCTCAAACTCCTGGGCTCAAGTGATCCTTCTACCTCAGCCTCCCGAGAGCTGGGACTACAGGCATGTGCTACCATGCCCGGCTAATTTTTTCTATATATTTTTAGTTGGCCAATTAATTTGTTTCTATTTTTAGTAGAGACAGGGTCTTGCTCTTGCTCAGGCTGGTTTCGAACTCTTAACCTTGGGCGATCCACCTGTCTTGGCCTCCCAGAATGCTAGGATTACAAGCGTGAGCCACTGCACCCTGCCCAAATCTAGTATTTTTCTAAGTTAAAAAAAAATCAGTTAGCAGAAAAATTTCTCTGAAATGCTCTATCAGTGCAAAGTATGGCAGTGACTGGCCTTAAAATGTGCAACATCTTGTCTTCAGAAGAGAAGAAGTAAAACATCTTCCGATCTAGAGGAATTAAAAACCTTGACAAACTACATTATTATTATTGGTGAAAGAGAAATTATTACAGTAAATAATTTTAAAAATTGTACTATGAGGCCGGGCGCTGTGGCTCACGCCTGTAATCCTAGCTCTTGGGAGGCCGAGGCGGGCGGATTGCTCAAGGTCAGGAGTTCAAAACCAGCCTGAGCAAGAGCGAGACCCCATCTCTACTATAAAAATAGAAAGAAATTAATTGGCCAACTGATATATATATAAAAAATTAGCCGGGCATGGTGGCGCATGCCTGTAGTCCCAGCTACTCGGGAGGCTGAGGCAGGAGGATCGCTTGAGCCCAGGAGTTTGAGGTTGCTGTGAGCTAGGCTGACGCCATGGCACTCACTCTAGACTGGACAACAAAGTGAGACTCTGTCTTAAAAAAAAAAAAAAAAAAAAAAAATTGTACTATGAACAAGTTATAGCTTACCTAATGCAAGCTGTATTCTTGAGATAAAGTTGTATTCTTGGGATACAGTTCCTTATGCCATGGCCATCAAAAAGCGATATAATGAACGAGGAAGAGGGACTCATTTCAGTTTTGCTTCAAATAAAAATCATATTGACTTCTGAAAGGAAAAATCACGGTGAAAACGTAAGAGATGCTGATGTCATTCTTTGTGTATGTGTGTCTCGCTAAAAACACCACACATGTATATGTTGGTAGCAGAAAAAGAATCAATTTTGGTAATACTTTCATTCTGCAACTTATTAGCTTCTGCCTTTGCATTTTTTTTGAAATAAACTTATTTTGTAATAATTTAAGATTTACAGAAAAGTTGCAAAGACAGGGAGTTCCCATACACTTCTCACCCAGTTTCCTTCAATATTAACATCTTACATTACTATGGCACATTAGTTAAAACTAGGAAACCAACATGGTCAATGACTATGCAATTTTGCAGAATTAAATATCCTTTGGAAAGTGCTTTTGGTCTCCTGCCCATTGTCAATCAGCATCCCTATATGTTTTCCTAATTGGAACAATCAGCCAGAGAACTTAGTAAAACCTATTTAAGATTTTTAAAAAACATGCCACCTACTTTATGAAGTTTGATTCATGACTGCCTTCAATTTTAAGCCACAGCTGAATGTTTTACTTAAAAACTTCCAGGGTAAACATTTAATTGTGGTAAAATCTGAGATTTAAAAGAGAAGGTATTATTCTAATTTTTCACTTATCAGCCACCCTGCCATTACACTTCAATAAAGCCAAGGAAATGTTTTAAACTGCGCCTTCCTATGTATTAGAATTTCAGGATCAGAAGCTCAAGTCAAGAAAGCAGAAAGAAAAAACGGCATTCCTCTCATGAAATTAACTACATACCAACAAATAATTTTTTCCCTTAATATGTTACAAATAAGACAAATGTCTCTTCTATTCTAATTGTAAATATAAATAAGGTGAAAAGGAAAAGTTCATGAAAATGATACAGAGACTAGTAATTGATTTTAAGACACACATTTCTTCCCATTTTAATATTTCTGGAATTAGGACAAGATCACCAGGTGGAAGTTTTTTAATAGTTGTCACTGCCTGAGATAATGGTAGAGCACTTTTGAGAGCTTTATCAGTGTTGTTTTTTAATCAATGTTTTTGATGGCACAAAGGATGACAATTGTGGAAAAACCATGGACACAACTCTAAACTGCAAAGTATACAGAAGAGTAGGACTTTGAATATCAAGAAGTTTAATGAACACTTTAACCAATTTATTCTTATTTTTCCTTTCTATATATGCATGAGGATTTACACTGACATCATTTTTAAAATATCTAAGTCTAAAAGTATTTTCAGTAATAAAAAGTCTAAAAGGCAAGAAAGCATTATATCATTGCTTAATTAGTAGTGTTTTTCTCTTCGTTGGTGATACATAAAATAATTGGTGGCATCTAGGATTCAATGAAATATAGTAGTACTTCTTCTGCTACATCAGTTTGTCTTTAAGGTAGTTTATCAAGCTTAAAGGCAAACTAATAGCCTGAGTAGGACAACAGAAAACAAAAACAAAGGCATCCTCCATAAGAAAACACAAGAAATACATAATTTTGCATTATGATAATAAAAGGGCTACCTTACCAATTTTCTCCACGTGAAGAGTAAAATCATTCTCAAGTTCCCTACTTATGCAGCAGATTCTTGCACTGATTCCAAGAAAGATGGAAGGAGGAGAGCCAGGGTGGGAATCTGCTGCAAGTAGAAACCTTGAGGAAGATTTTAGCTAAATTCATTTAACTAAACTTCTTTTCTAAGGACCTCAGCTTTACCCACTGCTATGAAGAGAGTTGGCATCAACTAACATAGGTTCAACTAAATGGTCCAAACAGCTCCAGAATGAGTTTGTTAAAAATCCCATTTAAAAAGAGCTTATTGATTTCAGGAGTCTCCAATGAGTTTTTTTTGTTTTGCTTTTTTGTACTGTGTAAAATATATACAACATAAAACTTAAAAACTTACCATTATAACCATTTTTAGTTGTACAATTCAGTGGCATTAAGTACATTCACAATGTTGTATTAACATCACGACAACCCCACTTCCAGAACTTTTTCATCATCTCCAAAACTCTGTATCCGTTAAACTGTAACTCCTCCTCTCAACCCCAGGTAAACCATATTCTTCTTTCTGTCTCTACGGATTTTTCTATTCTAGGAACTTCATTTAATCTCAAACAATATTTGTCCTTTTGTGTCTGGCTTACTTCTCCAGTGGTACTTTTGTAAGGCAAAGAATAAATCCCTAATTATTAGGTCTCTCATAATTGAACTGGACATACCGACAATCTCTCAACTAAGCAGGCAACTCTCCCAGAAATCCTGCTACTGTTTCAAGAGCTCCAAGGGAGAAGATCTCACAGCCCAACCCTTTCTAAGCCCATAGACAGACCTGGTTAAACAGATGTGATTCAAAGTACAGGCTCCTGAGAGCCTTGGAGGTCATACTGGGGAAAGTGGAAAGAGCAAAGGGACGTGGGGAGCTGTGCAGGCCTGAAAAACCACGGGCAAGAAAAGGCTAAGATTCATCAAGTTGTTTGGCCCTGAGAAGGGCCTCCTGTCTGCCTGCCAGGCACTCCTGCACCCTGACACCTGTCAAGAGTTGAGGCCAGACTGCGGTCGAGTCACTGAGAATGTCACCAGTGCAGGGAGCTTCACGGGGTCATGAGTCACCTTCCATGGCTCAGAGGTCTGGCCAGGCCTGCCCCGCCCAGACAAACCCAGTTAGGCCAGAAACAAGAGAGAAAGACGAGAGAAAGGCCATATTGACAGAAAGAGAGCAACAGACAGATAGACAAAAAGCCGGCCCTAAATGAGAGTCAGGGCTAAATGAGAGTCACACCTAAATGAGCCGGCCCTAAATCAGAGTCACACACACAAGCAAGGTGGAGACAGAAATAATGACAGGATCCAGATACACAGAGGTATCTCGAGAGACAAAGCGGAGAAATACTAAGTTGACAGGGGCTGAGTTGACAGCCAAAAAGACAGGTCACAACAGGTGACAGGGAGAGCAAAAGAGTGAAGCACAGAAGATATCAGCTTAGTCCAGACGCAGCCCTTCTACTGGCCTCGGCCGGGCCTTGCGCACGGGTGCCTTGAACCCAAGGCCGCTAAGCTGGGACCACCTTGCGCCCCGAAAGGCCAAAGGACAGACGGGGGCGGGATCTCTAAGCGCAGTGGCCGGCCGAGCTGCGCCGCCGCGGGGTGACCTTGGGCTAGACGCTGCCCTAGGGATCTTGGTGTCGCGGTCTGCGCGCCGGGTGGGCAGGGGACGGAAGGCGTCGGATCTGGGGCACCCGGAATCAAACCGCCGGCGCGCGGCTTCAGCATCCTGGTCGACCAAATGGGCCCAGCGGCATCGGCGGCGCGTGCCGGGGCCTGCGGAGAAGTCCTTAACGCTCCCCACTGGTTTCTCCTCCCCTGTCCTTGCCGCCCGTGGTCCCGACCCCACTGTACCTGCCAAGGGCTCACCGCTCACATCCCCCACCCAAGGGATCTCCGCCGCCGGCGCCAGGCCTGTTCAAGCCGTCGCCGCCGCGACAGACTCAGCCTGCGCCTCCCGCCCCCGGAAATGCTTCCCGGTCCCGCCCCCGAAACTGCCAGTGCTTCCGGGGGTGCGTCAGAGAGAAAGCGGTGTGCGCATGCG
The DNA here is from genome assembly GCF_040939455.1 of Microcebus murinus. Lineage (NCBI taxonomy): Eukaryota > Metazoa > Chordata > Mammalia > Primates > Cheirogaleidae > Microcebus > Microcebus murinus. Next base: position 85,691,677 of record NC_134115.1, on the reverse strand, counting down.
GGACTCACATTGCGGGCGAGGCGTCGGGAGGGCGCGCGCCTGTGCAGTACAGTCTGTTTGTAGCGGGTCAGTCAGGTTTAGGGACTGACTACTCTATTGGAAGTGAGAGAGCCGATGCTAAATTCGAAACCCTTGTTAAACCTTGCCCTATCTCAGTTTGCCTAGCGGAGACTATGTCAAAATCCGTTTCTCCGCAGCGCCCAACCTGCGGTTTGGCATGTAGTGGATGCTCAGGAAATGTTCGTTGAAAGAACCTGTCCCCTTCTGTGTAGCTGGCCTTGTGCTGGGCATCAGGGTGGAAAGGGTCGCAAAGATGGTGGACAGGAACGCTTCCTCTGTCCACCCTCAATAACCCTCCCTACCTCTCCCTCCTCTTCCTCACTTTAGTGTAGAAAAGAAGGTCTGTAATTGGTGGGACTTGAGCCTCTTACCTGTGGACCTCTTTAGAAACCACATCCCCTTTGTGAAAGAGCCAATTCACGGTAACCTGAAATCCAGGCAGCAGCAGGGATTTATTTGGTCAGAGTGGCTTCTGGACATAGGCTGGATGCTCTCACCGGGCCAGACCCGCCGTGTCTATATTATTATCTCTGTCTTAGCTCAAACTGCCCAGTTTCCAGCTGTTGTCTTTCTTTCTGGGCTTCAGGACCCAGGAGCGTTCAGAGAGGAGGATGAAACTCTCTGAGGGAATTCTACAAGAAAGTTCTGGGAAGAAAACAACAAATGTGGAAAAAAACAAATATGGAAGTAGAGAAATGGGGATGAGTGCAGCCCAGTTTGTCAAAGATTCTGCTGCAAGGGTATATGCTCCAGTTTGTGGCACAGGCCCTCAAACAAAGCCTCCAAGAATTCTACAGATAGGATCTTTTAGTAATTCCCCTCCCTCTTTTGGCTCTTTTTTTTTTTTTAAAAAAAACCTCATTTTAGTTATCTTACTTGATTGTTCACAGTTACAGATTAAACTCTTTGTTCTACTACTTTCCCCTCTCTTCACTACAGCACTTGACAAGTCTTAAAAAAATAAATAAAAAATTAAAAAAACCATTTTATTTAGGTAATAGAGGAGATCTCTTGATCTCAGGGGAGGTAGACCTTCACCTCAGCTGAAATGGATGATTCAATTGGCTCAAACTATTCCTGGTCATGTCTTTCTTATTAGCTAGTAATTGGACTAGGCATGGTCATGTGACCAACTTCTTGCCAATAAGAAGTATAAATCATTGAGCATTCTGAGGGTTTTCGTTGGTTAATTAAGACAGGGTCTTGCTTTGTTGCCCAGGCTGGAGTGTAGTAGTAGGATCATAGCTCACTGTAATATAACTTCGAACTTGTGGGCTCAAGTGATCCTCCCACCTTGGTCACCCAATGAAAAAGTAATTTTTGCATATTTCCCCAGGACTTTTAGTTAAATATGCTCCTTAAGTGCTTTGCCACATTTATTTTATTGCTGCTTCTAAGTGGAACTGAAGCTTGGAAGTTCAGCTACTATCATGCCTATGAAGTGGGAAGCAAATGCTAAGTCTGGCAGATCAGGAAGATTGAGAGAGCCTTGGTCCTATGACATTACTACAGTTCCATCTTTGTACTGCTTAGTCTTAGATATTTTGTTGCTCAAGCCAAATGAACTTATTACTTGGGCTTTGTTTCCAGAAATAATGAGGACTATATATATATCCAAATATTACTGCAAAAATATATATAAAATTACTAAGAGATGTTGAAATATCCTTCCAAATGTATGGGTAAGCTTGCAAGAAATCAGGAAAACTATCTGAGGCTAGGAAGAAAGCAGGAACAGAAAGCTACGAAAGCTAGTTAGAGTTGATGTTCAGAAGTTATGCACAGATACAGCCTGCATCTGTTCTGATTGGTTAGTGCATGTGCTATATGTCAAATATTGTGAAAATCATCTCTGGAGATAAGTGAACACTGATACTGCTACCAGCTATAAGGTTCAGGCAGGATAAGAGCCAAATTGCAGCATCAGGTTGGGACCCAAGGGGAAATAATATCCTCAGGGGAAGGATAATGGGGGTTGGAGGATCGGCCATGCAGAGATGGGCAGCAAGGTAAGTTGTCTCTCTTTGCCTTGGCTCTGAGTGGAGGAAGAAAACATTCCTCCAGAGGATTCATGGCCAAAGTCTGGCCATCATATGTCCACACAATTTGCGTGGTCCAAAAGCCCACAAGCTGAATATCTTAATTTAAAATGGACCTAGCTGGGTAGTGCCTATGGTGCTTGGCCAAAGCAAACACACATTCTCTCTGGAAGAACTCACTGTCAACCCAGGTCTCAAAGTATTCCCATAGGTAGGGTTCTAAACAAATATTAACTCACGATCAGAAACCATAAAACCCAGGAGGACATACGCAGGGAAGACAAGCACAGAGGCAGATCCACAACTATTTTAGATATTAGACATTTTAGAACCAGAACATAAAATAAGCTGTTTTAATAAACAGCTTTTTAAAAATAAAGCTTTGTTTTAAAAAAACAAAGAGGGAACTAAAAGCACAAGTGAAAACCAGGATACTCTTGAAAATTACCAGGCAAATGTGAAAGAGATCCACATAGAGGTTTCAGCCAAGCCTATTATAATAGTTTAAATGTGTGGCTCATTGGAAGGGTTAAATTCCAACTGAAGTACAGCTGAAGAGAGGTTGGTTCATGAAGTGGAAGATAAAAATGAAGAAAATAATCTAAAAGGCAACCCAGAGAGCCAAGAAAATGGAAAAGAATGAGAAGGTCCAGCATATGCCTATTGGTCATGTTAACAGGAGATAGTGAAGTGAATGTGGGCAAAACAATTATTAAATAATGATGGCTGAGAATTTTCCAGAATTAATGAAAGATAAGAATCCTCTGAAAGCACAATGAATCCCAAGCAGGATAAGATAAAAATAAAACATAGATCCATTTTGGTGAAAAACTCTGGAACACTGAAGAATAAGATATGATATAAAAAGCAGATGAAGAGGAAAACTCAGATAATCTATGATAGAATGACAATGATACCAACTCCTGACTTACCAATATCAGTAATGGGAGAGCTGATAATAATAGCATGAAATAATACCACTAATGAAGCAATAACATTAATGTGATGAGAGAATAACTGTTTACCTAGAATTGTATACTTAGCAATATCATCTTTCAAGAATGAAAACACAATACTTTTCAGATCAACAAAAACTAAGAGTTACTACCAACAGAACTTAATTAAAGACTCTTCTAGAAGATATATTTCAGGAAGAAATAAAATTATCCCAGGAGGAAGTTCTGAGGAAAAATAAGGACTGGTGAGCAAATAAAATGGCAGACATGGGTAGATAGAAACAAAAATCAAGGGTCAAAACCAATAATAGCAATTTGTAATTTGTGCAATTTAAAAAGGCAAAGCCAAAATAATGGAACAATAGTATATAAAGTGTAAAGGGATTATTGAGATTAAGGTATTATAAAAGTATGTGTCAGTTATCTGTTATATAACAGATATAAAGCCTCAGAGGCATGTACTATATTTGTTGATTGCTCACACATCTGGAGTCTGCCAGGAGTGGGTCGGGAAGCACTGCTCAGCTTGGCTAGGCTTGCTCATATGACTGGGGCATCTGGGATGGACTTGGCTGAGGGCCTTGACTCTGCTCCGTGTGCCTCTCATTCACCAGCTGGGTAGCCTGGGCAAGTTCTCATAGAAATGGAAGAGATGCAAAAGGAAATGCACAAGCACATTTTCTATATTCTTCTTATATCTCATTGGCCAGAGTCTGTGACATGGCTGAGTCCAGAGTTGTAGTAGGAGGGAGCTATGAGGATTTATGGCAAAAGGTTTATGTACAGGAAGTGGTGAAGAATTGAAGTTATTAGTTCAATCAATCCAAGGTCCTTCCATTGTCCATAAAAATCATTGACTAATTTTAGACTTTTCATTAAATATGAAGGTTAAAACTTTGAGGGTTACCATTGAAATAATAAAAACAGGGTTCTAAGCTAAAGCAGAAAAAGGAAAATTGCAGAATTTTTTTACAAGAAGGAAAGGCAGAAAAGAAGGAAGGAAATAATGGAAGTAAGAGAAGAACATAAAAGGTGAAAAAATACAGAGCATAGAATAAAATGGAAAAATTCAAATATATAAATAATCACAATAAATATATATTTTAAAAACACTAAACCTAGTTAAAATACAGATAGTAATGTTAGGTAGGTAGGATCTCTGGCTCTTCTCAGGCAGGACAAGGGCTCCCTGCTTTGATGCTGTCAAAGCTCCACCTGGGAAGAAGAATAAGGGCGGGCACTCCATTTGCTGTTGCCCCACTCTTAATCCTGTCCCTAGCAACTGCTACACCTGGGGAAGGAGGGCATGCTTTTTCAATCCAGGAACTCTCCAGCCCAGGCATGGTAGGATTTAGAAACTGACGTAGAGTAACCTAAGAGTAATTATTATGCCATTAGCTTGAGCATTGTGGTTCACTGCCCCTCTAGGTGGGCTTTTGGAGAGAGAGCTTGTATATAGAATTTTGAGGACACCTGTTGATCATTTGATAACATACCACACTCCCGAGAGCCCACTCCCAGACTGGGCTAGTCAAATCTGACAATTGGGAGACAGACAGAGACACTTGTGAGACAAATCTGTTTTATTTTATAATAAAGAGCTGCTCATGTGAAACTGTTTCCTGCCTGAGGTTATTCCATTGGTTGCATTGGCCCTGCTGGTGATTTTTCCAAGCAAAGAGTCAGAAGACCAGGATAATATTAATAGTCTGGACTTGACACTTTAGTGTGTCTGGTCATTCTTCAGCCAAGAGCACACCAAGAAGCAAGGGCAGACTGCCACCCTGACAGTAACATGAGACTTCTTTAAAAAAATCAAGATATACACTGTTTAAGCATAAACAAAAAGAAAATTTGAATTAAAAGAAAGGTAAAAGAGGCCGGGTATGGTGGCTCATGCCTGTAATTCTAGTTACTTGGAAGACTGAGGCAGGAGGATCACCTGAGCCCAGGAGTTTGAGATTGTAGTGAGCTATGATGACACCACTGCACTCTAGCCCGGATGACAGAGGGAGACACTGTCTCAAAAAAGACTTTATGCAGGTTAACCTATATTAACATTGGATAGACTGTAAAGCAAAAAGCTTTGCTAGAAATATTGTGCTGGATTGTATTATTGCTCTCAGTAATGTGTTGGCTGTCCCTGTGAGAGGCCTGGCTTCTCACCCCATGGATGTCAGGCTTGGTCACCAAAATGTGAGTGAAGTTACGTGTGCTGTCTTGAGCAGAGCTTTAAGAACCATTGGTCTTTCCTTCTGATACAAGAAGAGCACATACAGATGGGATCGATTGTTCCTCCTGCCTGGGTCCTTGCACGAAGATGGCATTGAACAAACAATGGGTAGTGCCACAAGTGACCCACATAGGACATACAACATGAGTGAGGAATTAATCCTATTGTTGTAAGCCTCTGAGATTTTGAAGGTAGGTGTGACAAGGTGGCTTTCTTTGACTAATATAATATGAAACAGGTATCACTTCCAGGTGGGCACTTTAAGAGTGAGTCCATGATTCATGCTACCATGCTGTTACAGCAGCCTAACTTAGCAAAAGATGACTAATACAAATAGGTGATTTTATAACGAGAAAAGGTTCAACTCACCAGGAGTATGTAATAATTCTAAATTGTATCCATATAATAATATAGCTTCAAACTATGTATAAACATTGACAGAACTATGGGAAGAAATAGGCAAACTCCCCATCATAGTGGAGATTGTGCAACGCATTAGTTGCCATGGTTTGAGTGTCTGTGTCCCTCCAACATTTGTATGTTGAAACCTAATCACTAAGGCGCTGGTATTACCAGGTGGGGCTTTTGGGAAGGTGATTAGGTCATAAGAGCCCCACCCTTGTGAATGGGATTAATGATCTTTTAAAAGAAGTTCAGAGAAGCTGTTCACAATTTTTTGCCCTCTTTCTCCTTCCACCCTCTTGCCATGCAAGGACACAGTGTTCAAGGAGACTTGATCTTGAACTTTCCAGTCTCCATAACTATAAGCAATAAATTTATGCAATTTATAAAATACCCAGTCTCAGGTGTTTCATTATAACAGTACAAATGGACTAAGACAGGACATACACACAACTCTGTATATAAGAATTGGAGAATGTATGTAATTTTACGGCATGTTTAGAGCATTTATAAAACTTGTGTGCTAGGCCATAAAGCCAATTTCAAAGAAATGGAGACATATAGACTGTGTCTCTAACCTCAATGTAATTAAGGAATTGATGACAAAAAAATAAATAAAAAATATTCTCTATATTAACAACACATATGAAAAGAATGTTAGAAAAGTAGATCATAATGAAAATTTTAAAATATTTATAATTGAATGCTAATCGAAATACTACATTCCAAATCTGCATTGTCAGAAAAAGTTTTAAGAGGGAAATTTATATCTTCCAATTCTCATATAAGAGGAATGATGTAAGTTAATGAGTTAATTACTTAAAAGGTTAGCAAAAGGAAACAAAATAAACTCAAGGAAAATAAAAGGAAGGACATAAGAAAGACAAGATCATATATTAATTAGATAGAAAATTAGATAGATTCAATAAGGAAGATCAATAGAGCCTAAAGTTAGTTTTTTGAAAAGACTAATAAACTGACAGATACTGGCAAAATTGATAATATATATGTCAAAGATATCTCTCTGTAAATCTGTATCCATATCTATCTATCTAGTGAGAAAGAATAAACAAACTCCTTATTTAAGCCACTGTTTTGGAGATTTTCTCTTTCAGCCAAATGTATTGCCAACTGATAAACCAATCATAAAAAAAATAAAATATTGTGTTTTAAACCTATGACCATCGTCTGTGGAGGGTAGAATTTGCTAGAGGGAATAATCTTAGAAAGGCTATTCTGTGTAACTGAGAACCTCAATGTGTTTTTGAAATGCAAGCCTCAGCCCAGAGCTGTCTGAGATTAGCTGCTACAGAGGCAAAAGGCAAGTGTATCAGTTAGCCATCGTTAAATAATAACAACTTTCAACTTGGTGGATTAAAATAGCAACAATATATTCTTTCTCTTTAAACTGCATCTCTAGCTGAGCATGCTTCTCTCCACAGTTGAGGCTGTAATGAGCCACAGTCACGCCACCGCACTTCAGCCTGGGTCACAGAGCAATCAATCAATCAATGTATAAGCAAACATATTTTTAACTTCCACACAAAGCTATGCACTATCTTATTTGTCCTTAAACATTTACCGCTCTCTGTGTATTTTTTTGTCTTGCCACTTTTGAAGGACACACTGGCTTTCTTCCACGTGGCCCCTCCCTCAGATCCTCTCTGCCTCCCCACCCCTGTGTCCTGGGAGGCTGACTTATGTGGGCTCCTCTGTCCGCTGGCATCCAGCTGCTGTGGCCCCTGGGAGCTCCAGAGGAGATTGGAAGGGGGAGAGTTCCACTTGGAGGCTTATTTCCTTCCCGTGGAGTCACCGTAGGCTGGCTGCAGCCCTGGACCACAGCCTCGGCTCAGTCAGTCGCTCTCTGTCTCCAGGCACCTCCCTGCATCCCTTCTGACTTAGGGTGGTAACAGCTCCCCAGTGTTAGCAGCGCTTGGGGTACTCAATCATTCATTCTTGGCTGCTCGCCCTAAACTCTGGCCATACCTTTGTAAATAATCCCATTACTAAACTTTCCTCAATTACCCAGCTTGAGTGTGCCATCTGTTTCCTGTTGGCACCCTGAATGATGCCTTTGGAGTCAGGAGATGTTTTTCTACCCAAAGAAAAAGCAATAGTTCACATGCACCAACAAACAGGTTTTTTTTTCTTTTTCTTTTTCTTTTTCTTTGAAACAGGGTCTTGATGTATTGCCCAGGCTAGAGTGCAGTGGAGTCATCATAGCTGGCTGCAACCTCCAACTCTAGGTCTCAAGCCATCCTCCTGCCTCAGCCTCCCAAGTAATTGGGACTATAGGCGGGTACCACCATGCTCTGCTAATTTTTTATTCTTTTTAGAGACGAGGTCTCACTATTGCCCAGGCTGGTCTCAAACTCCTGGCTCCAAGTGACCTTCCCATCTGGGCCTCCCAAAGTGCTAGGATTACAGGTGTGAACCACTGTACCCAGCCAAGAAACAGGCTTTGCATGTGAGGGAGGCAGTGGGGAATGGTAGAGATTGTGACAAATGGAAAGCACATGACATTTCATACTCTAGCCTTTTGTTGCCATGACAACAAGAGTCCAGCACTGTCAGTTCTTCCCATTTTTTCAAGAATGGTAAAACATCCAGCTTTTTAAGTGAGATATCCTGATTTTTAAATGTTGGCTCAAATTTTTTGAAATCATGATGTGAGCCAGGCAGATAATCAGGTGGCAGAACTTGGTCCTCGGATGACCAGTTTTCAGTCTCTGCTCCCAGCACACAGTCTGCTGCCAAGCCCCAAACCCTGCGTGGTAAGAGGAGCCTACGGGAAGGATCGTGGGTGTGTAGGCCATCGGTGAGACTCAGGGCCCTGCAGGGGTAGTGGAGCGGCCAGGCCATGCCACCTCTTCCACAAAGGCTCAGTGGCGGAGCCCGCAAGCTCACGTCCCCACGCTGCCGCTGCTCTGGAGCCTGCAGCCTTGCCGTGCCTGCGTGGTCCATCATGTCTAATATGGGTGTCAGCAGAAAGTAAATTAAATCCGCAAGGCTGCAATTTGCAAACAAAACATTCCGTGGCAGTAACTAAACAGAGCATTATGTTTTAATCGGGTTTTTAAAATGTTTTAAAAATCATTTTATTGTGCAGAAGCTGGTATCCTAAGAGCTATAATTCCTTAACTAACAGTATGCTAATGCAATACCCTCTGAATGTTCTCACCAGCTGGGGCATTTGTCTTGATGCTCTTAAACCTATGTACTTCCAGCGTGGAAGCACTATACTGCCTTCCCGCACTCCCGTGAGGAACCCCGGCACTGACTTCTCTAGAGGGGCTGCCTTTTGCCCTGGCTTGGAGAGAGACACGAAGCAATTCGTCTTTCCTTCATTTTATTTGTCTGTGTGTGTATGTATGATGCATGCACACATATGTGTGTTTATTTATTTAACAAATACTTGGACACTGCTACCTATGCACTTTGTAACTGTTAGCCCAGTGAATTCTCCTACTCTTATTCTTATCTCTATTTTTACAGGTGAACAAATTGACACACAGAGGGGTGAAGTGACTTACTGAGGGTCACACAGCTGGTAAGTGTCGGAGATGGGAGCCTGACTCCCCAATCTGTGCTCTAAGCTACCTTGCCTCTAACAAATTGCCTATTCTTTTTGCTTCCAGCCCAGCTCATCCATCTTTCTGCACTCTCTCCTGCTATTCCTCTCTGGTCCTCCAGACAGTCATGCATTTCTTTGTTTTATGAACATTGAGTGTCTGTCGTGTGCCAGGCCCTGTGCTAAATGCTGGTGACCTCATACTGAGCTGCTCCGATATGGTCCCTGCCAGGTGGGGCTCACAGTCTAGGAAGGGAAAGAGTCTAGTAGCCAGGTGCCACCGTCCCCTGAGATAAAGGAAGCACAGTCAGCCTCACAGGGGAAACAAGATGTCCCTTGTGCCAGTCACTTTATTGCCATTCATAGGAAGAATGGTACAAAGATGTGCGTCCGTGATGACTATGAATGTGAACTACGCCCTTGGAGCTGTGCGCAACTTCCACAACCATACGAGGCGGATCTATAAAGTCAGCCATGGGAGGCTGGAGGAGGGGCTGGTCCAAATCTGGAGGAAGGGCCAGAGAGGTTTCCTGCGGGTAGCCGAGATCCAAGGAGTAGAAATGAGTGGGTGAGCAGAGCAGTGGGGAGTGCGTTCCAGGCTGGGGACAGCATGTGAGAAGAGCCGTGCAGCTGGACTGGGTTTCCCAGAGTGTCCTTCCCCACGTGGTTCTGGGACTGGGTTGGCGACAGGAGAAATTCGCGTCAGATCAGGAAGGCGGAGATGAGGCAGCAGCCTTGGTGATGCTTGGTCAGGTGCTGTTGCTGCTCACACATTCAGACACAGAGTCAGCCGGCTTAGAAAGACCACCCACCCACATTCCATGATCTGAAGTCAACCCCCAATGTCAAATCTCTTAAAAACCATCCCGAGGGGCTCTGCTTCTCTGAGCAAAGTGACCAACAGAAGGACTAAGGAGGGATTGGGCTGGAGCTAGATTGGGCAGGGGCTAGATCATAAACGGTCCTGTGGGCTCCAGGGAGCCGCCGAAGGTTGTTTTTTTTTTTTTAAGATTGAGATATAATTCCACATACCATAAGCTTCACCCTTTTAAAGTGTACACTTCAGTGGTTTTTAGCATATTCATAAAGTTGTACAACCATCACCACTACCTAATTGCAGAACGCGTTTATCATTCTGAAAGAAAGAAATCCTGTGCCCGTTGACAGTCACTGCCTGTTCCTCCGCCCTTGAGCCCCTGGAAACCACTTCTCTACTTTCTGTCTCTTTCATTTGCCCATTCTGGACATTTCTTATAAATGAAATCGCATTTGTGTCTGGCTTCTTTCACTTAGCATGTTTCTAAGGTTTATCCCTGTTACACATATCAGTACTTTATTTTCATAGCTGAATATTAATAATATCCCAGACATTTGGGTAATTTCTAGACTTTTGGCTGCTATGAATAATGCTTCTATGAATATTCATGTATAGGTTTTTGTGTGGACATCATATGTTTTCAAATTTTTTGGATATATACCTAAATATGAACTTGCTGGCTAATACAGTAACTGCATGTTTAACTTTTTGAGGAACTGCCGAACTGTTTTTCACAGTAGCTGCTCTATTTTCCATTCCCACAAGCAATGTATAAGTGTCCTGATTTCTCCATATCCTCGCCAACACTTGTTATTATCCGTATTTTCTATTATAGCCACCCTAGCAGGTGTAAAATGTCTCACTGTGGTTTTGACTTGCATTCCCCTAGTGACCAATGATGTTGAGAATCTTTTCATGTGCTTATTGGCTGTTTGTATATATTTGGAGAAATATCTATTCAGATCCTGTGGTCATTTTTAAATCAGTTTATTTGCATTTTTATTGTTGAGTTATAGTAATTCTTTATGTATTCTGGATAATAGGCCCTTATATATGATTTGCAAATACACTTACCTTCTCAATAGTGTCCTCTGAAACACAAAATTTTAAAATTTTGATGAAGTCCAATGTATCTATTTTGCTCTGGGTTGCTTATGCTTTGGTGTTATATATAAGAACCTATTGCCTAATCCAAGCTCACAAAGGTTTACACCTACATTTTCTTCTAAAAGTTTGATAGTTTTAGCTCTTACATTTAGATCTTTGAACAATTTTTAATTAAGTTTTGTTTATGGTGTGAGGTAAGGTCCAACTTCATTCTTTTGTATTTGATTTCCAGTTGTCTCAGCACCATTTGCTGAAAAATCTCAACTTTCTTCCATTGAATGGTTTTGGTATCCTTGTTGAAAATCAGTTGACCAAAAATGTGTGTGTTTGTTTCTATCCCTGTGCCGGTGACTGAGCAGCGGCACGCCCACTTTGTGTTTTAAGACCAAAGTGGGAGAGACTAGCAAAGAGCTGCAATGGCAGTTGTCCACATGAGAGATATTTAAGGTGGTGGCTTGGAAATTTAGAGGAAGTGGCAGATTTGAGGGCTACTTAAGAGAAAGAATTAGCAGAACTTGGTGACTCTGGAACGTGGGAGTGAGGGAGCAAGAGCACAGGGTGGCTTTCTGATTTTTGGCATTGGTGACTGGGTCACCAATTGGTGGCTGGGTGGAGGGTGGTGCCACTCACTGCAGGGGACACAGGGTAAGGAGAAGTTCAAGGCGGGGGGTAAGTTTGTTTGTTTGTTTATTTATTTATTTTTGAGACAGTATCTGGCTCTGTTGCCCAGGCTAGAATGCCGTGGCGTCATCACAGCTCACTGCAACCTCAAACTCCTGGGCTCAAGCAATCCTCTTGCCTCAGCCTCCTGAGTAGCTGGGACTATAGGTGCGAACCACCACAGTACCTGGCTAATTTTTTTTTTTTTTTTAGAGATGGGGTCTTGCTGTGTTTCCCAGGCTAGTCTTAAACTCCTGGCCTCAAGTGATCCTTCTGCCTCGGGCTCCCAGAGTGCTAGGATTACCAGCATGAGCCACCACACCTGGCCAAGGTGGATGAGTTTAGTTTGGAACACACTGAGTTTGAGGTGAGGGTGGGATATCTGAATGGCCATATAGGGGAGGTGGTTGGATATGAGTTCTGGGTTCAGGGAGCAGACTGATCTAAGGACAGAGACGTGGGACTCATCTGCACGCAGGTGACTGGGGAGGCAGAGGATTTCAGGACCAACACAGAGGAGCGACCACATGGACCCTGATTAAGAAACCAAGAAGGGGGCATAGAAGGAGGAAGAGGAGCCACTCACTTCCCATTGGATCTCTAAGTCCCGATTCCAGGTCCTACTGCGCCCTGGTGCCATTTCCGATTTTCAGCTTTAAAACGGTGAATCCCCGCTCCAGGACCTTAGCCAATTCAAATGGGATTCTGCTTTTTTGCAACCAGAACATTCTAACAGATTTGGCTCCTCTACCTCCTGGTTCTCCACTTTCCTCTGATGTAGCATCCAGTGAGGCCAGATTCTGACATGAACTGGGCAGGGAAGACCTAACTGGGCCACTCGTAGGGCCTGAGGGATAAGGGTGAAGGCTGCATCTGGACAGTCCTCCACAGAGCTGTTCCCCAGCAGCCTGAGGAGGGACTTGCAGCTGAGGAGAGGGTGTGACTCTGGCTTCCGGGGCCTCCACACTCTCTCGCCCGGAGAAGGGGGACAAGCTCCTTGGCTGGCATTCTAGACCCTCGACAGTCTGGTTCTACCCACTCTCCAGGCACACCTCACCCCGTCCCTTCACCTTCGAGCCTCCAAACCCCCAATCCCGCCCCCACCCCAGGCCCCCGTCAGGCAACTTCCCCTTCTTTTCGGAAGGGGCTGTGACACAGTGGGCTCTGGAACTGCCCTATTTGGGTTCAAATGCCAACGCCACCTCCTGGGATTTATATACCCTTGGGCAAAGGATTTAACCTCTGAGCCTCAGTTTCCTCAGCTGTAAAATGGGATAATAATACTAGTCTCAGGTGAATGTTGTAGGGACTCAATGAAAATGCACAAAAAGCCTTTAGTGCAGTGCTCAGTGTGGAAAATACGCTCTGTAGACATCAGGTGGGGAGGAGGAGAAGGGGGCCAGGGACGGAAGAGCCACCATGCTTCCCAATAGCTCTGCAGTTCCAGATCCCAGTTCCAGATCCCCCTTGAGGCCTGCGCGCTTTGTACCGTTGCGCATGGTGGCGGTAGAGGCCCATTCCTCTTTTTCCCTACGGATACCCAGTTGTCCCAAAATTACTTATGGAACCTCTCCTTTCCCCACCGCTCTGTGGGCCACCTCCGTCACATGTGGGATGCCTGGGGGGGGGGGTCTGTTTCTGGGCTCCCCTCCCCCTCTCTGGTCTTTGTGTCTCCTCGTGCGGACGCCATATTGTCGTCCTCACGAGAGCTCTGTGACGAGCAGGTCCCGGCACCTGCTACCTGTTGTTCTTGAGAGCAACTCGGTTACTCTTGGCCAGAAAAATGGATGTCGGATGTCGTTACTCCCAGCCTAGACTCCCCCGAGGGCTTATTGAGAGGAACTAAGGCCGGGAAACAGCGAGGCCTCAGGCGGGGCTGGCACAGGCCGCGGGGCTGCCGGCACCCAGGACGTGCTTTCTCTCTGCCCACGGCCTTCCTCCGCCAGCCTCCCCTCACTCTCCAGGCTTTATTTCATAGATCGGGGAGCCCTCTGGCTCTTTATGGGAGAGTCACTGTTTACTCAGAGTCCCCACAGGTGGTGGCTGCTGTCTGCACTCGGCCCCGGGTTACTGTGAATGAGGAAACCGGCTTCACCGGCCCAGGTGTTCCCACGCACCCACTGTCTGCACCCTCTGCCACGTGACGCGTGGCCCTCCCCACCCTGGACTGCTCTTGGCCACCAAGGCGTGGGTGGGAGAGGCCCGGGCCTCGTCTCCGTGAATGCCACCTCCAGATGCGGAGATGCGAGTCACTGAATCCTTCTCTTTCCGTCACAACTCCCCTCCGATCTGTTCCCAAGGCCTCTGGACTCGACTCCCAGCTTCTACCTCCCACGTCCACCCACTTGTCTCCACTTCTGCCTCTCTGCCCCAGTTCAGGACAGCCCCGCCCCCAACTGTCACCTGACTCCAGCAGTGGCCTCCTAACAGGCCACCCTGCCTCCAGCCTCCAGTGGGTGCTTCAGTGTGGGTGTGTTCACGCTCCTCCCTCTTCTCGTCGCTGGTGGCTCTGAGGCCGAAGTCCAAGTCCAATCGTCCAGTCTTTCCATGTTTAGTTTCCGGACGGCCAAGCACCCTCCCAGCTTATGATGCTTTCCCCCGCTGTTCCCTTTGCCTGGGACGCTCCTCCCAGTTGCTTCCTCCTCCCTGAGCTCCTCCTCCTCTTCTTTTCAGGTCTCGCTGTGGACACCACTTCTGGAAAGCTTCTCTGGCCCCTCTGCCTTGGTTTGCTGCCCCTCCTCTTTTCTCCTGGGGCACCCTGCCCTCGCCCTAGCACAGTGCTTTTTCATTCATCCCACAATTTTTTTTTTTTTTTAGACAGAGTTTCACTCTGTTGCCCAGGCTAGAGTGCTGTGGCATCAGCCTCGCTCACAGCAACCTCAAACTCCTGGCCTCAAGCGATCCTTCTGCCTCAGCCTCCCGAGTAGCTGGGACAACAGGCATGCGCCACCATGCCCGGCTAATTTTTTATATGTATAGTTTTGTTAGTTGTTCAGCTAATTTCTTTCTATTTTTAGTAGAGACAGGATCTCACTCTTGCCCAGGCTGGTCTCAAACTCCTGAGCTCAAACGATCTGCCTGCCTCGCCCTCACAGAGTGCTAGGATTATAGGCGTGAGCCACCGAGCCTGGCCTCATCCCACAAATATTTATGTCGTACCTACCGTGTGCCAGGCCCTGTGCAATGGTGAACAAAACAGATGTGTTACCTGCCTATTTGGAATGTACATTCTAGTTTGGGAGACAATTTAACAAAAGGGGGCAGATAAAAACAGCTGTTGCAAGTATCAATATAGTCTATGAAGATGAAAAGCAAGGGACTAGGATAAAGAATGGCAGGGCAGGTTGACTTTAGAGATGGTGTTCCCATGGCATGGAGAATTTTTAATTAGGGGAGAAGTGAAGGGAACAACACTGCAGACGGGGGAACAGCCTCTGCAAAGGGACAGAGGTCAGAAAGAACTTGGTGTGCTTGCACAAATGAGAGGCCCACATGGCTGGAGTGTGGGGCATGCAGATGGGGAGAAGGGGCTTGAGAGGATCCTAGCCTCAACTAGAGTGTACAGGACCTTTTTGAATATGGCAAGGAGCTTAGAATTTATTTTCTAGACAATGGGAGCCATCAAGATTTCCAACAAGTGATGAATGTGACCTGATTCACTTGTTTTTGTTTGAGATGGGGTCTCATTCTGTCACCTGGGCTAGAGTGCAAGTGGCATTATCATAGCTCACTGCAACCTCAATCTCCTGGGCTCAAGTGATCCTCCTGCCTCAGCCTCCTGTGTAGCTGGGACTACAGGCATGTGCTACCATGCCTGGCTAATTTTTATATTTTTGGTAGAGACAGGGTCTCACTATGTTGCCCAGGCTGGTCTTGGACTCCTGGCCTCAAGCGATCCTCCTGCCTCAGCCTCCCAAAGTGCTGGGATTATAGGCATGAGCCATGGTGCCCAGCCTGATTCGCATCTTAAGATCACATTAGCTACTGTGTGAAGAATGGGTTGTACAGGATGAAGGAGTCGTGGGGATCCTGGTGGGAAACTTTTGCAGAGGTCCAGGAAGAGGTGGACAAAAGTCAGGGACTGTGGTGTGTTCTGGAAGTTAGAAGGATAGGCCTTGCAGGATTGACAATGGGGTGAGGGAACGAAGTTCAAGAAAGCTCTCCGACTTTGGGGTTCACTCAGCCTGAGTGTTTTCATCTGTGAAATGGGCACAAGGGCGCACCTGCGTGGAGATAATGAACGCACATGGTGAACACGCAGCCACAGGCCACCAGAGTTACTATGCACATCCGGGTTATCACACTGGGTTGCAGCCCCCAAGATCCGAGTCTGAGTCTGATTTCTCCCTCGATCCTAGGGAATAATTGAGCGAACAATTTAACAGCCTAAATTGTGTTTTAAAAATGTTCCTGGAAGTACCAGGCCTGATTTTCTTTGATCCCCTCCTCTTGCCCCCTGCCCAGAACTCAGAATTAGTCTCTAGCGGGCCTCTAGGGGAGCTGCAGTTCACAGCATGGTCAGCAGATGGCGCTGGAAGCTAAGGGAAGACCCCCCCCCTCTTCCTCCCACCCCAGCCCTCCTCGGTGGCCTTGACCATCCTTCCTTCTGGGTTTGCAGAGCCAAGTGCAGCTCCCCGGCCGCCCTTGCAGCAGGGATGAGGGGTCTGAGGCCAAGCCCTCCGAAGCCCCCTGGGAACACAGACCCATTTTGGAGAAGCAGAAAGAGGGCCGGAGACCCTGCTGGAAGCCCTGCATGGGGCCTTACACCCTGGAGACCTTCACCTCCACTCCCTGCCCTCCCTCCCGGGAAATCACTTTATAAATAGGGCAGGAGGGTCCCAAGTGAGATGGAGGTTTTCTTCAGAAGAGCCACTTCAGCTGTGAACAAGGAACTATGAAACCTCCTAGAGCAGCCTGTGACCTGCCCGTCCATCCTGTGTAAAATATGAAATAAGACTTTTAATTACCAAGCTTGGAAGGCAGCCGATGTGTTTAATATTTAATGTCTCCAATGCTTGTGCCCCAGGCACACCAGCACTGACAGAATCAGGGTTTCCCTTGGGTTGGCTCTAAATGTGCTTGGATTAGGGCCAGGCAGTGCCTTCCCCAGCACCTGGGAGCCTCCTGTGGCCCGGCCTGGGCCCAGGCCTGCCCCGGGCCTCCTACTCCCTGAGGGACCCCTGCCAAGGGGGTCTGGTCTCCCACTCTGGGACCTGGACCTGGAGCCTCCCTGAAGGCATCTAGCACTAGACTCAGCCCAGGGGCCTAGCAGAGGACAGGGGTCGATGAAGTCAGGCAGCCTGAGAAGACAGGAATGAATAGAAGAGTCCAGAAAGATGGGCCTGCATTCCGATTCTATTTTCCTGCAAGTTACTCAGCCTCTTTGGATATCACTTTCATTATTCATAAAGTAGAGAATGTGTTTCCTATGTTATGGGTTGTTAATAATAATAGATCACCATTTTTGAGGCTTAGCATGTACCTGGGACCCAGCTGAGCACTTCATGTGTACTGTGTCTTTGTCGTTTACAACAGCCTGCCAGCTGGCTAAGCTGGGACTGGAACCTAGAACATTCTGACTCCAGAGCCTATGACTCTGAAAGCCTATTGGCAAAAAGCACCAGAGCTTTGGAGCTTGAAGGGGACACTGCCACCCAGTTTCAGACCCTAGTTTGTCCTGTACCACAGTGGCCCACCCTGCCTCATAGACAACAAAGAAGATGCTAACTCAGGCTCAGGACATCATCCCAAATGAAGCCACCCACACGGCTGTTGTTCGTTGCACATTTCTACTTCCTAGCGAGAGGCAGCGGGCACTCAAGCTGCATTTGATTGGCTGATCAGCACCCTAAGTCTGGGTGGAGTTCTTGGGGCCACCTTGGGGCTGGCCATGCATGTTTGTCTTTAGACTCATGTGCCATCCCTTTTCCAGCTGGCTGTGGCCAAGTTAGTGCCTGTGTCACCTCCCTAGCAAGCACAGTGCATGGATGTTAGTGAGTGAGGGGGTGTGGGGAGGTACATCAGCAGTTGGAGCCACTTGCCTTAAAAGGTAACTGCGTACCTGGCATATAGGAGGCCTCACCATTCTCCTCTGCAGCACATCTAGGAGGGACAGCTAGGGTGGAAAAGCAGAGGGCGGTGACAGTGACGTCCATTTTATGACCATCAGATGGATGCATGCTGGCCTGATACAGGGACGCAGGAAGCCTGGTCCTAGAGGAAGGTGAATGAGTGTGTGACAGTTGAGCGCACACCCTCCACCCAGCCCCGCGCTCCGGCGGCTCCACTCGTGGGTGCACATCCCCCAGCTACTCGAACACAGGTAGGCAAAGACACTTGCCTGAGGATATTCCTCGAAGCATTTACTGCTGCTGGCCAAGGGCTGGAAACAACCCAAGTGCCCACTCAAAGGAACGGGTAAGGCACAGGTGACGTATGCAGACGATGGAACTGTGCAGCAGTTCAATGGGATGAACTGGAATCGTGTGTGATTAACACTGGGCGATCGTAAGAATGGAACGCCAAAGAAAACATCTCATCTCGCAAATACTACCGATAAATGCTGCAATATGCGTTTTCATGGATGTGCACACACACACACACACACACACACACACACACACACACACACTGACAAGAGAACGTTTGCCGGGCGGTGAGAGGGGGAGAAAAGGGAGTGGGTTGGAGGAGGAGGATGGAAGAGACAAAAACAAAAGGAGCACATAAGTGACCGGTAGTGAGCTCACTGACGATTGTGATTGACCTAATTCTGTGCATCCAAGGTCCAAGGTCCTCTGTTGCAGAGGAAAGAAAGGGGACCGAGGACTTGTGTAAGGTTTTCATAAAGCTCAGAAATTATTGGAGGTTTAAGGATTTTCCAAACAAATGTGTCATCCATACGATAGCAGAGCTGGTTCTTGGGCTCCTGCTGGGTCAGGCACGTTCCAGTGTGTTGTGTGGCTGTCTCACTGTGCCCTCACTGTCACTGCTTGACGTATTACCACCCCTGTCGCCATCAGCCTGCAGCGCCAGCCCAGCCCCTGCCCCTGCCTCCCCGCCTGACAAGGGGATCCTGGCATGGGCTGCAGGAAATGCATTTCTCCAGTGGCCTGGAGGTGGCGCTGTTGCAGCTGGTCCAGGACAGGTGAGCGGCCAGGCCCTGTGGGGTGGGGGTGGAGGACATTCAGGGGATGATGGAGCATCCTCATGGGTTTGGGTGGGGCCCTGCTCACCAGCTCTAGGGGCAATAGAGAGCTGGGAAGGTGGCCAGGGAGGGCATGGCTCACCTGTGCAAGAGCTTCTCCCTGGAGCCTGGAAGCCTCCTTTCCATTCTTCCCTCCCCCAGTAGCCTCTGGGAGACATTTTCGGAAAGGCCCAGACTCTGGTTCAGAGTCAGGATTCTGGGACCATGTGCAGACCTCGGCCGGCCTGTTGAAAACCCCGCCCCCACCCCGTCCTGCCTTCCTCTCTTTATGGTCAGCTGTGGGGCCTCGGGCCTGATGCAGCCTCCTTGCGGTGGGGGCCTCGGCCTCCGGGCTAGGGGGCGAGGGCTCTACAAGGGGGCACCACCGGCCATTCCCAGCACGAGAGGCGTCACGCAGACATCTCCTGCCCCCTGGTCCTCAGATGCTTTCTGGTCAGCGATGCCCAGGTGTGCATGACCGTGATGGGGCAGGTAAGAAGAGGCAAGGGAGACGAGGAACAGAAGCTCCAGGCCTGCTGGCTTGTAAGTCACAGAAATTGACACAAATTTGATTAGGGGAACGTAGGAGCATTATTAGAAGGATACAGGAATATTTCATGGAATCAGGGGGCAAGACATGCAGCTGAGACTGGGGACATGGAAAGATCTGGAATCAGAGCAGAAACGTGGACTTTCCTCTCTTCTCTCTGCTCTCCTTCTGCAGACTGGCTTCTTCTGCCACGTCCTGCTGTTCCAGCACTGCCTGGAACATGTCCTAGTGTCCCACGCTCCAGGTTCCCAGATTTCATCGGCCCAGGTTGGTCAGAGTTTCTGAGAGCCAGGGAATACCTGTGCTGGCTACCTGGCGGGAGCCCAGTGCGGTTCACTGGGAACATAGCTTGGCACGTGGTGGCTGCTTGCTAAATAGTTGTTGAGTGAATGAATGAATGGATAAATGAATGGATGAAGTGCAATCCCTCTATCCCAGCATGGATGCCGCCTGGTCCACTAAACTCCCTGATGCCCCCTGCGTCCCACACGGTGCAGACACAGAGGCAGGAACTAGTCACTCTTCCTTACATCAGTTGCAAGGGCATCCTGACAAGTTCCCCTCACCCCTACACTGAGTCTTGCCCAGCTGTTCACCTCTCCCAAAAAGAGCTCCCCTCCGCCCCCACACAAGGAAGGAACAGCTGCCCTGCCCAGGGACATCTGCCCTGCAGGTTCCAAAAGGGAGAGAAAGCTGGGGATGGGTGGTGGGCGAGGGGAGCGAGCTGCCTCCTTTCCTTCGTGATGGGACGTGGAGCAGGCACCATCGAGCCAGTCCTCCAGCATCCCACTAGCACAGCCCAGGACGGGGGCTTGGGAACAGGCAGTTTACTTGGGGTGCAGTCCCAGGGTGAGGGGACAGGGGCAATGCGGGAAGGAAGGAGGGGAGGTCAGAGTAAGGATGCATGGCTGAGGTTGCAGCCGTCTGCAGAAGGGGCTGCACCCTTCCAGGGCCTCTGTGAGGGCTGGGATGCCTCCCGAATCATCTGCCCGGAGGATGGGGGCAGAGTGCTCATCCATTGGCTCCTGCCACCATTGGGTGAAGGATGTCTCCAGGGCCACCAGGTCCCTGCATTTCCAGGTGGCGCCTGAATACAGGCTGAACACACAGCCATGGCATTGGGAAATGGGAAAGACAGGAGGCGTGTGCTCAAGGTGACACTGCCAGTGCGGGGCAGTCTGTGCCCATGTGGGACTGTCCCCTGCAGCCGCAGCGGGGATCCCAGGTGAGCGGAGAGGATGTGGATGCGGGTTCCTGGGGCCTCCGGAGACCCGCCTCCTCCGTGCTGCAGTGCTCCCCCCACTCAAGGTCAGGAACTGCTACTGCAGCCCTTCCTGCCTGGAACCCGGGCCTCTCCCTGAGGCTCAGGTCTGCAAACACGAGGGATCCATTGACATCTGATGCTCTGATGCCTCTCGGGTTCCTCAAACTCAGAGACCAAAACCACACTCAGCTCCTTTACTGCAAACCAGTTTCTCCTTCTGACTGGCCATCCCAGCACCCACCCAGGGCCCAAGTGGACAACCGGAGGCTCGCCCTTGACTTCTCTGTCTCTGTCACACTTCGCATCCAGTCAGTCACCAAGTCCCGAGAAAATAATCCTGTACACAGAAAAGGCTTTCTGCACGAAGATGTTCGTGACAGCATTGTTTATCCTAGCAAAAAACAAAATGAAAGAACCACCAACAAAACACCGGCTACAGACTAAGTGTCAGTGCTTCAGTAATGGTTAATGTCACCCTGGTGTGTCTTCTCCATGCTGGCACCCCTCAGGGTTGCTGCTGTCCAGGCGTCTGCCCTGTGACATCCTTTCTTCTCATGCTACTTGCTTTCTGCTAAGGTCGTCCATTCCCATGGCCTGGGTTACCCTCTGAATTGAATGTTCCTGAACTCTTCCTTCTGGCTCTGACAGCTCTCTTGAATGCCGTAGCTGAGTAACCAACAGCCAGCGGGACACTGCACTTGAGTAACCCAAAGCTACCTCGAGAGTCCATAACTGACCTGCCTGGCCCCCCATCCCCTGGCAAACCCGGTATCCTGACTTAGTGGTGGCACCACCATCTCCCTGCGCCCAGGCTAGAAATCCGAATGCTTACCCCCCTCCCCCTCTCTGCAACTCACTCACCAGCAAGTTCTGTGTCTGTTTTCTAGACAGTTCTCAAGAACATCTGCCTTCATGCCCACTGCCGCTAGGCGAGTACAGACTACCCCCATTTCTATGCCTCCTTGCATCTTGTTCCTTCCAACCCATCTCCCTCCCTGGCCCCACAGAGTGTACTTTAACAAGCCCACATTGGATTATGTCCGGAGTATGTGGATGTGGGGCCTCACTTCCAAAGCCACTCACATGGCACCTTGTAGTTACCGGTGGGGTTGTCAGGCAAGGGGATGTCTCCACATCTGGGTGACAGTCACCCTCAGCCCTGTTGGAAACCCTGCAGTGCCTTCCAACAAGATGAGCTGGCTCTCTCGGGGGGCGCCACCATGTGGCAATGTCTGTAAGCATTCTCTCGTTAATTCACAAACGTCTGTTGAGCACCTACTACGTGCTAAGTTATGCAAGCTCAGTGGGGCTTGCGTATCAATGGGGATATATCTGTGGCCCTCTGTTGTGGACTGAATGTTTGTGTCCCCCCCAAATCCATATGTTGAAACCCTAAACCTCAGTGTGATGGTAGTTGGGGGTGGGGCTTGGAGGAGGTAATTAGGATTAGGTTAGATCATGCGGTAGGGCCCTCATGATGGGATTAATGCCTCATGAAAATGGAAGGACGTAGAATCTCTCTGCTTTCTGTCATGTGAGGACACAGCAAGAAGACAGCAATCTGTAAAATAGGAATTGGGCCCTCGTCAGACACCTTGATCTTGGACTCCCCAGCCTCCGTAACTGTGAGAGGTAAATGGGGTTTAAGCTGCCCAGGCTACGGTAGTCTGTTACAGCAGCCTGAGCTAAGACACCCTCCAAAGCTCAGTCCTTCTATAGCAAACCTTACTCCTAAGTATTTAATTTCTCTCATCTGGAAGAATTAAATTAAATTAAAATTTCCTCTTTAAAGGATGAATAGAAGAAAAAAAAAAGGTTGAGCAACACCCTGCTAGACCATGGTGACACGGTAGCTCCGGAATCAGATGTGGTTCATAGAAGACAAACACTAAATTGTGATACAGCAGCCAAGTGCGAGAAGCCAGTCTCAAAAGGCTGCACGCACACTCTGGATCCCACTTGTATGACATCATGTGAAAGGCAAACTACAATTACAGAAACCAGACCAGTGGTTCCAGGGGTTTGGTCTGGGTAGGGGGTTGGCTATAAGGGACACGAGAGAACTTTCTGGGGTGGCAGGAATATTATGTATCCTGACTGTAGTGGTAGTTCCACACGTGTATGTGTTTATCCAGACTCAGAGTCCTGAACACTGAAAAAGAGTGAATCCTACTATATACAAATTATACCTCGATCAACTTGCCTTAAAACGATTATTCGGTTAATGATGCGTTTGGCCTCGTGCTAAGCACTGCACGGAATTGGCAATAAGGAAAGCGAGCGCAAGGCAGCCGACCTGGTGCAGCCAGGGCCACCCCCAGGTGAAGCCACGTCGAGTGAGCGCTGAGGGTGGCAGGGATCACTGTTGCAATGTGGTGAAGTTGGCAGAGGGCAGACGTGCCTACCAAGAGGCTACTGAAGTGGTCCAGGTGACACAGGACAAGTCCTTAAACTAGGGTGATGGCAGGAGACAGACAAAAGTGGACAGATTCTAGAAACATCTAGGGGATAAAATCAACTGGACTTTGTGGCCAGCTGGACATGAGGGCTGGGAAGAGCAAAGGGACTGGGGGCCCTGGCTTCTCGCTCCACTCATCAGCGTCTTCGGAAGTGGAGGGCCCTGGGAGAAGGCTCGGGTGGTGGAGGAAGACCCCAGGTTCAGTTTTCTCAAGTGGGGTTGGAAGTGTCTGGGGAGAGCACACGTTGGCCACGGAGCCACCTTCATGCTCCTCTGAAAATGGCTCCCCTCTTCAACCAGGGGAACATTCCTGGACCCTAGCCCATGTCTAACGAGGTCAGGAATGAACCACCTGGGCTGGGGAGAGCCAAGCAGCTTGCGGTTTGAAATGAAAGACAGACGGAAGGAGAGATGGAGGCAGGGACTGTGGTGACAGGAAGCACCCCCTGTAGGACACACACCCTTGCTGCCGGCCCACTGGCACGGCCCAGGTTCCTGCCCATTCTGAAACACGGTCGTGCAACTTTCACCCAGATTCTGTGAGATACCCTAACGTTCTCCCAACAATCTCCTGGTTTTGATTACACTAACTTCAATGGGTTCTGCTCTCTGCAACTCCTAAAGCCTCAACCGTTGTTGAGTGTTGTTCACTGTGCATGCACGGCTGTTTTATATCTGGGCCTTTCTTGGAAAGCTCTCCTGGTCTATTTGCCAAATTGTGTGTCAGTATTTTAATTAGTTTAGTTTTATAGTATTTGAGCTAACTTTGGAAGGCAAGTCCCCCCATCACTGTCCTTTCACTGCCCAAATTTCTGGACCTTCCTGTGCAATTACTCTAGCAGATGAACTGCAGAATCAATGTCTCAAGATAAAAAAAATTCCCCTAGAGATTTTCATTGAAATCGCATCAAATTTATAGATTACTTGAGGGAGGATTGACACTTTTACACTACAGTTCAAGAAGATGATCCATTTCTACATTGATTCAAGCCTTTTTAAAATGTCTTTCGTCCACCTTCAGCGTGTATCTTTGCATGTATTTTGCTAGCATATTCTTTTTTGTTCCCCTGATGCTCTCTAACTTGCTATTGCTGGTGCAGAAGACAGCCATGGGTCTCGATATATTTATCATCTTGCGTCCGCCTCTTTAATCAATGCTATGATTAGTTCTCCTAGCTTTTCATTCTATTCTCTTGACTTCTCAGGGTACACAAACACATTATCTGTAATAATGAGAATTTTGTCTCTGCCTTGCCAACATGTGTACCCATCCTTTCTTTATTCACTTGGGTAGCATCTCTAGAGTGAAGGCAAGTGACAGTTGTGATAGTAGGCACCCTCGAAATGTTGCTTCCTTGAATAGAAAGACTCTAGTGTGATATTTCCAAAACTGGCATCTGAACAACCCTGGTCCACAGGATGCTGCTAGTTTTACTGAGAAAAATATGTCCTGGATCCAAATAACTTTAGAATATGCTGGGTTAAGCAAAGACAGATTTGTTTCTTTATTTCAGCAGTAATTGGAAAATTTGAAGTTAATTTGCCTTGTGGCTGTCCCAGAGGGTGACACCCTAAGTCACATGTCTTAAACTAGTTTGACCACCCGTCGTTCGGTGCCTTGCTGTTTAACATTTGTTAAACTCTGTTCTACAGCGTAGTGCTGGAACTGCTGTTGTAAGAGTTTACCACTAAGGATGCTCACTGTGATTTCTGGAAAAAGAATTTTTGGGTATATAAAAAATACTTTTTATCATGGTAAGACTATTTAATTTCTGGTTTAGTGAGAGTTTTCTTTTTAAATTAGAAGAAGTTAATTTGATTAAATGGTTTTTAGATGTCTATGGAGATGGTCATATAACTTTCCTTTTAAAAATTGGAATAATGGGCTGGGTACAGTGGCTCACACCTGTAATCCCTGCATTTGGGATGGCCAGGGAGGGAGGATCGCTTGAGGCCAGGAGTTCAAGGTTACAGTGAGCCATGATCATGCCACTGCACTCTAGGCTGGACAACACAGCAAGACCTTGTCTGCAAAAAAAAAAAAAAAAAAAAATAGCATAGTAGTATAATGTAGCAGTGTAACTCCACCTCAATACATTATGTACGGTTGGGATC
The DNA here is from genome assembly GCF_040939455.1 of Microcebus murinus. NCBI lineage: Eukaryota > Metazoa > Chordata > Mammalia > Primates > Cheirogaleidae > Microcebus > Microcebus murinus. The sequence goes on along the minus strand of NC_134115.1, from coordinate 85,666,262 downwards.
ATGGAGTCACATGACTGTGATATTAGTGAAATAAATGGGGTAAAATTGAACCGCAGCAGGCCAGGTGCTCCCCCCAGGTGCTGGCTGTGGCATCCAACACGCCCCTGCTTCAGCTGCAGGTTGCTGCCTCCTGGTGGTTGTTTGCTGCCACGACGTAAATATCCGTGGGGACAATTCTGATCTCCGGTTGGCTAAAATGCCTAGGATAGGAGCAGCAATTCCAGGAATCCCCTAAGCTGTTTGGTACCAATCTAAGGAGATTAGACTGGAAGAATCCTGGCAGCACAGGGACTCACCTAGTGCCTTCCTGCTCCCCGAGTGTGAGTTTCCTGCCCTCATCGCCCTCTCTTCCGCATTCCCTCTACTCCCCCCACTCAGGAGCTGAGACTTTTAGTCAACTCATGTTTGGGAACTTGGGCTGGGTGAAGAATTCAAGCCACCTTCCAACTGCATTATCAAGGGATTTTGAAATTATTTTAAAAGTGAATACTTACATCTAACAATCGTCGAGTGCTTGCTATGTACTAAATATTTGGCTGAGTTCTTCAAATGAATCATTTTAATTTAATCCTCCCATCCCTCTGAATTAGATATTAGTTTAATTTTAAAAACTGGAAAACAGCCATAGAGAGGTTATATCACTCACCCAGGTCACCCAGCCAGTTCCTAGTAAGTAGTGAAACCAGATTCAAAACCTGGCCGTTTGCCTCCAAAACCCACACTCTTGAGTTAAAACAATGATGTACTTTGCTTGAGAAATAAATCTGGTAATAATGTATTACTCTTTTTACTCAATTCTATTTGCTAATATGCTTTTATATTTTGCATATAGATGAGATTTTTTTCAACAAAGTTTTTTTGTGCTTTCTTTGTTTTTGATATCGGGATTATATAAGATCCATAAAATGGATTGAAAAATGTCCATATATTTTAGTGCTTTTTAGTACTTTGAAAAAATTTTGGCTGGTCATGATGGCTCATGCCTGTAATCCTAGCACTCTGGGAGGCTGAGGTGGAAGGATTGCTTGAGCTCAGGAGTTTGAGACCAGCCTCAGCAAGAGCAAGACCCTATCTCTACTAAAAATAGAAAGAAATTAGCCAGAAAACTAAAAGTGGAAAAAATTGACCTGGCATGGTGGTACAGGCCTATAGTCCCAGCTACTTGGGAGGCTGAGGCAGGAGGATTGCTTGAGCCCAGGAGTTTGAGGTTGCTATGAGCTAGGCTAACACCACGGCACTCTAGCCAGAGTGACAGAGTGAGACTCTGTCTACAAAAAATAAATAAATAAAATAAGAAAGAAAAAAAGAAAAAATTTAAAAAATGTTGGCAATATCTGTACCTAAAATGTTTGCTACTTCATCTGTAAAACCATCTTGCCCTGGGGCCTTTGACAATTACCTTAAACTTATTTGTTATGTTATTAGTCATTTTATTTATATTTTCATGAAGTAATTACCCTGTTCACCCAGAGAAGTTCAGATTTATTAGTATGAAGTGATACATAGTATTAGCTTATGACTTAAAAATTCTTCTCTGTGTTTCTCTCTTTGAAAGATCCCATCTTAGTCACAATGTATTTTTGTGTTTTATTTCTTTTGTTTTCTTCATCAGAATTGCCAAAAATGTAATAGTAGTAATAGAAAAGTATAATAGCAAACATTTGTCAACTGTTTACTCTGTGTCAGCCACTGTTCTAAGCTATTACTATATTAACACATTTAAACTTCATAACAAGTTTATGAGTTAGAGACTATTATTATCTCATTTTACAGATGAAGAAACTGGATCACAAAATTAGTAAGCAACTTGTTTAAGGACACACAGCTAATAAGTAGCGGAGCTGGGATTTAAATGTAGGCAGTTTCTACTTTAATATTCATTAATGTTTCCCTTATATTAATACTTTATTTTTTTTCTTCTAATTCTTTGAGATAAATGCTTAGTTCGTGTATTTGTAATCTTTCTTGTTTGCTAATAAAAGCTTTTAAGGTCATAGTGTGAGTGTGACTGGCAATAACCCATGGGCTCTGAAATTATCAATCTTTTCAACGAATCAGTTTTGGTTTAATTGATTATTTCTATTGATTTTCTGTCCTTGATTTCATTGATTTATGCTCTTATATTTATTATTTCTTTCTGCTTATTTTGGGTTCAATTTGGTCTTTGCCTAATTTCTCAAAATGGAAACTCGTATATTTAATTTGATATCTTTCTTTAGTTTTCTAACATAAGCACTTAATACTATGAATTTCCCTCTAGGCAATGTTTTAGCTGCATCTCATATTTTTTTGTTATAATAAAACACATATGATATAAAATCTACCTTATTAATGAATTTTAAATGTACAGTACAATGTTATTAATTATTATACAGTATATCTCTAGAAATTTTTTGCATGACCAAAACTCTGTACTCATTTCACGGCAACTCCCCATTTCCCTTTTCCCCCAGCCCCTGGGAACCACAATTCTCCCACAAAATTTTATATATTGCATTTTAATTTTCATTAAGATCAAAATATTTTCTAAATTTCTCTTGAGATTTTCTATTTTAGCCACAGGTTACTTATTAGTAGAAGTATGTTATTTCATTTCAAAATATTTGAGGATTTAAAAAGATATATTCCTATTTTTGGTTTTTGGTTTAATTATGTTATGGTGAGAAAACACCGTGTGATTGTATTATTTTAAAATTATTAAGGTTTGTTTTATTACCCATGATATGATTCATTTTGGTGAATATTTCATGCGCCATTGAAAGAATATAATTTTGCTCTGTTGCATGGAATGATTCTTCTATAAACATCAGTCAGACCACATTGTTTGATAGATCTTCTACAAAATATAACTGTTAATTTTTGTTTATTTTTTCTATTGCTTTTACTGAAAGAGGAGTGTTTAACTCATCAGTTGTAGTAGTGGATTTCTCTATTTTTTATTTTAGTTCTAGCAGTTTTTGCTTCATATATCTTGAAGCTCTGTTGTTATATGAATATGCATCTATATTTTTATACCTTCCTGGTGAATTAGACTTTTTATTACTATGCAATTTCTCTCTTTGTCCCTGGCACTATTTCTTGTCTGAAGTCTACTATGTTTGATGTTAATATGGCCACTCCAGCTATCTTTTGATCAGTGTTTACACGGTATAATCTTTTCTATCATTTTACTTTTAATATAGCTATGTCATTATATTAAAGTGGGTTTTGTGTAGACAACATGTAGTTGGGCTGTGTGTGTGTGTGTTCAGGTCACTCTGACAATGTTGTCCTTCAGTTGGTGTGTTCAGACCAAACAGCACAGGTCAGCCAGTCTTCTGGCTGCTGAGAGGGAGTTTCTCTTAGAGTTCCAGCCACCCATGCTGTTGCACACAGCTCCACATGACTTGGGCCACCCTCAGGGCAATGCAAAGAGAGAAAAGGAAGAGAAAAATCAAGGGGAATTTCCCCTACGCACCTCCTTTTCCTGGTTCATCTGGCAAGAAATATGGGTTTTCCCTTGGGGTTTTAGATGACTGAGCCACCACCCTGCAAGACAGTGCAGCTTTGTGACTGGTTCACACTTGGGATGGGTCCAAAGAGGGAAAAGAGAAAAAGAACTACCCCACCCTCTCTGACTCATAGACACCCCCTTTGCCAATTCTCTGTCTAGGAAGAGGGGTTTCTTTTGGAGGTTTTGTTGGCTGTACCTGCCGCACGGTTCCATGTTTGGGCCACCCTTGGGTCAAAGCTGGGTGATAAAAGAGGAACAACTTTGGAAACTCACCCCGTAAGGGTCTTTCTCCAAGTTTGGACTCCTTTGCCAATCTGCTTGTTATTTCCTGAGTTCTCAGCCAGTTGCTTTTTGTATTTTTTCCAGACCTTTCTGTTGTAGTCAGTGAGAGAGATGAGAGCTAGTGGCCCACTCTGTCTTGGCCAGAAGACAGAGTAAAGTTCAGTGTGGAATTTGCAAATTGAATTAGTGTGTGACTTAGTCACATATTTTTAAGCTATTAATTGGTACTTCCCAAAATTTTTTAAACGGCATGCCAATTTATATTACACTAGCATTGTTAAAAACAAATCCTTCTCTATCCCCTTACCAAAAACTGATATCCAACTTACAATTTTTTCCAAATCTCTTAGGTGGGAAAAAAATAGAATCTTGTTCATTTGATAGTATGTTTGTGTTGGCTAGTGAAGTTTGAGCATCTTTTTAATATATTTTTGTTTTTTGTTTTATTTTTTCTTTTTAAAATATTTTTGGCCATTTATATATCCTCATTTGTAAATAGTCCTTTTCTGTCCTTTGCCCATTTTTCTATTTGGCCATCTGTCTTTTTATTATTGATTTGTTTAAATTGCTGTGTAGTTTTACTGTTTGGAATTTATTGAGGTTTACTTTGAGCCTCATTACTTAATCAATGTGTTTATATGTTCTGTGAGCATTTGGAAAAATAAAGGAATTCCCTGGTCAAATTCTACCTAGACATATTAAAGCAATCTTGTTAATTTTGTTATTTAGACTGTCTATATGATTTTAAAAATATTTGATCTGTTAAATTTTGAGACAGGTGTTTTAAAATCTCCCACTCTAGTTGTGGTTTTGTGAAATTCTCCTAGTATTTCAGTTTGTGCTTTATCTTAGGTCATTAAATATGAAATGTATGGTTTCTAATCAAAAGTGTAGTTTATTATTTCTCAAACAAGAAGCAGTGCAATTAATCAAAGTACGTGTCCAAACTATCGACACAGTTTTGCCATCTTAATAATAGCTTGTTTATGGCAGCAGCGAAGAAGCTGGGAGAGACAGTGGTGATGACATTACAAAAGGCGTTTTTCACAGCTTGTTGAGAGTTGAATATTTTTCTTGTAAGAAGTGGTCCAAGGCCTGGAAGAAGTGGTAGTCAGTTGGTGCAAGGTTTGGTGTGTACGGTGGATGACAGAGAGTTTCCAAGTCCAGTCTCTGTAGTTGGAGCAGCGTTGTTTGTGTGAGATGTGGTCAAGCATTGTCTTGTAAGAGAGTTCGCCTATCTCTATTGACCATTCTCGGCTACTTAATCTTAGCAACCTCATTATGTCATCCCATTGGTTGCAGTAGACATCTGCTGTAATCGACTGAGCAGGTCTCATGAACCTGTAGTGGATATTACCAGTGCTGGACCCCCCAGACAGACACCATTAGCCTTTTTTTGATGAATATTTAGTTTTGGACTGTGTTTCAGCACTTTATTTTTATGCAGTCATTGTGCCGAATGCTTGTGATTGTCAAAAGTATCGATTTTATTTTTTATCACACATAACAATGCAATGTAGAAATGGTTTGCTTTTATGTCATGACAGCAAAGAAATTCAAGCTTTGAGATGATTTTTCTTTTGATGTTTGTTTATGTAGTATACATCTATCTAGATTCTTTACCTTGTTGATTTGTTGTAAATGCTCTACCATTGTTGGAATAGTAACACCAAACCTTGTTAATTTATGAGTAGGTTGAGATGGATTCACTTCCACTACAGTTTTTAGTTTATCATTATCCATCTTGGTCTTATGTCATCCATGTGGCTCCTTTTTTTTTTTTTTTTTTTTTTTTTTTTTTTTTGAGACAGTGTCTCGCTTTGTTGCCTAGGCTAGAGTGAGTGCCATGGCGTCAGCCTAGCTCACAGCAACCTCAAACTCCTGGCCTCAAGCGATCCTTCTGTCTCAGCCTCCCAAGTAGCTGGGACTACAGGCATGAGCCACCATACCCGGCTAATTTTTTCTATGTATATTAGTTGGCCAATTAGTTTCTTTCTATTTATAGTAGAGACGAGGTCTCGCTCTTGCTCAGGCTGGTTTCGAACTCCCGACCTCGAGCAATCCACCCGCCTCGGCCTCCCAGAGAGCTAGGATTACAGGCGTGAGCCACCGCGCCCGGCCCATGTGGCTCCTTTTTAAGATAAAAATGATCAGAATTTTAAACGATCGACATACTGCGTGTTCATTAGCCACCTTTCCAAACACTTTGCTGATATTTTGAGCAGTCTGCATTGTATTGGTTTTATGACAGAATTCATATTTGAAAATAATACAAATTTTCGACTTATCCATGGTTGTAGAAAAATTGTTCTAAAAAAGTTAAAAGATAATCACAAGTCAAAATGTGCATTTTAAAGAATGAGGATGTACCTTTATGATAAAAATAAAATAAGAAGTGTCAAAGTGAAATGTCACAGATATTAACTGTAAAACTCAGTACTTAAGGGAATCAGACATTTCATGCATAATAACCTATATATTCTTTTCAGTGTTATTTGCCCATGTATCTGATTCAGATACATGATTAACCAACCATTCAGTGATTAAAAGCTCAAACTCTGGTGTTAGGCTACCTGGGTTGAGATCTTGGTTCTTTCCCTTACAAAATATATAGGTGTGGATGAATTACTTTTTGTTGTTGTTGTTTGAGACAGGGTCTCACTTATGTCACCCTGACTAGAGTGCAGCAGTATCATCATAACTCACTGCAACCTCAAACTCCTGGGCTCAAGTAATCCTCCTGACTCAGTCTCCCAAGTAGCTAGGACTACAGGCATTTGCTACACCTGGCTAATTTTTCTATTTTTTATAGAGATGGGTCTTGCCCTTTCTTGCTCAGACTGGTCTCGAACTCCTGGCCTCAAGCAATCCTCCCACCTTGACATCCCAAAATGCTAGGATCACAGGTGTGAACCACCATGCCCAGCTAAATTATTTAATTTTCCTAAGCCTTAGCTTCCTCATTTGTGAAATGGGGCAAAAATATCATTTACCTCACAGAATTATTATAGGATTAAACAATTCATGTAAGTGTTCAGCAAGTGGCCATTATAACATTTTCTTGATGGTTGTATGTTTCATCAGTACAGTTATCAAAAATATTCCTCAGTTCCTTTTTCCCTTGAATTATATTTAAAAAAATATGAACATTGCTATACTCTCTTTCTCCTATTTGCATTTTCCTGGAATATATTTATCTATTTTAGATAATTCATAATTATTGAACTTTAGATGGATCTCTTGTGAAGCATAATTGTAAAGCATAAAGACATTTTCCAGAAAGATGGCCAAAGACAGTAGCCATGCATTTTTTCCTTGCCTGTAAGCACATGGCTCCGCCCACCAGGAGGTAGGGTCTATTTCCACTTTCCAACGGGGATGGCCTTGTGTTTTGCCTTGACCAATAGCAAACAGAGGAAGTGAGGTTGTGTCATTTCCAGACCTTTAAGAGGCCAGGTAACTTCCGGTTGTGTTTGGGGAAGCCAGCCTCCATACTTTAGGAAGCTCAGGCTAGAATATGAAATTATGAGGCACACTTGGAGACAGAGAGGCTGAGGTAGAGGGGCATGAGGGCACAATACAAGTGTAATCTTCTTGGACTGCCTAGCCCAGCCACCTGCAGGAGGCTGCTGAGTGACTGACCCCAGTCCATGCCCCATGGAGCAAAAGTCCCCAATCAAGCCCTGGTAGCATCCCAGATGCACAGAATTATGGGAAATAACAATGCATTATTGGCTTAAACCACTGAGTTTTGGGGTGGTTTTTTACTCATCAGTAGATAACTGGAAGAATAGAAGTAGATTTTTCTTTTTTAGTCAATCTGAAATTGTTTTTTAATAGGAGAATTTTCATTAAAATTTTTGTACTTGTTAATAATTGGTCTTATTTTTGATATCTTGTGTTATGTTTTCTGTTTCTTTCATTGTTGTATGGCTTCCTTTCTTTCTTTTTTTTTTTTTTTTTTTTTTTTTTTGCCTTACCACTTTGCGCTGTACTGGTTTGTTTCTTTCTTCCTTTTATTTCTCCTTTTTAAAATTATGTTTCTATCAGTGTCAAAAGTTAAATGGTGTCTATAATCTCCATCCCACTCCCCAAACGAGATTTGTCTTTTACAATGTTTTAGTGCCCCTTATCATCCACACTTCAAAAGCATTAATAAATTAACAAATAAGGTAAATGATGCATTATTATTAATTTTTTTTTACTGTATGCCTCATATTTCAAGAATCCTTTTTGAAATAGTGCATAAAATTTCACAACCATGTTGTCAACTATTGGAATAAACCATAAGCTTAACAGGTTTGATTTTTTTTTTAACCTATGTTTCTTGTAGACCACATTAAAAAATTTTTAAATATTAACTAGAGACTTCTTTGAATGACTTTCTTGGAAAGGATATATTGGTGGTACAAGTCTAAAATTCTTTTGTCTTACATAATATTATTCTTATTCTGGAATTCTAGCATCACAATCCTTTCCTCTCCAGAGCTCTGTGAAGGATGTTTTCTCTCTCGCACTCAGTGTGGCAAATTAGATGTCCACAGGTGATTTCTTATTCTTGCCCTTGTCAGTGACCTATTTTTATCCACCCAGAAATTTGTAGCTATTTTCCCTTTAGTTCCGATACTCATATTGCTACTCCAACTGCAGGTTACAGAATGATGAAATGGAAGTTTTGGCCAAGTCTTAAGCAAGAGACATCAGAAACCAGTAGGAAATAGGAGACCAACTGCCGTGTGGGACCTGTAGAGAGTAGATGGTTAGACATCTCTCCGCTCCTCACCACACTGAACGTGGGAAAGGGACAGGGTGGTGGCGGAGAGAGGCTTTGTGGCAGGACTTCTGGAAAAAGCTGCTGGTGTGTTGTGAGTCCAGGTCCCCAGCAGGGCGCGACAAGAATGTCTCTCACTATCAGCCCAGCAAGAGAGGCATCGCTAGAACCATCTGGAGAGCTTGACCGGTAGCCCCTGCAGTTAGGGCTTGCGGGGGACTTGTCTGAATCCCACTCGAAATCTAAAGGGCGAGAGATGGACGGACTGGCCGCCGGGGTCCAGCGAGGGCAGCTGCAGGAGTGGTTTCCTCTCTCATGGTTTGTCATCACTGAAGATTCACAGATGCTTCTCGTGGACCCCACATGGCGCTGTCTTTGGGTCACACCAGGAGGGCTGGATATGCCACCGTAGAGCAAAGCTGAAGATGTTCCCCAGGTCCCCGAGCCGAGAAGGGACCCAGCAAGCAGCTGGAAGAGAGGGGCATTTGCCTGGAGCATGGGGGCAAGAGGAGAGAAGCCTGTGATTGGAGCTCTTTGAAGAACCCACGTAAAGACCTTTGAACGCCCGCCAGCCTGGAGAGCGTGGTGCCAGCTGAGGGCAGCGCAGTCCAGGAACAGCTGTCTTGCCCCCTCACCTCTCCTTCCTCTCCCCTCCCGGGGCCAGCAGTGCAAGTGTGGGCTGAGCAAGGGATGGGGAAGTGGGTGCGGGGCAGGTGCCCGGGAGCTTCTGGACATGGTGGACAGGAAGACAAGGGAGATGTCCAGTTGGCATCTTCCTGCTTTTGGCAGGGACCAGGGACTTCCCTTCATGTCTGGGAATGTGGCAGATGCCTCGCAGAGACCCTGACAGGACCCTGAGCATGTGGTCCAGCGGGTTTTCCTCTGCTCCAGTGATGCCACCTGAACTCGGGAGTGGGGTTCTTGAACTTGGCATTTTGAAAATTAAAGAATGAATTGAAGGGAACAACAACAAAACAACACAGAGGCACAAGCATTTTGCACTATCTCCCCAGCCCATGCTGATCCCCCCTACCTGGGACCTGCCCGTCCTCTACCTAATGGGGTGGAGGGACCCCAGAAGCCGTGCTTACTCAGGAGCTCTCTGGCAGTGGTCGCCTGCGCCATGCCTGGTGAAAAACTTCTCGATGGACATGGGAAGGGTGCAGAGGTGTCAGGTGGCAAGTCAAGCTGGGCTTTGGGAAGTCTCAGTGGTGCAGCCAGGGAACCATCACCCTGAGAAGGGCCCCTCCTGTCACTGCTGGCTGGGTTCGGGGTTGGTTTGGAAGGTACCACAGGGTCCTACCTTGACCTGCAGCCTCAGCTCGGCTCGACATAGCATTCTTTCTCTTTTAGAACTGGCAAGATTACCGCAATCCCAGGAAGGTCTAACATAAGTATGGAAATAATGAAGAAATGAACAAAAATCAACATTATCAGTTTTATAGAAACTTCTATCGGGGCCTACATGCAAGGACAGCAGGGAGACTGGTGATCATTCTGATCAGATTCATCTGTTTTGAAGATGTTTGAAGCATTTAAAAGAAGATGAAATATTAACTGTTGATTTAATCTGGGTGTTTAGGGGGATTTGAGAAAATGTATAATCAATGTTTAAGTGAATATAATCAGTGGCTATATAAAATGAATGACTATAATAAAGAGAATTTGATGACATCTACAAGTTTTGGTTGAATAGTTACATAAAGATGTTCGAATGTTTGGAAACTTTTGGTTCCTAAATTTATAAGTTTAATATGTTGGTCATTAAATGTGTAAAGAGCAAAAGTGCATTCCTGAGCTGCTGTGTGGCAGGCACTATCCTAAGCATCTCAAATGTTGTGATTTATTTATTCTGCACAGAAAATGTATCAGGTCGGAGCTATTATTATGCCCATACTAGAGATGATCCAACTGAGGCACATGGATGTTGATTGAGGAGGCCCCAAGGGCCTCTGCGAGTGGCATGAGCGGATAAACTCAGCATTCTCGCTGTGGCTGAGCCTCTTGCTTAACCACGAAGCTCTAGAGACTGCCAGAAGTAAAGGCCCCAGGATGCCGACAGCTGCCTGTTCTCTAAGCTGGCTGGGCATGGGCTTCTGGTGTTTACCAGCCAGTCTTCACCGAGGCTGCTTATGTGGGTGGATTAAATGCGGCCTTAGCCAAAACTCACATCTCGTGCCCTGCAGGAGGGCTTGGTGGTGGCATTCGGCGACGGGTTGGCGTCGGGTGCCTGGAGGTTAGGAAGGAGATTCCAGATATTTAACGAGCAGTAGGGCAGGAGCATTGAGCAGCGGGGCAGTGCGGCCAGGATGCCCTGCAGTGGCATCTCAACCCTGGCTGGCAGTCTCATCGGAGCCATTGTCCCCTGGTGCCGTCCCCTTGTCTGTTTGGCCTCTATAGTTCTCTCCCTGAGCAGCCCTCTGTATTTACAGAAACCTGCATTCCCATGTTCAGGGCTCTACAACTGAAATGTAGCAGCTGCCATCGTGCTGCTGTTACTCCTCTCTCTTTCTCATTAAAAGCCATTTCAGTTGCAGAAGAAATACGTGCAACGAAATTAAATAATAACAGAAGTGTAAAAAATGAAAAATGATTCCCCAAGCTCACTCCAAAGTAACCACTGTTAGTAGTTTAGTATGTCCTTGAAAATTTTTGTCTGCACACACTTTTTTTCTTTTCCAAAATTGGAATCATATTAATTTTCTAGTTCCACAAATTCATTGTTAACTTAATCGTATATCGTGGGCATTTGACCAAATGCACACCCATAGCTATGTCAGTCTTAAAGGCTGTGTAGTGTTCATTTATGTTTAAAGAGCACCGTCCAATAGAAATATAATGCAAGCCACACAGCTAATTTTAATTTGTAGTAGCTACATTGAAAAAAAATAATGAAACAAATGGAATTAATGTTAATAATATATTTTACTTAACCAAATATGTCCAAATATATTGCAATTTCAACATGTAAACAATAAAAAATTATTAATGAGATATGGTACAGTCTTTTAAAATATAAAATCTTTGAAATCCAGCAAATATTTTACACTTACAGCACATCTCAGTTTGGGCTGGTTACATTTCAAATGCTCAGTATCCACATATGGCCACTAGCCACCATCCTGGGTGGCACAGGCTTTAACCCTAACTTATTCAACTGTGAGCCTGTGGGTGAGAATATAGATTGCTTTCAATTTTTGCTATTATAAGCAATGCTACAATGAACTTTCTTTTTTTTTTTTTTGAGACAAAGTCTAACTCTGTTGCTCCAGGTAGTGTGCAGAGGCATTATCATAGCACAGCATAACCTCAAACTCAGGGCTCAAGCAATCTTCCTGCCTCAGCCTCCAGAATAGCTGGGACTACAGGTGTGCACCACCATGCCCGGCTAATTTTTTTTCCCTATTTTTAGTAGAGACAGGGTCTCGTTCTTGCTCAGGTTGGTCTCAAACTACTGAGCTCAAGTGACCCTCCCTCCTTGGCCTCCCAGAGTGCTAGGATTACTAGTGAGCCACTGCGCCCAGACTGTAATGAACATTCTTACGCTCATCACGTTACACATGCGTGCAATTATTTCTTTTAAGATAGATTTATAGAAGCAAGCCTTCTAGGTCAGAGGCTTTACGCATTTTACAGTATAGTAGATATAGCTAAACTACTCTCTACTAAGGCTAAACCAATTTATACTTCCACCAACAGTACATAAGAATGGTCATTTTCCCACACTCCTGCCAAATGGGATGGCATTCCTTTCAAACAGTTTTCATCACCCCCTGCCCTTTTGCATCTGACACTAGTGCATTGCACCCCAGAGGGGGGGAGCCATTTTCAAAGCTGCATTTTTTTCCCTATTGGTTACCACTCTCAGCCACAGAGAATGTGTCTGGCTGCATAGATAACAGAAAACCGAGTGAGTTTATTTGTCGTGTAAAAAGTCTGGAGAAAGGCGGCTGCTGATGGTGATTGACCCACGCTATGATGCCTTCAAGTTCTTTCTCTCTTTCTAATTCAATGTTCTTAGCAGGTGGGCCCTTCTCTCCTCATGGCTATCAACTTACGGTCACAAGGTGGCTGCTACCACTCCAGACAGCATGTCTGTGTCCCAGGCTGGAAGGCGGGAGAAGGAGTGATGGCACTATCTAGTTCTTACCCAGAAACCACCTGAAACACTTGCATTTAATTGTCAGAACTGATCACATGACTCTCCCAGTTGCAAGGGAGGCTGGGAAAAAGAGTAACAGCTTCCTGGCCTATAGTGGATGGTGGCAAGGGAGAATGGGATTGGCAATGGCTGACTGGTTGGCCAAGAACAGTCCTGCTGTCCCATCTATCCCCAGGGAAGGCCAAGGCTTTAATGTAAAGAAACCCACTCTTGAATCTGTGGCCACAGTCCTGGTCTTGGTCACAGTAGCCTCTGGCAGCACCGTGTCTGTCTTCACCGTGCCTCCTTCTCTCTGTAGTCTGAGCCACATGCCTCAGGGATCCTTCTGGCTCCTGGTTGTGGGTGGGGAAGAGGAGCTTCTAGAGAGAGTGCTTGTGATAGGCAGTTCTGACATGGTTCCTAACGGCCCCGCCTTCTGTTTTTGCCTCCCTTTGAGTGTGACCCACTTCTAGTGAATAGGATATGGCAGAACAGAGATGTCACCGCTGGGAATTGGTTACTAAAGACTTTGACGTGTGGCTTGTTGCTCTTTGCTCTCTGTGGCCTTCTTAGCTGTGCACTTTGATGGCGCCAGTTGCCACGTTGAAGGGACTCTCATGAGGTGGGATAAGTGCGCCTGCAGCCAATACCTGTGAGGAACTGGACAGCCACGTGGGTGGGCTTGGAAGCAGAACCTTCTCCCATTAGCCTTGACATGACTGCAGCCCAAGACATCGCTCTGGTCACACCCTCTGAGACACCCTGGAGCAGAGGGCCCAGCTAAGCCAAGCCTTGTAGGAGACCAGACCTGCAAGAAACTGAGATAACTAATGCTCTCATTTCAAGCCCCTGTTTCGGGGCAATTTGTTACACAGCAACAATGACTAATCCAGTGCTGTTGGAAGCCCATCTCCTAGGGAGCATCAATTGCTGTCTCTGTATCATTTTCCTGCCCTTTAAAATTTCACCTCTTCTCACACAACTGTAGTGCAAGTGCAGTTGTGATTAAGAGGAAAAAGTAATTTATAGGCACTCAGAGAACAGAGAAGCCTTGTGCAAACCTTTCTCATCTCTGTACATTTTCTGATGAGTTTCTTGGGACTTCATCTCCCAGGAGTGGCCAGGGATGGAGTCCTCGGTTGCCGTGAGGACTCGTGTTTCTATGGGGATGCTCCGCCTCTCCCTGCAGCCCTCGTTGATTCTGCCTCGAGGGAGGTGAGACTTGATCGGTGCATTGGGGGGCAGGAACTGAACGCGCCCCTCCAGCCCCAGGAGGCCTCTCTGGACCCCACGCCTGCAGGAAGTGTGCCTGCTGTCCCGCTCATGGCAGGGGCCAGGTAGGCATCCCCGGAAGGGGCAAATTCAGTTCAGGAGGAAAGTGAGGAAGCCCCTCCAGCTGCTCCTCTGAGCCAGGCCCTCCAGTCTGGCTTGGTCAGCAATTCTGCCAATATTTTGATCTGTCTGTCTCTGTGACTGTTTCCCATTGGCTCAAGCTTGGAGGGAAAGAGAAGGGTTTTACTTGCTGTATCCATCCCAAATAGCAATATATATATATATATATATATATATATATATATATATATATATATATATTATATATATATATACACACACACACACATATTTATGTGTGTATATATATATTTATATGTTCACAATAACTGAGCTTTTCATGAAGATTCAAAGCAAGTTTTGATAGAAAGGAAGACTGAGGCCGCTGGGCCATCGTGGGTGGGGGCGCGAGAGGCTGGGATGGGCCGGCTCGCATGTGTCTTGTTTGTGCCTCTGTGTCCGTAGCGTGTCCCTGATGCCTGTCCCTGTGAGGGAGCCAGTGTGTGTGTGTGTGTGTGTGTGTGTGTGTGTGTGTGTGTGTGTGTACATCCTTCCGTCCCTCCCACACACCGAGGACGGTGAATCCCGGGCCACCCTCCACTCTTGCGTCCCTAGTGTGGCCGTGTCTCCCGCAGGCCTGGAGAGGGCTGTGGCCCACCCAGGCCCTGGCGAGGCTCTAACCCCACCCAGCAGCCCGGCTCCTCCAAAGCACCTGCTGGCCAGAGCCCCACCTAGGGACGCGCATGCGCGGTGCCGAGCGGGCCCCCCAGGCTGCCCCTGCCCCTCTGCTTCCCGGCATCCCCGATCTCTGTTCAATGCGTGATTTTTTACGATCGATCTTATATCCGGCACAATCAGATTTATGGCTCCTGCATCTTATGAAATTACACAGATGTTGCTGCTCTGCTTCTCTCCAGGACAGTAAAAGGCAATAACGTTCTTGCAGATTTCGACAGCAGGCAATTCAATAAAGGGCCATGTATATTTTATAAGTACAATAAAGACGAGGCTCTGTGCCCGCACTGTGGCCCACCAGGGCCCGCGCTGCGCCGGCCGCCGCCCGCGCCTCCCCCTTCCTGTCTGCTTGTCGATCAGGTCTTTACCCGTCACACAGGGGACCGGGAGATTTATCCCTTTTCTGATCCATTACTTAAGTTTGGCTCCAGGGACCCTGCGATGGGGGCTGTTTAAAATTTAAAGGTGTTTGTGGAACTTAATACTTTCCTCCTCCTGATTTGCACTATAAAATTTTATCTATATTTTTGTTGCCCCATAAAACGTTTCTATCTTATCGGGATGGCTTGTCCTTTTACGGGCAAACCCATAAAGCCCTGATGAGGTGAGGGGTGGTGGAAGGTCTCACAGAAGAGCCCGGGGGAGGCAGGAGAAGAGAGCCCTTCCCAGCTCTGCCACCAATGCCCTGGGTGACCATGGGAGAGTCACCATCCCTCCCCGAGACTCAGTTTCTTCACCCATAAAACAGGGAGAACCACAGCACCCACTGCACGGGGCTGTTGTGAGGATTCAGACAAATGTGGCACCAGGTGACTTTACTCGGTGCCTGGCACAGCATGTGCAAAGGCCCAGAGGTAGGGACAGCCTGGGGTGTTGGGGGCAGACGATGGGGTCCAGTGGAGGAAGTGGCTTCCTCTCCAGGGTTGGGAGGGCAGGGCGCCAGGCGGGGCTGAGAGCAAATCTCTGTGCCGGCTTGGCAGTCACTCACCTTTCTGTGCCTTGGTGCCTCCATTTATAAAATGGAGATGTCGGGGTTCCCATCTCATAGGGGCGCCGAGCGGATTAAGTGATTCACTGTGAAGCGAATGGCTCAGAGCCCCACGTAGAGTACCCACTTCCAAGTGCCAGGTGTGGCTGTTGTTCGTGTCACAGTGAGGAGCCCAGGGGGTGCAGTATAAGGAGGTGCTCGCTCTCAGAGGTGTGCAAGTGCGGGGTGGGCGCCCAGCAGTCAGCACCCCCTCACGTCGTGAGTCCCGTGGGTCCTGGACCCGCCACTGGGGCTCTTCTGTCTCAGCTGAGCAGACGTGCCCGAACAGAAGCAGCCGCGGGGTGCGGGCAGCGCGAGCCGCTTCCCCTTCGACGGAACGACCCCTCCCAGATGTGCAGGCATCTGTGAGACAAGACCAGACAAATCCCCTCGGTGCTCCCAGGGCCGAGCCTGGGCCATCGGCGCCGCTGCCCCTCGCGGACGCCAGCCTTGGGCCAGGGCCTCGCCCGGCGCTGGCAGCATAAAGGAGGCTCAGCCCCAGCTCTGCCGGGAGCAGCTGCCGTCCCTCGGGGCAATGACACACATGCGTGGAGGGGGCGACGACATATACATGCATGGAGGGGGGGATGACACACATGCGTGGAGGGGGCGACGACATATACATGCATGGAGGGGGGGATGACACACATGCGTGGAGGGGGCGACGACATATACATGCATGGAGGGGGGGATGACACACACGCGTGGAGGGGGCGATGACACACACGTGTGGAGGGGGGGATGACTCACGCGTGGAGGGGCTTAGGGCTGGGTGCGGGCGTGGAAGGGGAGGGGCTTCCACCGTGTGGGTGGCAGAGAGAGATGTGGGGACGGGCTTCAGGAAGGGGGTCCCTTGAGCTGGAGCAAGAAGGATGAGGAGGAGTTTGCCAGAGTGGGACGGGCATTCCTCTCGGGGGAATTTTTCACAAGTGGCTGTGGGTGCCATACGGCAGATCCGCATCTGGGTGAGGAACCTTTGTCCCTGGAAGCTCCCGGTGGCTAAGGGTGGAGGTGCAGGTCCCCAGCGAACTGCAGTGTAGACGGGAGTCAGCCAGCGCCTCCCAGGGGGTGGGAGGAGTGTCTGCTGAGGCGGGGATGGTCTTGACAGGGACCCCAACGCCCAGAGGTGTGAGGCTGGCTGCCTCAGGTGCTGCTGCAGCTGCCGTCACCCCTGGCCGGGGTGCCACAGGTCTGACAGCACTGCTCCAGTGTGGAGTGCAGTGGCCCTCACACTGAGATTTGTGCCAGAACCGCTTGGGGAGATTGATGCCTGCCCAAGAACAGGAGCGAGGGAAGCAGGATTGGGCAGAGGGTGAAGGCGAACTGCCCCTTGCAGCTGAGACCCCAGCTGATGGCACCCAGGGCTTTGGAGCTGGGGTGGCCCTTCAGAGCGGCTCGGAGTGGAGGCAGGGAGGCTGGGCCTGTTACTTCTGCACTGACCACGTCAGAGGTGCGGCATCCTGCTGAAAGGAGTGTGACCCTGGGGGAGGCAGGCCCCTCTGGCCCAGGGCGGGAGGAGTTTATTTGTGAGCCATCAGCAGGCAACACTGCCGGGAGCTGCGTGAACGCCTTGGTCCTGTGGTGGAACTCGGCCGCTCATCACAGCCTCTGTGACACCCAGCCTCACCCCGTCAGAGCGCATGGCTGGGCGCCCATCCCAGGGACAATCCGTCTATCCATGGATGGACCCTTAGGTTGATTCTATTTTCCCAACACAAGAAACAGTTAATGTTTGAGGTGATGAGCATCCCACATACCCTGATTTGATCATCACACATTCTATGCATGTATCAAAATATCACATGTACCCTATACATGTGTCCAATGATTATGTGTCCAAAAAAAATCCAGACCTGCCACCTCACACCCATTAGGAGGGCTACTATCAAAAAAACCCAGAAAATAACAAATGTTGGTGAGTACATGCAGAAATTGTGGGGAAAACACACATAATATAAACATTGTCATCTTAACCATCTGTAAGTATATGGTTCAGTAGCGTTACGTACATTCAGTGCACAAGGATTATAGTTGGTGGGGTGTAAAATGGTGCAGCCACTATGTAAAACAGTGTGTGGTTCCACAAAAAATTAAGGATAGAATTACCATGTGACTACGCAATTCTGCTCCTGGGGTTTTATACCCAAAGGCACTGGGAACAGGGACTTGCAGAGACATTTGTACACCCGTCTTCATGGCAGCGTGTTTCACAATAGCCAAAAGGTGGAAATAAACCAAGTACCATCAACAAATACAAGATGTGGTATGTTCCCGCAATGAGAAGGAAGGCAATTCTGACACATGCCACAACATGGGTGAACCTTGAAGACATTATGTTAAGAGAAATAGATCAGTCACAGATAGATAAATATTGTGTGATTCCACTTACATGAGGTACTTAGAGAAGTCAGATCCGTAGATAAAGTAGAATGGGGTTGCCGGAGGATTGGAGGGAATGGAAAGTGAGTATTTCATGGGTGCAGTTTCAGTTTTGCAAGATGAAATGTGTTCTGTAGATAGACAGTGGTGATGGTTGTACAACAATGTGAATACACTTAATGTCACTAAACTGTACATTTAAAATGGCTAAGATGGTAAATTTTATGTTGTCTATCTTACCACAATTAAAAATAAATTAATTAGAGCAAAATCCAGACTTGGAAGGGTAGGAGGAGGTACGTCCCGGGGTACTTCCGTTTCTGGGCAGTGCCCCCTTCCCATGCATGGGGTCTCTGTGAGGGCAGCTATTTTGTGCAATGTCAGCCTGAGCCCTGAAGCTAAAGGATGTAGCCAAGGGGTGAGGGAGAGGGAAGGAGAAAGAATAACAGAAGCAAGAAGAATAGGAGGAGGAGAAGAGTAGCTGCTCAGGGACACTTTCCCCTCCTGCTGGTGTCCCTTGGGGTCATGTTGATGGTACCGGGCTGTGGCTGGTCCTTCCTGGACTCATGGTGCTGATTAGGGAAGGTTTGGTGGGGCCCCATGCACCAAAGACTCCCAAAAGGCCCTCACGAGTGCTGGGGTCACACTTTGCTGAAAGCTCAATTCCCAGTGGGCCGGGAAATCTGTTTTCCTGGCAGAGACTAAGCAAGCGCTAAAATCTTGCCATTTTTTTTATCAAACCCTAGAAAGGCTAGAAAAAGATTTATGAAGTATGTTAATTAAAATAAAAATGTACTTGAAAGCAAGGAAGAGAATGTTCCACGCAATAGTAATAGAGAGGAATCCTTCCCGAAAAGGAGGAAGCAGTTGGAAGCCACAGCAAGGTGGCTCTCATGCCATGGTCTATGTTGGGGACTCTCCCCCAAGGTGACAAGGCTCACCCAGCACCCAGGATGCCAGCACTACAGAAGAGCATCAGTGAACTCAACAGATGAGGAATGTCACCCAAGGAAACAGATGTGTGAGCAATCAGAAAAAGACGTCAAATTAAGGATGCTCATGATCACAGAGGTAAAGGAGGGAACCCCCCCATTTATGGGACAATAATAGGAAGTTTGAAGATGCAAATAGGCATTTGTGGAAAAGAATCAATTAGAGAGCTTGTAAATAAAAAATAGGTAATTGTTGAATTTTTTTAAAAATGTTTGCTGAAGAGTAAATTAATGAGCTGGAAGATTAAGCTGAAATAATTTTCCAGAACAAAGCACACACACAAAAAAAGAGAAGTGTGAATGAAAAATTAAGAGACATGAAAGGCTAGATTCAAAAATGCAGCCATCTATCTACTAGAGTTGTGGAAATCCTAAAAGTGACCATCCCCCCCCCAAAAGAAATAAATTACCTACAAAGGAATGAGAATCAAATGGGCATCACACTTCTCATCAGCTACACTGGATGCAAGACAAAGTGTGGTGATGTCTTTAATGTGCCGGTGGGAAAGGATTCTGTATCATCATTCAAATTTCAGGGTGAAATAAAAGCACATCAGATATCCAAGAAAGTGTGCCACTCACAGGCCCACTTAGAACTAATAAAAGATGAATTCCAGAAAGAAGAAAAATAAAGCCAGAAGGAAAGAGCAGGCTATATGAAGCAAGGGAGAGGCAACGAAATTCTAACGCATGTTGACAATTTTTAACACCTAGAGACAGTAAAAAAATCATTTAAATAACAAGCTGGAATCACAATTCAAACCTGAAAGTGTGTGTGTGTGTGTGTGTGTGTGTGTGTGTGTGTGTAAAGGAGAGAATCAGAAAAATATCAAATTTCTTGTTTTTTCAAAAGGTGAATTACATAGATCCAATTAACTTTGAGCATTGCATGAAAAACATATTTTTAATAATGGATATCAAAAATCTAAGGCTAAAAAAAATTTAAGGGTAACCATTGAAAGAACGGATATAGAATGTATGACTTTCAAACTTGTAGAGGACAAAGTAAAAAGAATTTGGGGGCTGCGTGCGGTGGCTCACGCCTGTAATCTCAGCACTCTGGGAGGCAGAGGTGGGAGGATTGCTTAAGGCCAGGAGTCCGAGACCAGCGTGGGCAACATAATGAAACCCCATCTCTACAAAAAAAAAATTTTTTTTTAAATTATCGAGGTGTGGTTATGTGCACTTGCAGTCCTAAGCTACTCAGGAGGCTGAGGTGAGAGGATCACTTGAACCCAGGAGATGGAGGTTGCAGTGAGCTATGACTGTACCACTATACTCCAGCCTGGGCGACAGAGTGAGACCCAGTCTCTAAAACAAAAAATATTTTTTTTGATCAGTCAACAGAAGAGAAAGATATGGGGGGAATGATGATGAAGGCATGTTTATCTTTTTGTTGAGTAACAAACTACTTCCAAATTTAGTGACCTAAAATGACATCGAAATATGGATGAACCTTGAGAACATTTGCTCAGTGAAAGAAGCCAGTCACAACAAGACAAATATTGTACGATTCCACTTGTATGAGGGACCCAGAGTAGTCAAATTCATAGACAGAGAAAGTAGAGTGGTGATTGCCAGGGGGTGGGGAAGGGGGAAATTGGGAGCTGTTCAGTGGGGACAGAATTTCAATTTTGCAAGGTAAAAACGTTCTGGAGATCTGTTCAACAATACGAATATATTTTACACTACTGAACTGTATACTTAAAAAGTGTTAAGATGGTAAAAAAAAAATTAAAAACATCAATTTATCTGGCTCATGATTCCATGGGTCAGCAGTTTGGGCTGGGCTCAGCAGGGTGGTTCTGCTGATCTGGGTTGGCCCATTCACATGCGTGCAGTCAGCTACCTTGCTGGCTGGCCTAAGGTGGCTCAGCTGGGACAGCTTGTCTCTGCCCATATAGCCTCTCACCCTCCAGCAGGCTAACTGGGCTTGTTCCTAAGACAACGGCAGGAGTCCCAGGAGCGCAGGCCAGGCTCCAAACCCACCACTCCACTGTCTGTTGGTCACAGCAAGTCACAAGGCCAGCGCACGCAGATTCAAGGTTTGGGGAAATGGGCTCCACGGCTTGATGGGAGGAGCTGCCATGGCCCTTGCCATCTTATTTTCTGTTTTCCACTCACCATGCCACGTTAGATTGCAAAAATGTGCACGCAATGATTTACCTCCCTATTCTTATCCCCATTTTACAGGTGAAGAAAGGCTCAGAGAGTTTCAGTGATTTGCTCAAAGTCACACAGCCAGTGAGGAAGTGAGGAAGGACACAGAGTTGGAGCCTGGTCTGATTCCAGAGCTCTTGTCCAAAGCACTGGTGGAGGGCAAGACGTGGAGAATGACCCCTCCCCTCTTGCAGCTGTCACATGCCCCCCCAAACCTTCCAGCCCCTACATGGAGTGGGGACTCCAAATTTCAAGGGAACTTTCTAGGCAGCTGCACTTTCTTAGTGGACACTCTATTTCCAAATCAGGTCTTTAAGACGATCTCAACTTGGCCTTAGATGAACGAAAGGGCAGGGAGCTTCAGATTCACACAGAGAAGGGTGGAGTTTTGAGCTGCCAGACAAGAGAGGGAGGCAGAAAAGCCAGGGGGAGACAGGGACAGACAGACAGAGAAGAAATAGGAGGGAGACCAAGAAGTAGAAGGAGTGAGAAGGAGAAAGATCGTATGCTGTATGCGTGTGACACACGTGCACATATAAACTTACACACACACACTTATATATATATATGTGTGTGTGCAGATAGAGACAGAAACGTAGAACGTCAGAGAAGCATGTAAGTGAAGACAGAGGAATGGGGGAAGGGATAGAATGTGAAATGATGAGAGAGAAAACAGAAAATGGTGTGATGGAGAAAGACAATGAGAAAGAGAAACAGAGGCGGCAAGAGAGAGAAGGGATGAGACACAGAGGCAGAGACAGACTGCGACTGGAAAAAAGAGGAGAGGGGGAGAGAGAGAGAAAGAGAGGCAGGCTGGCGTGGGGAGGGAGAAGGACAAAGGAGAGGAAGAAGGAGAAAGTGGTAATGAGAAAGAGGGAACAGATGGAGCAGAGAGCATCGAGGGGAGGAAGAGGGGGATGCTAGTAGGCGAGGGGTGGGGGGAGCAGGAGGACGGAGGCTCTGCACGTCCATCGTCCATCGCAGGGAGGCTGGCACCCGGGGTGGCCGACTCCCCCACCTCGGGAAGACCCTCCTGCAGCCAAGAACCCCCCTCCAAGCAGAAATCACACGCAGGAGGAACTTGGGTGCGTATTCCTCATTCAGAACAGAACCATTAATGTATTCTAAAAAGCTTTTTAGCTGTGGCCTGCTCTGCATGTTATTAATTTCTTTGTTACAGATCTTGTTATTTTCAGAGGTCCCCGGGGACCCATTAACAACGGGTTTTTATGGGAAAGAAGTCGGTTAAAGTGGTGGGAATAACTGCTCCTCGGCCCTGAGTCAGTAATCGGAGTTGCACCGAGGATAATGTAGGCTGTTTTAATTTCCAAAATAGCAACAGTTCAGACATTTAATTGCAGTTTTATGCCCTTTCTTCATGCCGCTGAGTGTAAAATATGTGACCAGTAATATATAACGGCTAACCACTGAGCTGCAGACTGCCCCAGCTTCCTCGGCCCTCCTGGGGAGGGGAGCAGGGAGGAAGGAAGGAAGGAAGGAAAGAGAAGTGGAGGAAAGGAGGGAGAGAGGGGAAAAGAAGTCCCCGGGGAGGTTTCCCTGAGTTCAAAGCCCTGTGCCAACTGCTCCTTCCTGCTACTCCCTCTCTAGAACATTCTGCACGGCATTTTCTCCATCTCTGCAGTGTGTTTTCAAACCTTTTTATTGTTTTTTCCTTTTTTCCCCTTGTTTCCTTAACATCCCCACAAATGGTCTGTGAGCACCTCGCCCGGGTGACCAGGTGCACCTGGGTGACAAGGTGGGCCCCGCCCTCCCCTGACTGTGACCTAGTAACCTTCAAACGCACCAGCGAGGTCCCCTGCACCTGTCCTTGTGCACCTCACGCTGAGCCCGGATACTGGCGCTCGATGGCGGGGCCCCTGCAGAGATTCTGTCCCCCCAGCACCTGTGACGATGGGACGGTGAGCTTTGTTTTCCTGAGCTCTCCTGTGTCCCCTCATGGACACCTGACTGGCACACAAAAGAACAAAGAACCATCTCTTGGTGTGGCCGCAGACGCTCAGGGAATCTTTCCTGGGTAGCTGCGTGAGCTTCTCAGGTGGCAGTGCATGGTGCCCAGGTGGCCTCAGGGATGAGCACGCCACTGGTGGTCGCTGGGCCTGTTGGGGAGAAAGGCTGGCTCCCGCCCGGGCACCACCAGGCTCCGTGACTTTCTGATCCCTTCCCCCTTTGGGGCCAGGCCCCAGCTGTCTAAATCTTTCTGATCTGTAAGCTCCCCAAGGGCGGGAATGGTGTTGGTTCTGAAGCCCTACGGTGCCTGGCACATGGGACACGGATTTCTACCTTCTGGCTGGTTCCTGCCACCCTGGCACCCAGGAGTAGCGTGTGGGCTCCTTCTACCGACACAGCCTCCACTTTCTCTTGTGATCAGGGCACCCACATTAGCAAGAAGCATCTCTCCAAAGTTCCCAGTTTACACAATCCTGGGGGAGGGCTATGAACCAGCCCCCTGCTCTGAGAACTGCCCCTTGATTCCTGGGGGAGGGGGGCACTCTGGCCTTGTTTAACCACAGTGAGACTAGCACAAGCCAGACTGCACTAATCACCTGAGCTGGCAGAGTCCAAAGTGTCAGGGATAAGAAACGAACATTTTGCTAGCGGACCCATTGGGGTAACAGTGAGAGGAGCCGCCCTCATTCCCACCTGTTGATTCCAGGACCTTGAATCCTGCTTACGGAATAAGTGATTCCATATATTGGTCACGGTGATTCAGAGCATGTGCTACACCACATCCTGGAATGTTCTGCCTTAGCTCTACACAGTGTTGCCAG
Source organism: Microcebus murinus (assembly GCF_040939455.1). Classification (NCBI taxonomy): domain Eukaryota; kingdom Metazoa; phylum Chordata; class Mammalia; order Primates; family Cheirogaleidae; genus Microcebus; species Microcebus murinus. The sequence goes on along the minus strand of NC_134115.1, from coordinate 85,642,161 downwards.
ACATCTGGTGTCATAATCCAGTCTTCAGGTCCTTTCATTGTTTCATCAGGCCAATTGCTGCAGGGTGATGGGGAACCTGATAAGACCAGTGAGTTCCATGAGCCAGGAGCCTCCTGCCGGCGGACGCACTCACTTGCTGTCAAGCGGTGAGCACAATGCTGATCAGAGCAATGCCGCTTGGAATATCACAGCCATGAATGAGCACTTCCCTCTTAGCTCTGTTTTTGCTAGGTTTTTTATGCTGTGTTTTTGTTTTAATTCATCTTCAAGTGTTTCCTAATTTCCTTTTGATTTCTTCTTTGACCCATTGGTGATTTAGGTCTGTGTGGTTGAATTTTCACATAATTGTAAATTTCCCAAATTTCCTTCTGTTATTGATTTCTAATTTCATTCCATTGTGGCTGGAGAAGATACTTTGTAGGATTCCAATATTTTTAATTTGTTGAGACCTGTCTGCTGGCCTGACACACGTTCTACCCTAGAGAACATTCCACATGCATTTGAGAAAACGTGTATTCTGCTATTGTTGGATGAAGGGTTCTACTGATGTCTGTTAGGTCTAGGTGGTAGATAGTGTTTTTCAAGTCTTCTATTTCTTTGTTGATCTTCTGTGTAGATATTCTAACCATGATTGAAAGGGGTATGTGATTGTTGGATTGTCTATTTCTCCTTTCGATTCTGTCAGTTTTTGTTTCATGTATTTCAGAACTCTGTTATTTGGTTCATATATATTTATAATTGTTAAATGTCCTTGAAGGATTGCCCTTTCATTATTACAAGATGTCCTTCTGTGTCTTTAGCAACAATTTTTGTCTTAAAGTCTATTTTGTTTAATATTAGAACAGCCAGTGCAGTTCTTCTTTGGTTACTGTTTGTATGGTATATTTTTTCATACTTTTACTTTCAACCTATTTGTATTAGTATATATGAATCTAAAGTTTGTCTCCTATAGACAGTATATAGTTAGATCATGTTTTTATTTATTTATTCATTCATTTTTTAAATTTATTTATTTTTTGAGACAGAGTCTCACTCTGTTGCCCAGGCTAGAGTGCCATGGTGTTAGCCTCACTCACAGCAACCTCAAACTCCTGGGCTCAAGCGATCTTCCTGCCTCAACCTCCCAAGTAGCTGGGATGACAAGTATTCACCACCATGCCTGGCTAATTTTTTCTATATTTAGTAGAGACAGGATCTCACTGTTGCTCAGGCTGGTCTCAAACTTCTAAGTCCAAGACATCCTCTTGCCTTGGCCTCTCAGAGTGCTAGGATTACAGGCGTGAGCCACTGTGCCCGGCTGGATCATGTTTTTAAAGAAAACCCATTCTCCTAATCTCTGCCTTTTACTTGGAGTGTTCAACCCACTTATATTTAATGGAATTACTGATAAGGTAGTATGTATGTCTGCAATTTTGCTATTTGTTTTCTATATGCCCTAAACATTTTTTTGTTCCTCTATTACTGCCTTCTTTTGTGTTAAATATGTTTTTTCTGAGGTACTATTTTCATTCTCTTCATTTAAAAAAAATGTACTTATTTGAGTTATTTTCTGGGTGGTTGCCCTATGGATAGAATTAACATCTTTACTTATAACAATCTAGTTCATATTAATACCAATTTAATTATTGTAATTATATTATATAGCAGTAAAATTATATTATATAGGAGTAAAATTTTTGTATACTATTGTAGTATACAAAAATTTTACTCCTATATATCTCCATCCTCTCTGCCTTCTTTGTGCTGTTATTTTAATACAAATTACATTTTTATACATTGAATGTTCATCAGCACAGATTTATAATTATTGCTTTCGTCAGCTGTCTTTTAAATCATATAGGAGAAAGAAGTTACAAACAAAAAATACATTTGTGTTCTTTTTTTTTTTTGAGACAGAGTCTTACTTTCTTGCCTAGGCTAGAGTGAGTGCCATGGCGTCAGCCTAGCTCACAGCAACCTCAAACTCCTGGGGTCAAGCAATCCTCCTGCCCCAGCCTCCCAAGTAGCTGGGACTATAGGCACAGGCCACCATGCCCGGCTGATTTTTATATATATATATATTAGCTGGCCAATTAATTTCTTTCTATTTTTATGGTAGAGACGGGGTCTCGCTCAGGCTGGTTTTGAACTCCTGACCTTGAGCAATCCGCCCGCCTCGGCCTCCCAGAGTGCTAGGATTACAGGCGTGAACCACCGCGCCTGGCCCATTTGTGTTCTTTTTTATATTTAACTATGTTGTTACCTTTACCAGTGATTTTTATTTAGTCATGTGGGTTGGAATAACTGTTTATTGTCCCTTCATTTCAGGTCTTTCATCGGAGGGACTCCCTTTAGTTATTTCTTGTTGGGCTAGGGCGGACTTGCTAGTGAGGAATTCTCTGTTTTTTTGTTTTTTTTTCTTTATGTGGGAATGTTACTGTGGGAACTACCCTTCACATTTGAAGGACAGTTTTGCTAGATATAGAATTCTTGTTTTTATTTTTTCTTTTAGTACTTTGATATGTCATCTCACTGCCTTCTGGCCCTCATGGTTCCTGATGAGAAATCAGCTGTTAAGCTTATTGAGGACCCTCTGTGTGTAATGAGTCACTTACTTTTGATATTTTCAATATTCTTACTTTGTCATAGATTCATTCTTTCATCAAGAAAGATTCATTCTTTCTTTCAACAGTTCATACACTTTCAACAGTTTATGCTGTGTCTATATTGGACCTCTTTGATTTTATCTGAGTTGGAGTTCATTGAGTTTCTGTTTCTCATCAAATTTGGGAAGTTTTGGGCTATTACTTCTTCAGATATTCTTTCTGCCTCTTTCTCTCTCCTTTCCTTCTAGAACTCCCCTTTTCCACATGTTGGTATACTTGATGTTCCAGAGGTCTCTGAGGGCTTTGTTCATTTGTCTTCATTCTTTTTTCATTCTGTTTCCCATACTGGGGAACTTGACCTATATTCAAGTTTGTTGATTCTTTCTTCCACATGTTCAAATCTCCTCCTCTGATTGATTTTTTTACTTCAGTTATTTTACATAACTTTACATACATAAAGTTATTTTACATAATTTTACTTCAGTTATTTTTTACTTCAGTTATTTTACATAATTCTACTCAGTTTTTTAGATGTGGTTTCTTTTAATTCTTTGAACACACATAAAATAGCTGAATTAAAGTCTCTGTCTCACAAGTTCGGTGTATGCATTTCCACAGGGACAGTTAATTGGCCATTTTTTTCCCTGCTTGTGGGTTGTATTTTCTTGTTTCTTTTCATGTCCCAATTTTGTGTTGAAAATTAGACATTTCAAATAATTTAATGTGGCAACTCTGGAAGTTCAATCCCTCTCCCTCCTCCCCAGGGTTTGTTGTTGTGGTAGCTTTTTGTCATTTGTTTAGTGATTTTTATGACCTAATTCTGTAAAGTCTATATTCTTTGTTGTGTGTGACTACTGAAATCTCTGCTTGATTAACTTAGTGGTCAGCTAATAACTGAACAGAAATTTCCTTAAACGCCTGGAACCAATAAGTTTCTAAGTCTTTCTGAGGTGGCCGTGTTTGTGTCTGTGTGTGTTTGGGGCATGCCTTCAACTCTCAGACAAACATGGTACAACTCTACCTTAACCTTCACTTCCTGCTTGCATGGAGCCTTCTCACATCTTTCCTGAGCGTCTGCACAGCCCTACACAAGTGTGTGGCCTTCTGGATTTCCTGGAATATGTCAGAGCTTTACAAAGGCCCCCTATAGTTATCTCATTCCTTGGATTTTCCTTTTAAGCTTTTTGTTCAACGCCTTGCTTACCCCAACTCTTATTGCAGCCTTGGGCACCCAATGTTCAACAATTGCCTCTCATTTCTTTGATCTATGCCCCTGGAGATAGGTTGTTTGCACTGGGTGAGCTCCGAGTCAGGTCAAATAAAGGCAGTTTTTTTGTTGCCCAGGCTAGAGTGAGTGCAGTGGCATCAGCCTAGCTCACAGCAACCTCAAACTCCTGGGCTCAAGCAATCCTTCTGCCTCAGCCTCCTGAGTAGCTGAGACTACAGGCATGCGCCACCATGCCCGGCTAATTTTTTCTATATATATTAGTTGGCCAATTCATTTCTTTCTATTTTTATAGTAGAGACAGGGTCTGGCTTTTGCTCAGGCTGATTTCAAACTCCTGACCTCGAGCTATCTGAGGGGCAGGTCAAATAATGACAATTCTCTGGGAATGGAGATTTCAAGGTCCTAAAACCCACTCTGCCCCTTCCAGTGGCTGCCAGGCTACTGCGGAGCAGAGGAGGGGGATAGGGGAACAGGGAAAGTTGAAATGCCGCAAAGCTCACTGTTCTTACTGAGATTTATCCCCCCCCCTTTTTTTTTAAATAAACTCTCCCCAGATTACTGCAAGCCTTTGTGGTTAATTTCCAGAGTTCTGAAAATGTTGTTTCTGACAATTTTTGCTTGTGTTTTCAATGCTTTTATGAAGAAAGGAATTTTCAGAGGAACTTACTTTGCCATTTTTGCTGATGTCACTGGTTTCTTTCTTAGAGGTACTTAAAATAATAGTGTTTCTTACAATTGTTGACATCTTAGAGTTGACAAAATGTGGTAAGCCTTAGCTATAAAACATAACTAACTTACTAATGGGAGAGTTAAAAATGGGTGACACTAAATGCTAGACAATAAAAATATAGATGATGGGGCTGATACATGAGTTAAATAAATACCTTAGTTCTTATATTATTATGGAGAATCATAGAGATATTGATTTTAACTCTTGACTTTGTTGTAGTAGTTATTTATGTTAAAATTGAAGGACAACTACTCAAATGATACAAATAGAATATATAACTTATTAACCAATGGAGAGGAAAAGGGGAAATTATTAATTCAATAAAAGGCAAGAAAGAAGAAAATAAGGAGCAAAGAAAAGCACAGCAAACTGGCCCACACAGACATGAAATAAGATGTTATAAATAATCCAAATGAAATAATAATCACAATAAATGTAAACAAATTAAATCTACCTTTTAAAAAGCAGAGATTTCCAGACTGGTTAAAAAATTCAGCTATGGGCCGGGCGCGGTGGCTCACGCCTGTAATCCTAGCACTTTGGGAGGCCGAGGCGGGCGGATCGCTCAAGGTCAGGAGTTCGAAACCAGCCTGAGCGAGACCCCGTCTCTACCAAAAATAGAAAGAAATTAATTGACCAACTAAAATATATATATACAAAAAATTAGCCGGGCATGGTGGCGCATGCCTGTAGTCCCAGCTACTCGGGAGGCTGAGGCAGTAGGATCGCTGAGCCCAGGAGATTGAGGTTGCTGTGAGCCAGGCTGACGCCATGGCACTCACTCTAGCCTGGGCAACAAAGTGAGACTCTGTCTCAAAAAAAAAAAAAAAAAAAAAAATTCAGCTATGCATGCTCTTTACAAGACATACATCTAAAAGAATAAGATAGGTTGTAGTAAATGTATGGAAAAAGATAAATAATAAATAGATACTAACCAAAAGAAAGCTGGTGTACAAGCGAATTCTGGGCAGAAGGAATAGTACGTGGAGGTGCCTTTGATATGATTTCCTACACTGAAAATCCAGAAAACTATACATTATTAGAACTAACAAGAGAATTTAGCAAGGCTGCCAGATACAAGATAAATATTCAAACTTAGGACATACAATGTAACAAAGAAAAAGATTTTAGTTCACAATGGCAACAAAATCAACAACTATAACTAAACATAACAGAAGATACACAAAACCAAAGTATAAAATAAATTATGAATCTTTATTGATCTAATAATATCTAATCAAATAAGACCTGATAACATCTAATAAATATAATCTAAATGGACTATGTTTTTTAAGTGGAAAGACTTACTATTGTAAAGATAGTAAGTCTCCACAAATTAATATAGCAATAAAATGGAATTTCACCCAAAGACATAGCAAGTATTTTTTAAAGGATCCTCCCACCTGTAATTCTAGCACTTTGGGAGTTTGAGGCAGGAAGATTGCTTGAGACCAAGAGTTTGAGACCAGCCTGGACAATAGCAAGACACTGTCTCTACAAAAAATAGAAAAATTAGCCAGGTGTGGAGGTGCATACTTACAGTCCCAGCTACTCGGGGTGCTAAGGTGGGAAGATCACTTGAGCCCAGAAGTCTCAGGCTGCAGTGAGCTATGATCACACCACTGCATTTTACCCCCCCCCCCCCGCGACAGAGAGAAACCCTGTCTAATAATAATTATAATTTTAAAAAGGAATTCAGCCAACTGATCTTAAAATTCCTATGAGGATAAGAGCCAAGAATAGCCAAGAGGAGGAACAGGGGGGAAGGTGGGATGGAAAGGATGCACTTAGCCATAGTGTATTAGGGTAACACTAGCCGCCGAAATAAACAAACCTCAACATGTTTAAGTCTCAAACATAGTAAAAGTTTATTTCTGGCTGGTGTAAAATCCAAATTGGATGTTCCCGTTCAGTGGGCAGCTCTCTTTAAGCAGCAATTTGGAGATCCAGGCTTCTTCCACTTTGGCTCCCAACATTCAAGATCACCATGATTGTTTGCATCAAGGTTGGGGTGGGGAGAGAGAATGAAGGGTCATGCATGGGAGGTTTTACAAGCAATGCCTAGAAATGGTGTACACTGTTTCCATTCATCATTGGTCAGAACTCACCTATGTGGCCACACCTACTTACAAGGGAGGCTGTGGATGGAGCCCTGCTGTGGTCCTGATATGAAACAGGTGTAGTGAAGAACCTGCCAGTCTCTGTGACACCTGCTGTATATCAGGATTTCTTATACAGTGAATCTCTGGCCCAGGTGAGTGAGTCCAAGCTTTTACTCAACTGGCACATGCAGGCCAGTAATTCCTTCCCCATGAGAGAAAACCTGTGGTCCTCTAGCCACCAGCTGCACAGAGACAAAGGAGAGGACAAACACAGGTGGACTGGTTCTAGCAAAGCCCCACTTCCAGACTCCATCTTCCAGTAATAACCTTGGCCTCAAGCCCCCATCTTGGCTCCTTGGGTGTGGCCTTAGGAGGTAGGTTAGGGAAGACAGAATTGTGTGCTCCCCTAGGGGCTGAAAGTGTTAACGCTGGTGACTCTCCAAAGCTCCTTCGCAGGGTTAAAAAATGACAATAATAAAAACAATAACTTCCAGAGCAATTCCGAAGTGCCAGAGTCTGTGCCCAAAGTCCCTAAGCTAGAGGACAGCAAAGTCATGATTCAAACCCAGGTCTGTCAGACCCTTCAAGCCTGGCTCTGTGCCATGGGGAACCTTGGGTCATTATAGACCCTTGACAGTGTGGCCCAAACAGGCCTCCTCTCCTTACTGACTGCCATGACACTGTGAAGAATGTGCTCTTCTCCAAGCACAGGGAGCACCGTGTGGTGGTGACACTGCTATGATGGCTTCGTGCCTTTCCTCTTCCTGTGGTCCTCCCTGCCTGCGGTGGCCTGATTACTCTTTCTACCAAACCTTCTATGTGGCAGGCCGGTTTGCTGCTCAGGGCTCTGCAGAAAGTAGGGCTCTTGGTTGCTCACCTCTCTGTCCCCTCATCCAGCCCTGTGCTCCCAAAGGTGTGCCCGACTTGCTCATCTGTGCCCCCAGCTGATGAATAAATTGAGGGGGGGAGTGAACGAATGAATGGAAATGGCGATGGGAATCAAATGGTAGCAATACAGGAGATGGGGATGCGGTGTCTGTAACCATGGTAACGATGAAGTCGCTGAGAGATAGTGCTAGGAAGATGGTAACCACGGCAACACTGATACCAGGCCTATTTGGATCTTACTGGAGCCGCTGCAGCTGCCCCTGTCCATAGTCCATACCAGGCCTGGCGCGAGGGCTCAGCGGCCAGACTAGGTGATGAACACAAGTAGCAGCCCAGGGCGGGGTCTCACAGGGGCCACACCCTCTTCCTGGGTGGCCCCGAGGCTCAGGAAGGCGCACGTGTGGGGAGGGGGTGCAGCCTGCCTGCACGGGCTATAGTGAGCAGGGAAGAGGCAGTGTGATGGGCAAAGGGCGTCAGGTGTGCTTTGCGCTCAGGACAATCTGGTTCGTGAGAATGCCAGGGGACAGTCCCCACATGCACGGGGCACCGCCAGATGCCTGGGGGCGCAGTGTGTGCATGGGGCGGGGGGAGCAGGGGGTGGCAGGGGGTGGCAGGTGGCCGCGTGTGTGGCCGCAGGCGGTGTTTCGCGGGTGGGGCGCCGGGTTCCGGGGTTGGGGGCGGGGAGCTCCGCCGCATCCATCACCCGGAGCGCAGCGAGCCGGGCGGATATCACAGTGTCACTGCGGCTCGGCTCGCAGATCTTATCCTCTTCATTTCCGCCTGAGCCGAGCCCGCCCGCGCCGGCTCCCTGAAGGCTCCATCCATCATGGGGGGAGCGACGGGGGCTGCACCGGGCGGGGGGAGCTCAGGCGGCGCGGGGAGGAAGGGGGAACCCGACCCACCGCGGGACACCCGAGAAAGGCATGGGGACAAGTGTGTGTGTGGGGTTCTGGGTCTGCTCTTCCACATGGGGGAAGGGACGCCCTCTGCCCCGGACGGGGAGAGCGCCTAGGGCCACCTCAGCCCAGCCTGGGGCTTCTGGCAGTTCGCGGGGTCCAGGTCCCCGGTGTTTCCGCGCCGTCCTCGCCGGGGCAGGGCGGGCAGGCATCGTGGCTCTGCCTCGCCCGGGGAGCGGGCTGCGAGCGCAGGGACCGCACCTGGACCCTCCGGGGTGACCCGGGCCCGCGGCGCGGGCGGGGGCGGCCGCCCCGGGGGGAGGCCTTATTTCATTTCCCCGCGCTGCTGAGGTTTCTGCGAAGTGTCTCTCTCACCTCTTTAAATTTTACGGCGCTTGGCCCGTGGCCGCCGGGCCCCGCCCCGGGGAGGAAGCGGGTGCCGGGTCTGGGGGCCTCCCCCGGCCCAAGGTGGCCCCAGCAGACGGGGCGCGGGTCAGGCCCGGGCCGCCCGGCCTCTGCGGGGCGCGCAGCCCGCGACCCCCTCTGATTGCCCCCGGCCTTCTGGACGGGTCTGGGCTGTCGGGGCCCAAGGGGCGGGGCTTGCCTCGGAGCATCGCGGGCCCTGCCCCGCCCCTTTCCCGCTCGGTCGCGGGCCACACCTCTCTGGCGGCTCCGGGCAGTGGCGGTGCTGGTGGAAGAGGGACTAAGAGGGGCAGAAATGGAGGCCAGCCTGGAAGCCCCAGTTGCCACCAACCCACAACTTTCCCGGGGCACGGTGGTGTCCCCACGTCCTGAGTCAGGGCCAAGTATACCAGGGCAGCCGGGCAGCCTGGCCAGGCAACATCTCTGCCCAGTCTGGCATCTGCCTGGAGACCAGGTTGGGGGCCGAGGATGAGGGAGGGGCGTGGGGAGGCCTCTGGCCGCAGCAGTATTCTCTGAGGTGACTCCTTGGGAGTGTCAACCTGGAGACAGAGGGAGACCTGCCCTAGGTGTGGGCAGGAGGGGACTGTGTCCAGGAGGGCAGCAGTGAGGGGGGGGGCATGAAGGGGAGTGGCGTGGGCAGCAGAGGGCTGGTGTGTAGTGGGAGGCACTGCCCAAGGACAGCGGCCTCAGCTTAGGGTGGAGTCAGGATTCAGGATTTGAGCGCGGTTCTGACTCCCGAGCCACCTGTCTTAGGTTTGCAATCACCAACTTGATTCCTCTACAGTTTCTTATTAATTCAGCCCCAGGCTGCAGAGCCAAGCAGCCGTGGAAATAACTTTGTGACATGCACGTAACCAGAACAAGGAAACAAGATACAGAACAGAAATTTGGCCCCACTGGCCTGGAAGATGAGGAGGCCCATGGCCCACAAGTGGGAGACAGCAGCTGCCAGGGTGCCCCCTCGGGAGGCTGTGGGACACCAGGGCTGGTGCTGTGCAGGGGGGGGGGCAAGACTGCAGCTGGAACTGCTTACTTGGTGGTTAGAAACTGCTAGAAGCCTCCAGGCTGAAGAAGGCTCTGGAACATTCTTTTTCTCTATTGACCTGGAGAGCAAATGTCCTGGATATCACACCCCAGGGAGCTCCAGCCCCAGCATCTGTATGAAGAAAACTGGTCACTGTCACATGACCCAGCAGGGGCCTGCCACAGGGCCCCTCTCCAGTCCCTACCCTGCTCCTGTGCTCTCTCAGGTTGATGCTCCCATCCCTTTCACTCCAATCTCCCACCAAGCACTGTCCACCTGCCCATCTAAACATCCCCCAAATCCATCCCTTCTCTCTTATCCCGGCCATCATCGTCATTGTCCTTGTTACCATGGTCATTCCTCTACATTAATGCAACGAGCTCATCTCCATCCTCAATGCTCTGATGACACTAGAGCTGTGTCACACTCCTGTAAAACTATTTAGGAGCTGCCCACTACCGCCAGGACAAAGCCCAAGTGCACAGCATCTTGTCAAAGGCCCTTCAAGCTTTGGCCTGGCTCCCCTGTGTAGCCAACGTTCCTGCTTCCCTCACCTTATTTTACCAAAGTGACCATGCTCTTTCATGCCTCTGAGCTGACTGCATTGCAGTTCCCTTTGCCTGAAATGCTTTTCCCTCCTTCTCTACCAGGCTGATTTCTTCTCACCCTTTGAGGCCAGACTCAAATATTCATGCCCTGGGAGGCCTTGCTGGGAGCACTGTCTCTTTTGTGCTCTCCTGGCTTCTGTGCTCCTTTGTGCCCTGGTTGTAACTGGCTGTTAGAACCTGTCTGGGTCTCACACTAGATGGGTCACTCACCAAGGGCAAGGGCCCTCATCCGTCAGAGGATCCTGAGGACCTGGCCAGAGGAGGTAACAGGGGACTGTTGTTGAATGAGAAAGGGGATCTGGGATTGTGTGGGACCTAGCAGCTGGCTGACCCCAGCCTCTTTCTGGACTTTCTTGGATCTGGGACTCTGGGACCATCATAACTGGGATGTAGGCAAAGAGAAAGGGCTAGCAAGTGGCATTGTGGATAGTTTGAACAGTACCCCTTCACACAAATTCTCTTTCCTCTGACCCCCCCCCCCCCCACTATCCCCAAGGCTGCAGGAGACCCACCTGTAATGAGGACTCAGATTCAGGAATGTTCCACTCACTGCTGTGGCTTTTGCATCTCATCACAGGGGTACTGGTTGTCATGGCAACCTGAGTGCAGGAAGTGCCTGCTGGCTCCTTCCCAGGGTGGGAGGTGCAGGCTGAGCGCCCCCCTCATTCCTTCCCCAGCACAAGCTTGTGGGTTCAGTGCAGACCATTGGCTGAGCCTGCAAGCCTGTAAACACATTTCTTCTCATTTGGGGAACAGCAAACCTCTGCTTAAATGCTTAGGCTCTGGAGTCAGATAGCCTGGGTCCTAGTCCTGACTCTGCCACTGGTTGGCTGTGTGGTATTGAGCAAGACATTTATTTTTCTACATTTCTAAAGACTCAGTTTTTTCATCCATAAAATGAGAATCACCATAGCATCCGGGGATTACTACTTTTGGCAAGGTGGTGAACTAGTGCTCCAAAAGGCCCTCCCACTAAAATGCAACTAGTTTCTGCATGGCTTACAAAAGCAAAGCAAAGCAAAGCAAAGCAAAAAAAACAAACAAACAAAAAAAACAATTATTTTTAATGCATTGTTGGGATTGCTAGAAAGTAAGAGAAATCTCTAAGGACTAAATGTCATCTGCTAAGAAAAACATGGCAAGACAATGGGGAATTGAAGTGAAGCATGGAGTGGTAACTAACAGGTAAGCAGGAAAGTCAGGCTGAATGTTGAAGTCAGCAGTGTGAGAGGCAACTTAAGTCCAGGGCAGAGGCAAGGTGAGAGAACTGAGCTTGAGGCTCTTGCCTTGAGCTGAAGTCTCTGGTGGTTAAAGCAGCCCCAGCGTCATGGCAGCCCTTGGCTCCTGGCAGAAGCAAACCCTCAGTAGGAACATGCTCCCAATTCAGCACCTCAGGCTTCCCACAGGTTAAGTTCAACAAAATGTGAGCTGCCAGTCAGTGGTCACCAACTATAAGGAAACAAGCCACCATGAGTGAGAGTCAGCAACAAAACAATACGCTTAGACACGCCCCTTTAATACTTCAGCTATTGGAATGACCAAATACAGAAAGTTAAATAGTTATGTATAAAATGTTTAAAGACATGCAGGATGGATTCACACACAGAGAAAAGAGCACAGAACACAAACCTATCAAAAATGGCCAGGAAAACTAGAAAATAAACCAAAATAGAACTTGTATAAACAAAAATTGTAATTGGTGATATGAAAATCCCATCAGATAGAGTAAGTAGCAGACTGGCTGGGGCTGAAGAGATCATAATGAACTAGAAAATGGATCTGCAGAGATTACCCGGAACACAACACAGAGAGAAAAGGAGATATAAAATGTGCAGAGAGGTTAAGAGAGCGGGAGGGAAGGATGAGCAGGTCCACTGGGCAACTGCGACCCGTAAGGAGAGAGTAGAGACAGCAAGCAGGTAATATTTGGAAAGATAATGGCTAAGAACATTTCAGAATTTACAAGAGATGTGAATTCACACCTAGACGCATCGTAATAAACTTGCACAATACCAAAAGTAAAGAGAAGACCTTAGAATCGACCAGAGAAAAGAAAGAGCTGGATACAAAAGAATGACATTTAAACTTCCAGAAGACTAATCAACAGCCACAATAAAAATCCGTAAGAAATGGGAAAATGTATTTAAAGTGCTGGGACAAAATAATTATTAACCTAGACTTGTATACTCAGTGTAACTATCTTTTAAGAAGGAGAACAAAATAAAGTCATCTTCACCTGGACCAAAACGGAGGGAATTTACCACTGTTAGACTTTTACTAAAGGAAAGTAAAAGAAAATGATCCCAAAAAGTAAGTCTGATGTACAAGAAGAAATGCTGACAAAAGAAGTTGGTAAATATGTAGTTAAATCCAAACAAAGATTATCTGCATAAAATTGATATCATCAGTAATAATAATGTCTACTTTGTGGACAAAAAAAGGACAAACTCAACTACTGGATCTCAGTTACATTCGAGTTTGGAGGGTTATTCAGGAGGAGAAGATAATCATTACCTTTAGATTTTTTAGGTTTGCAAGGTAAAATTTCCAGAGTATGAATACTGTAGGAGTATGCAGCTACAAATCTGTACAGGAAAAGAAATGGAATAAAAGATATAAAAAACATATATATTTTAAAAAGTAAAAGGAGAAAGAAAAGCCATGGAAAAGATGAGTGAATCAGAAAGAAGCGCCCAGTTAGATGGTAGGTACAAACCCACATTTATCACCAATCTTCAAGAAATGTAGATATGCCAAACTCTCTGGTTAAGAGATTATCAGATATATTTTTAAAATCCATCTAAATACAAGGACACTGAAAAGTTGAAAATAAAGGCATTTAAAGGGATATATCAGAAAAAAAACAATTAAAATAAAATTAGAGTGGCTTTGTTAGTATCAAAAAATAGTCTTAAGTTAAACATTACTGTAAGAGATAAAGTTCCTAATAATGATAAAAGTTTTATTGCACATAGAAGACATAAAAATTCAACTAATAAAACAGCCTCAAAATATACAAAGCAAGAAGGGACAGAACTACAGAGAAAGATCAATAAATCCATGATTATGGAAGATTTCAACTTATCTCTTCCAACTATTGATATTTCAAAGTAAAAATTAAGAAAAATATAGACAGCTTAAACTACATAGTTAAAAAACTTGAGCAAATGGGTATAAATAAAATCTTAAATCCAACAATGAGAGAGTATAAATGTATATCATATATTATATAATATTTACATATATAAAATGTATAAATATATACAATGACATTAATGGGTTAAAGGAGAAAAATCTGTGCAGAAAAAGTACTTAATAAAAGTCAATAGCCTTTTGTGATTAAAATTTTTATCTTAGGAATACAAGGGAATTTTCTTAACTTACAAAGTTTAGCAAAACCATTAAAAGGTAAAAAGCATTATTATTAAGAGAACAAGACAATGATCCCCAGCCTCTAATCAATATTTTATTAGAAGTTCTAGCCAAAGTGTTAAAGACAAAGAAAGAAAAGGCATAATGAATAGAAAGGAACACAACTGTCATTACTTCCAGATGATATGATTATCTGCATAGAAATCTCAAAACAAGCAAAACTGAATAATATATAATTTTAGAGGATCAAGAATTCATTTTTAAAAAGTAAGGCAATGATAAACACACAATGTAAGACACTGATTATCTTCAGGAATGAGGTAGGGAGTTGGGATGGGGCGGAATACACAGGAAGATTCAATAGTGTTTATAATATGGATGGTTTTGGGTTCATAGGTGTTCATTTTATTGTGTTTCATAAATTATATAAGTTATATATTTTCTTGGTGTATGTATCAAATATAACACAGTGAAAATAAAAAATTAACTCCAGCTATTTGCTGCTTTTTTAAAAAAATAAGAAACGACTAAAGAAGGTTAAAGAAAGACTGTAAAATTAAGGGCTGGATGAAGGCAGACATACAGTGGGTTAAGGTAAGTAGGAGGACCAACATTGTCATCAAAATGGAATTCAAGGCCAAAAGCATTAAACAGGACAAGGAGAGACAACATTTAATGAAGAAAGACACATCCTTCCCTTAGGGAGATAAAGCAATCATGAACCTTGTTGTACCAAACAAAGCAGCCAACTATATCTAAAGCAAAAATTCCAGGAAAAAAAAATCACAATAATTTGTCTTCATATTTTCCTGCTCAGTGGTAGGAGATCCCACCTGAGCAGTGCCCTGGCTTTGAGGAGTCGCCACCAGGACAGGTTCCTACCTTCACCAGTGATTTGGAAAAGACCAAAGAGCATGGCCAGCCTGCCGTGCCCAGCTCCTCACCGGCTCCTGTATCTGGCCTCCCCATGGATGATCCCTACCCCTTCCTGCTTCCTCTCCTGACCCGCCTGATGGTCACCAACTTCCTAGCCCCTGTGATCTACCCACTGCCTTCTCCTGGGGGGCCTTTACTCTGTGAAAATGAACCCATTCGCCCCCTACCCACTTCCAACTCTGTAAAGCATCTTCCTAGTGTGCTGACTGGCTTTGTGACCTCAGGAAGTCGCTGACCACTCTACGCTCTGCTTCCCCCCCCCTGGACAGCACAAGACAACGATGGGAGGGGCTCGGGTTGTGCCTGTGGTAGGGCTAGGTGAGGTCGAGAGCGGGAGGGTGGCCTCTGGCCACCAGTCTCCCTCCTCCTGGCCCCTCTGTCCTGTCATGTCTGAACCACTCTGCTGGCCACTGCCCAGGCAGCGGCTTAGGATGGGCCGCACCTCCCAGCCCTGCAGCAGAGTCCTCACTCTGGTTCCCCTGGAAGAGGCCTCTTCACCTGTCCCTCAGGCCACTCCAAGGCACTCCTTGGCATGGGGCCTGGGATGGTGAAGCTGCCCCGCCCCTCAGAAGGGCAGAGCTGCAGAAACGTTGGAGCTTTTCCTTTCCGTGTCTGTCCTGGCTGTCCTTCTAGGCAAAGTTGCTCATTCACACTGATAACCTGTTCTCAGGCACTGCCACTCACTAGCTCTGTGACCTTAAACAAGCTCCTTCTCTCCTCAGAGCCTCAGTGTCTTCATCTGCAGAATGGGGATAGTGATACAATTTCCGAGTGAGAATTAAATGAGATCATGCCTGAAAGCACTGACCCAGGACAAGTACTCAAAGCACACCAGCTGTTACCGTCATTATTATCACCAGTACCAGGCGTTGGCAGGTGTTTTATAAGCAAAAAGATCAATTGCAGCAGGTTGCCTTCTTGCAGAATTGCAGCTTCGCTTTGTTTCTGGAGAGATGATTCCAGTTTTCTGCCCTTGTCACAATCACTGTGTGTGTGGACATTTTTGTGATGGGTATAACCTGATTATTTGCTTATTAGTAACTTGACACCAATGATTCACTTTTTCAATTGAATACTGTTGGGTATGAAGTCCCCCACTGCCCATCCCTGCGGCACAGCCCCTGACTTCCAGCTGTGAGTGAACCCCAGAGCTGTCCCCCCTCTGTGTGTGTGGGTAGCCCCAAGGGACCCCACACCAGGCAGATGCTCACAGCCACAAGAGCTGGGCTGGCAAGAACCTTGCCTGTGGTAACGATATATGTTGTCCGTTGTATATTTGCGCCAACAATCATCATTTTCATTTGTTCTCCAGAAATCTCTGACAACATACTGTTGGATGGAGTCCGCAGAGAAAATGTCTCCAAAGTAATGTTTCCTCTTAAACACCAGCTCAAAATCTGTGCATACACGAGGTAGATTCTCACAAACCAAACTTGCATAAATGACGTGGGGTGATGTTGGAGAATTGAGGGGAGAAGGTGCAGAGACCACTATTGTGCTCTGCTGAGAATCATCTTAGCTTTGAGTCCTTTTTGGAAATATTATCTCATCTATTCACCCAATAACTCTGTGATGATGTTGGTTTTCAGTCAGTACTCCTTGGTGACAAGTGGCAGAGACTCAAAGTAGCTTAAGCAATACAGGGCTTTATTGGCATTTGTTTGTTAGCCCTTTAATGCCCCGATGAACGGAAGCCTTGCGGCCGCCTCTCTGACTCCTCTGCTCTTACCTCCTGCCTGCGACTTGGCCTGGCGCTCCAGGGCTCCCCTGTGGTCAGGAACGTGGCTGCCAGCATCCCCGGAGCTGGTGCCGTGAGAAGGTGCCCAGCTCCTCCCTGGGACCAGTCACAGGGAATGGGGTACTCTGGCCACCAGACTCCCATTCCCTGATGCCTCCTCTGGCCGGTCCCTGTGGTCACCTGAGGCCAGGTGTCTGCTCGCCTAAGTGCTGTCAGCCTCAGAGAATGGGGACAGGAAGCCTGCTGTCCTCAGAGGCAGCCCTGGAAGCCCCCTGGCCTGAAGGGCTGCGTGGCACCTGGCCATTGCCGGATCAGTTGGCACTGATCTGTCCACAGCTGCCCCCCGCCCCCGTTGGTGGGGCGCAGTGCCTGAATTGATCTGGTCAGGGGCTCCGGCTGTGACCTGTGACCCCTGTTCTAGAAGCATCCACAGGGGACCTCGCTCTGGCGTGGGAGTCCCCCATATGCCCAGAGGCCGTCCTGGGGAGGGTGGGGCTGCCCCGACGCCGACAGTCCTCCCGGAGGAGAAGGGGCCTGGCGCCGTGTGGGGGCTGCAGCTCCCCGCCCTCTACTTCGCTCCTGGGACCCCCTCGGGGCTCAGCGGGGCTGATTTCCCAGGAGCGGGGCGCTGGGGAAAGCGCCTCCCCAGGCGTTTGGCCTTCCTGAGCCTCAGCTTTCCCATCTATGAAATAGGGCGAAGTACCCGCCCCACACGTGCGTGGTGTCAGAGATGGGCGTAACGAGGCTCCGAGTGGCTCAGTGCTCAAGAAGAGAGTGCTATTTTTAAAAAAAATTTCCCCGCCCGTCTCCCCTTTTTCCTCCTTGTGTGTTCTGCCCCAGCCCTGGTTCAAACCCCAGCTTGCCACTTCCCAGCTGTGTGACCTCAAGCAGGTTACTTAACATCTCTGAGCGCGCTCTCCTGTCCTGTAAACTGGGAATGCCCACATCTCCTTCTCAGGGCTGCGGCGGGGCATCTGCGGGCTCTTCGGGGGACAGGCCCACGCGGTGCCCGGCGCGCGGACGCCCCGGGGAGCAGGTGCCATCCCGCCCGCGGGCTCCGGCCGGCGGGAGCCGGAAGCCGCCGCCGCCCCCGCACGTCTCCCAGCCCGGCGGCCGCGCGGGCGCCCACCCGCCTGCCTGCGACCGCCACCTCGTGGCCCGACGCGGGACCGCAGGCTTAGCGGCGGCATCCAAATGGCCTCCCCGGGATTGGCAGCAAAGCGCCCCAGGGCTGGACAAGCCGGGCGGGGAGAAAGCGAGCGCTGCCCACACAACGCCGCCGCCACCGGGGTGTCGCGCGCAGGGGAGGGTGCACCTTGCTCTCTCGGCCAGGCGTGGGCGTGTTTGGGAATGCACGTACTCTCTGTGCCCTTCCACGGCTCGCGGCGTCCTGACTCCACGCCCAGCTCGATCGAAGCGCAGGCTGCGCGGGTGACCCCGGCTGCCACGGCCCTGTGACCCCGCGTGCCCAGCACCGGGGCGGCGCCGAGGAGCCCACCTCCTCCCAGGACTCCTGGGCGGAACGGGGGGCAGTGCCCTCACCTGGCAAAGGGACATAAATTGCCCCCCAGGGCTGCAAGGAGTGAGACAAGATGCACACGCCTCGGCCCAGCGGGTGCGGTGGCCTTCCCCCCGCCGTCCTCCCGTGCCTGTGGGATCACCCCGCTGCCCTTCTGTCCAGGCCGCGTCTCCCTCTGCGGCTGCTGCACACACCGCACCCTCTCCGATCCAGGGCTCCGGGCCTCTCAGGGAAGGGGCAGGGACTGGCAGCTGTGCGGGATCCGGAGGCAGGACAGGGGGCCTGGCTCTCTCCCTGGGCTTCAGACCCCTTGAAGACAACTTTTGTAGGGTGGGCTCAGAGTCATGTTCCCCTCCTGGGACCACTCCCCCTTCTCCACTCCTGCCGGACCCATGGCCTACACCTCCTCCAACCCCAAGTTCCTGGGCAGAATTACCCTGGAGCACATTACTTCTCTCTCAGCCTCAGTCTTCTCATCTGTGCAATGGGATAAGAGCTGTTCTGAGTTGTTGCGAGGGTCAGAGAGCCGAAGTCGGTGACTGGCAGTGGCAGGCGCTAGGCTAGTGTTTGTCCTGTTTAAATCTGCCCCTAGAAGGGGGACTCAGAGGGGGTCTTCCTCCAGGCCCTCTCCTGTCTCTTACCTGTACCTTCTGGGCTGGGGAAGAAGACAGGCAAGTGACAGTGGAGAGAGGGATTAGCACAGTCCCCTCCCCTTCACCCCTCACACATTTTTCAGTGACAGGATTTTAAACACTTGCCGGTTGCCGTAGGCAAGAGGGCTGTCAGCCTGCTGTTGGCCAGGGTGGAGCTTAGAGGCCCCTGTCACGTGCACCCTGGCCTGGGGCTTGGACCCAAGACACAGTTTAGTTCTGTCTCCGTGCTGTGCAGTCTGGGCTGAGTGACTTGATTTCTCTGAGCCTCAGTGAGGCGCCCTGGAGGCAGGAGTTTCCTTGGGCCCAGAGTCCCTGGGCCTGACCTTGAAGGACCAGATCGCAGGGCCAGGGAGCGTGGGACTGGGGAGGCAGCCCGGGGGGGTGGCAGGGCCATGGGTTTGCAGCCAAACTTGGCTCTGAACCCTGGGTCCGCTATCCCTGGTCAGCTTTGTTATGTTGAGCTGGTCACTTCCTCCTCCTGAGCCTCAGTTTTCCCTTCTGCAACTCGGCACCTGCTGCTCAGGTTGGTGGGGGGTAGGTGAGGGAATGACCCGGAGGTCTTCCACATCTGGGGACTCCGGAAGCCAAGCGGGGACTGGAGTCACGGAGAGGCGCTGAGAAGTGAGCCAGAAGAGGGCGCAGGGCGGTGCCTGCCTCTAGGGGGTGCTGGTGCTGCGGGCGGGCGGGCAGGCAGAGAGATGCTAACCATGACTTTCAGGGGACCCCAGCCACAGGAATGGGAAGGAGTGAGCATTAGGACAGCAGGTCTGTGGACACGAGGCCCAGAGGCGTCCCGGATGGACGCACAGATACACAAAGACATGCACGTGTGGATGTACAAGCCTCACCAGCACACCACACACATCGGGACACCAATGTCACACACAGACAGGAACAGCCCTGCTGGTAGACCGGGCCACTCATGGCACCAAGGCCGCCTGGTCTAATGGGGTCTAGTCCCCACTGGGCAGCAAGACCCCGGACGATCTGGCCCTGCCCCACCGCAGTGGGAGGCTCACCCCTCTGAGTTTCTGCATGAGCCTGGGACACTCCCCGACACCTCACCCCACTCCCAGGCAACCTCAGATCTCAGCTCAATATGTAGCTTCTTCCAGGAAGCCTTCCATGGTGCCCCACCCCTCCAGGTGACGTGGGGTCCCCCTGTAACAGGCTCCATTGTACCTCAACTGAGCTCTTACCACTCTCCCCGTGAGGCAGGGACCGCCAGCCGCGTTCTCAGGCGGCTGGCACTGGAGTGGCCCTCCCAAATAATGGCTGCTCGAGTGAATGAGTGTCGGGGAGTGGGGTACAGCGAGATGGAGACGGGGCGCATCCCCTGCTTCCAGGCTGGACGAAGCTCAGGGCTGGGCCGGGGCAGGATGGGAGGAGGTGAGGTTACGGGATGGGGCTGGCAGGACGCGGGCCCCATGCCCTCTCTCCTCCTTGGCCCGCCCGCCCCGGTGGCCCTCAGGAAGTCCACTGACATCGCACGCAGGGCTGGCTCCGGCCCAGCGCAGCCCCCGCCCAGCCGCCCCCCAAGGAGAAGCACCACAGGCGTGTACAGGTTGGTTTATTTACAAATATACTGATGTCTCATCTTTTTTTGTTGTTGTTTCCATTTTTCTGCTTTTGTGGGAAGAGGCGGAGGTGAGAGTGGAGGGCAGGGTGGGGTGGTGATGTGGTAAACGCTAATAAATAATTTAACAATGACAAGTTATTAAATAAAATGTGTCTGGGGATGGCGGGTGGGCAGTGAGAGTCTGTACAAAGAAAACGGAGGAATGGCCGGCAGCCGGGTCCCCACACCGGCTGGGCTGGGTGGGGCTGTGACCCCAGGGTGGGACTGGGGCACTGGAGAAGGGGCTCATCCGCCCCCCAAGGGCTAATGCTGGAGGCTCCCTCCTGCCCCGCCCGTGAGCCCCGTGTGCGCCGGGTGCGAGAGTGTGTGTGCGTGCGTGAGTGTGGAGCCCTTTCCCCGCAGGGCCAGCCGGCCCCAGGGCCGCAGGCTCTCCCCCACCCAAGGTGGTGCCCAGGACACCGGGCTGGGGCCAGGCAGCTGTGGGCCAGTCCTCCTTCCCCCGAGATTCCCAGTGTGCCAAGTGAAAAGGGCAACCAGATGGGCGGGGGAGGCTGCCTCACTGCCACGGGGCCCAGAGCTTCCTAAAGGAGAAGAGGCTGCGCCCCAACCCCATGCGGGGCCCTGCTCATCTCGGTGCCAGGGCCTGCCCACCCCTGCCCACGCACACGGCCCTTCTCCCATGGCTGTGCTGGCCCCTGTGACCTGGGGGGTCTCCCAGGACAGCAGAGCACCCGGGGGGCTTCACGGCGCAGGCAGGTGAGGAGGCTCTGGCTTCTGGTCCCCTTCTGCCCTGACTTTGTCACCTGGGGTGAATTCCTTTCTCTTTCTAGCCCTGACTTCCCTGGGCTTTTCTCCAAGACTCCCCTGCCCACCTCTCACTTTCTGCCTCTTCCCCCAGAGACCACGGTTACCTCCCCCTTCCCTTGGGTGTCCCACCGCAGCCCCACGGTGACAGTGATCTTGTACCATGGCGGCGGGGGGTGGTGGTGCTGGCTACTCCACTGCCCCAGTCAGGGCTGCACTCCCCCCATGGAGAGGAAGGGACTGCTCCGCTGTGCTCGCCCCAGCCCCCCACGCCCCTGCTCCGCCTGCGGGTTCTGCTGGGTGACCCTGAACACTTCACCTCCCTTCTCTGAGCCTCTGGTTTCTCATCTGAGAAATGGGTCCCTAACGATGGATGTCTGGGCTGGGCTGGGCTGGCGTGTGACTGCCTCTCCTAGGAGAGAGGCGCTCGGGGCAGGCCCCGCGTCTGTGTCCCACATGGGTGCAGGACTGGGCAGAGGGGCATCGGTGTCTGGGAGCCCCGGGCAGCAAGACGCAGCACACAGTGAAGGGGTCCCTAGGCCTGGCAGATGGGGTGTCTCTGGCACGAGGGGCTCTCTGAGGTCCCTCTGGCTTCAACACTCTGTGGGGCACAAGTGTGGGTGTCCCTATACCAGCTCCTGGCACAGGCCGGTGTGAAGCAGGGAGCAGGGCCAGCCAGGACCTGGGGTCTGTGAGGCCCCAGAGCGGGAGCAGATGACCCCAGGGGCCGACAAGCTTACGGAGGACAAGTCACACCCCCGACCTGGGGGCCATCCCCAGACGAGGACGGTGGGGCTGTTCTCAGCTCTAGCTCTGACTCACTGTGGACCCCAGGCAGGCCCCTCCCCTCCCGAGCCAGGCTCTCCAGCTGTAAAATAAGGGATGAGCGGACCCCCCCATTTCTGATGTTCCTTCCAACCCAGCGAGGCTGGGAGAGGAGCGTGGTCTTCCGGGGCCGGGACTACCTTGGGGTTCGCCAGTGTGTCCCTGGCACGATTCAGCCTGTGCGTGTGCAGAGGAGAAAGGGGAGCATCTCTCAAGATGCCAGACTGGCTGCTCAAGGGACCAGTAGTGGCACGGTTCCCGGGCGGGCTGAGGCTGCAGGAGGACCAAGGAGGTCAACTGAGGTCCCTGGCAAAGTTCTGTTTGCAACAAGAAGAGCCCCAGAAAGGCCAGGCTGGCTGCTCGGGCTTGAAGGGCGACAATGAGCCATGTGGTCCCCTCTGACAAGCCCGCCCTGGTGAAGAGCGTGTGGGGCTGAGTGCAGAAGCCCAGCTCAGGTGAGGCGGACGCCCAGGACACGCTGCGGGGACTGGGGTCCCCACAGCGCGGGCGGCAAACCACAGAACAGGCTGGTGAGCTCTGAGGACGCCAGGCAGAGCCAGGCAGAGGGGCCCACAGGCGGAGAGGGACACTCACTGTCCTCAAGAGCTCCGAGGTTGGACCAGGCTGACCTCGGGGTGGTGGCCTAGGCTGGACTTAAAGGCAGGGTTGTGAGCACCTGAACAGGACACACTGAGTACCAGGGCCCCGAAGGCCGCCCCCTCGCGTTGGCGGGGCTGCGCTGAGTCGGCAGGGGCTGAGTGGGGACAGCAGGGCGCTGGGCGAGACCTTTCTCAGCATCCTGTGGGCCTGCAAGGGGGCCGGACACGGGCTGGAATGCGTCCCCAGGGAGGACTGGCTAATGGGCCAAAGCCAAACAGGGAGAGGCCCCCAGGGTCACACCCAGGGCCGGCTTCTCACATCAGCAGACGTGCCCGGAGGGACCAAAGCGGTGGTCGCAGAGCTGGTGCACAGAGAGACCCCACAGGCTGGACTAAACCAAACAAGAGGGAACGGAGCAAGAAAGTCATGGTCCTTCGCTGGGCCTAAAGAGCAAATGTCCCTCTCCCATCCCGCACTCACACAGAGAAGAGACAGGGCTTAGCCGTCACCTGGGTGTGAGCGCCAGGGGATTCAGTCATGGAAGGGTAGGGTGAGTAGGGTCCAAGGTCATGTGGCCCAAAGCACTCGGCCACATTAACAGAGGCTGGGCGCCCACAGCAGGGGAGGGGATGGCCTGCTCTCTTGTGGCCAGCGGATGCACAGGAGGTCACATCTGCCCCGCACCTTCACAGGAAAGCTGGGGCCTGCTGGAGGCGCAGGAGGAGCCTGGCTCTGAGAAGCGAGGAGGACTCGGGGCTGGGGAGGGCAGCGGCGAGGCCAGCGGGACAGGGCGGCTGGCGTGGGCTCCTTGGTGGGTGTGTGAGGAAAGGCAGAGGTGGCCTGGGAGGGAGCCAAGCAGCAGGTGGAGTGCCCCGCTGGTGCTTCTGAGGTCCCTGTCCACCTGGAGGCCCTGCCGTTTGGCCTGATGCTCCCTGGTTCTGGGGGCTCCGTCTCTGCCCCCCTGCCCAGGCGGCCCCCACCTGCGTCCGCGTACTTCGAGCTCACCCTCCTCTCTCCCCTTCCTCCCCCTAACTGCTCCTAGAAGAGGCCCTGTCTGGCCTCCTTTCCCCCTCCTGACAAGGCCAGGCAGACAGCAGAGCTCCCATCCCTTCGGCATCCCTGTGGCTGTGCGCATGTGCGGGACATGCCTGTGCGCGTGTGCGCATGCGCCTCTGTCCCTTTGTGGCTCCGTGCACAACCCTAGCCGCGCCAGCGCCTCCATCTCCGGCGGGGCAGCCGCACCTGCACCTGCGGGGCTCTTGCCTGGCCAGCGGGGCTGCCCCCACGGGGGTGGGGCGCCACCGCAGGGCCAGCTACACACGCTTCTGGGTCACAGGCATCATCGTCCTGGGGCTTGATGGGAGCCATGGAGGTTGGCTGGACACAGAGGACGTTTAAAAAAATAGAGAGAATTTAAGCTTCCCAAAAAAGAGACAGGGAGGGAGAAGGCGCTATGGAGGCCGAGGTGGGGCTGGGAGGCGAGTGGCCGTCCGAGCACTCTGGGTCCCTGGGGGTGACAAGGTCTCTGTGGGCAGGACACAGCCCCTGCCCAGGCTGTGTCCACGTGCCGTCTGGCTGTGCCCAACGGACACTTCAGCCAGGCCGGGCCGGCCGAGGGGAGGGCACCGTATGGCTGTCTGTAGAGTCTGTGCAGGTGGCGGGGTGGGGTGGCCAGGCCGGCTGCTGGCGCTGCAGTCCTGCCCCAGGCCCCGTGCCCAAGCGTCCATGCGCCAGGCTGGCTCTCAGGAGGCGAAGTAGGAACTCTGCATGGAGTAGAGCCGGTCGATGGGGTTGCCCACGCGGGCCTGCAGCGAGCCCACGTCTGAGGAGCCGAGGAAGCAGTCACTGAGGCTGGTTAAGGAGGTATCGCTGTCGATGTCGTGGAAGATGGAGTCGTTCCCTGCGGGGCAGAGGAGTGTCAGGGCCAGGGTGCAGGCTGGGGATCCCGGGGCCCTGTCGGCCCTGCAGGCTGTGTGGCCCGAGGCCAGGAAGAGACAGGGCGGCCTGCCGGCCAGTCCTGCCCAGAGGGACTGGGGCTGGTCCTGTCCAGGGGTGGCCGGTGGGCTGTGCTGGCCGAGCCTGCCTGTGCCCAGGGGCAGCAGGTGGCTGTCACAGCCCCAGGCCTGCCCAGCCAGGCAGGGGGCAGGGTCAACGGGGTGGGCGGGGTGGGGCGGCTTACCATAGGGGTTCATGTGGTCACCTGGCATTTGGGGCGGCGTGAGGCCCTGCTGGAAGGGGTCGCTGCTGCCGTAGGGGCTCTGCTCCATAGCCACGATCTGCTGCTGCGGGGGGGCCAGCGGCGTGTAGGAGGCCATCATGCCCTCCATGCGGCTGGACAGGACCTCTGGGGACAGAGCACGCTGTCACCACCTGGCCCTGCCCGCCCCGTCCCATGGCCCAGCTTCCCTGGGAGCCCCACAGATGTCTCCCAGGGGTCCCTTCTGACCTTGGGACTCCCCAGGCGCCCCTCGCTGGCAGAGGCTGCCCAGACACCTGACTCCCCAGCCCCTCCCGCAAACATGCCCCAGCCCCTCTTCTGTAATCAGTTTGCCAAAAGCCAGGGTCCTCCCTGGCCCCCCACTCCTGTTTCCTAACACCACCCCCCCTTGCAGGTGCTCAGGACCCTGGGGAGGGGGACCCCAATCAAGCAAAGGTGATTCCAAGTGTGGGCACCACGTGCACCCCACCATCTGGGAGCACCAAGGTCCCACACCCCAGCCAAGGAGGCCCAGGGAAGGGTTCCTAGAGGAAGGGGCTCAACTGCGTGTGACTTAACGAACCAGCAGGGGTGAGGCGTGCCAGGCTGGGGGCTGCAAAGGCCCGGACAAGAGGAACTGCCAGGTGGGATGGAGTCCAGCCCAAGAGGCCAGTGTGGGGCAGACGAGCCGAGAGGGACCTGACCACAGAGGCCCTGGGGGCGAGCTGGGTGTCAAAGCCAGGGGAGGGTCTCAGTGGGGTGAGGGTGAGACAGCCGGAGCAGTGGGCAGAGAGGTCTGGGGAGGGCCAGGGGTCTCTGTCAAGGCAGTCGTGGGAGAGACAACTAGGAGGGGGTGAGCGGGACCCAGGAAAGGAGACCACCTCCAATTTGACGACTGAGAGCAGATGCCACGTGTGTGGGACAGGAAGGTCCGAGGTGACTCCTGGGGTGGGGAGGGGCCGGACGTGCCTCATGCACATGGGCGGTGGCGGGAGTGCAGTGTGGGCTGGGATGTGCTGGGCAGACAGTGGGACATTCTCAGGGAGGCTGTGTCCAGGAGGCAGTTGGGAACATTGGAGGGCCAGACAGCCCAGGAGCTGCTGGGAGACCAGAGGCAGTGACTGCAGCCCCAGGAGGGGCACAGGGAGAGGAAAGAAAGGAAGAACTGGGCTCTCAGGCCATGTCCTTAGAAGCCCCACATCCAGGCTGGCCCCTGGCCTGGCCCCCAGAGTCCTGAGCAGAAGGGGCTGTCCATCAGTGCCTGGCGTCTGCCTGGAGCCTCCCTGTCACCCCGGGGCAGGTAGCTCTGCCCCAGCCCCCAGCAGCCCCTGCACTCCCTTCATGGTCCTCATGGCTCAATGTCCCCATAGGGCCCAGCAGACCAGCCTTGGCCCAAGATTCTGTTGTAGAAACAGCATTTTTAGCAAAGCCCAGTATTGGGGCAGGGGGCTGACCCGTACTCCTTAAACGACCCCTCAGCACCCAGAAGGACTCTCAGCACCCTGGCCAGCTTTGCTGGAGACTTCCGCTGGATTCTAGCTGCGAGGCAATGTCAGAGTGTCATCCTGTTAAAAGCACAGGCTTGGAGCCCCATGTTTGGGACTGAGAGATCTCAGGCAAGTCCCTTAATCTCACCAAGCCTCAGTTTCCTCATCTGTGAAATGGGACATGGCAATACCCTTCTTTGCAGGGCTCTGTGAGACTGAGCGACATGGGTGTGCTCAGTGCTGAGAACCGTGCCCGGCACACAGTTGCTGTTTTGATTGCAGAAATGCCACCCCCTGGCCTCTGCCCTGCCATCTTTCCTCCCTGTGTCCCCTGGCCCCACTGCTTCTCCATTTCTCTATGCCTCAGCTGGGCTTTACACAGAAGTTCCCTGGGCTCTGATGGCCTTGGGGGAGGTTTCCTGGGAGTCTTGTTAAAAGAGGCAGCAGGGCCCCCTGTCCCCAGACCCAGCCCCGGCTCACCCTGGCCCAGCCGCTGGGAGTTCTGCTGTTCCTGCTGCTGCTGGTGCCGCCGGGCCAGCTTCTTCATCTGCGGGGACAGCACAGTTCAGGCCGGACCCTGTGGACTCCCCGTCTTCCGCCTGCCCCCTGCTCCCACCCTGCCCGGGGCCAGCAGTGCCTGGAGGTGGCCACTCACCTTTGCTCTTTGGTTCTGAAACCAGACCTGGACCACGCGCACGCTGAGGCCCGTCTCAGCCGCCAGCGTCTCCCGGACCTGGCCGGAGAGAGCAGACAGGTCAGGCCTGCGGGGGCAGCGGCTGGGAAGTGGCGGGTTTGGGGGTGCAGGGCAGATGGGGGAGGTGGAGGGATGTCCTGCCCCAGCAAGCACAGGTCGGGTAGGGTCTGAAGAGGTTGGTGGGGGGTGAGGGGTGTCCGCCCCAGCCGGGCCTCACCTTCCGGCAGGGCTTGGAGGAAACCTCAAAGGAGGCCTTGAAGGCCCTTCGCTGCTGCGTGGTGAGGATGGTCCGGGGTCGCTTGGGCCTCCGCGGGTCCTTCCCGTCATCCCCGCTGCCCTTGCTCTGGCTGCCTTGTCCCTTGGCCGGTTTCATGTCCCCGTCCTCGTCCTCGCTCTTCACTGTGAGGGACGCAACCCGGCCTATCAGGGAGGGCTGAGGAGTGGCCCAGGCCCCAGACTTGTGCCCTCATGCCACCTGCTGCCCAATGACCCCCTCGCTCTCTGCTGACACCCACATGACCCCCCAGTGCCCTTGGGATGAAGTCCAC
The DNA here is from genome assembly GCF_040939455.1 of Microcebus murinus. NCBI lineage: Eukaryota > Metazoa > Chordata > Mammalia > Primates > Cheirogaleidae > Microcebus > Microcebus murinus. Next base: position 85,614,725 of record NC_134115.1, on the reverse strand, counting down.
CTCCCTGCCCCGGCCTTTCGTCTCCTGTCCTGTGCCCTGCGAGCCCCTTCCCCAGCACACGCTGCCCACACAGCTGGACCTGCAGACTGAACACGGGCGCGCTGCGGACCACAGGCACAGACGTGCACACGCGAACGTGCTGCTGCTCGCTTGGGTGCACCCATACTCAAAAGGCTTCGATGCAGACCCATGTGGGAAACAGGTACACAGGTGCATGTGAGTGGTTGTGCACATGCGTGTGTGTGGACACACACAGAAGTGTGCACAGGTGCACGTGTGATCACACCTGAGGGCAATCTGCTTGCCTCTTAGGGCCAACAGACCCCTAAAGAGAAAGGCTGGCACCTGTGGACTGTTCCGGCCCTGGGCTTCCCGGACCCATCTGGTCTGGGACCTGCCTTGTCCCATTGACCTCTGGTCCCTTGGAGACCCAGCCCAGCATGTCCGCCTCCAAGAGAACCAGTTCCCACTGCGCCAGCCCAGTGCCGGCCAGGCGTGAGTGCCTCAGGGGAGACCGCAGGGAGTTGCTTCCTTGAAGCTTCCAGGGGTGAAGAATGGACAGGCAAAGACACGTGCACCGACATCCTCACGCGAGGGTGAACACAGCATGCAGGTGCGCACGACATAGGTGCACTCGCCCCCCACACACACATGCAGACTGGCACGTGGGCCCATGGAGGCCCAGGCACATGCAGCTCACAGGCGTATTTGCACACAGGCCCATGCAAGCATGCCCACACCTGAACAGGCGCATGCACGGCACTCAGAAATCTGTGCTTTCACCCAGTAACACACACGCACCCACCATGCACACGTGGCACTTCCACAGCCCGGAGTTTGGGTCTCAGAAATGCCACCCCAGATGGATAGCCAAGCCTCCCACCCACCCCTGGGCTTCCTGCTGCCCTCGTCTGGACTGGTCCCTTCCCCCAGCCCCGTCTTCCTCAGAGCACGCGCTCTGGGGGCCGAGGAGGGGAGGACACATCAGATCCCTGCCTCCCAAGAGGTCCCCAGCCCGCAGGCCTGGTGTGGTGCTGTGCCACGGTGGGGGCCACATCAGGGAGGGTGAGGGTGGTGGGCCAGAGACCAAGGGGGGAGTGTATGCACGTGTGCAGCCACGGCATGTGCACGTGCAGCCATGTGAATAGTGCTTAGTGCATGAGTATGCTGGGCCGTGCGTGTGTGTTTACCTGGGTGTGGCTTCTGTATGCTTGGTTATGTGAGCACATATCTCCACGTGTATGTGAGCACATATATGTGCTCCTGGGTATGGGTATCTCCACATGCATGTTATGTGTGTGTGTACACGTGACCACATGCATGTCGACATGTACAGATACGAGTGCCTTAGGGATAGGGAGCACAGGGGCATTTTGCGTGCTTGGGAGGTGTGCACATTAGCGTCCATGTGCTCGTATGCACACGGATGTGCGAGTGCTGTCTGTGTGCAGCTCCGATGCCCTTCCACGACGCCCTTCCACGACGCCCTGCCGAGGCCCGTCCCCGAGGCCTGTCCCCACTCGGGCCAGGGCTCACCGGAGTCCGACTCGTCGGGGCTCACAGAGCTGAGCAGGTCCTTCTCCTTCTCGTAGTCGCCCTTGCACAGCAGCTGGCCCTCCTTGAGCACAAACTCGTCGCCCTTGCGGAGCTGCCGCTCGCACACGCAGCAGCAGAAGCAGCCCAGGTGGTACACGCACTCCAGCGCCCGCATCACGAACTCCGTGGGGGCGATCTTCTCCATGCAGCCGCTGCACTTGGCTGCGAAGAGCCTGCAGGTGCACAAAGGGGCACTGGCTGGGCTCAGAGGTCCCTCCCAGGGGCCACTGACGCTGAGGGCCCCTCCCTCCTCCCTGACCCCCAGGCCCAAGTGGGAGAGGCTCTCCCTGGGCAGGGCCCAGACAGCGGACGCCCGACAGCGGGAGGCCCTGCAGCAGGGTGGGCGCCCCCATCCTGTGAGAGGTGCCTCTCTGGGGTGTGGCAGCTTCGGGCCCTTCCCGCTCAGGGACAAGGTGGCCACTAGAGGGCAGTGTTCAGGGTCCGCCTCAACCTTCCCCGAGGCAGGACGGCCCCTGTCCTGAGAGAGTCCTGGCCCCCCTCACTCCTGACCAGCTCTGCCTCCTCCCTGATCCTCTCCCACCCCTGTATCCAAGCAATCCCCTGTCCAAAGCGCCACCCGGCCTGGGCCACTCCTCTCCAGCTGGAGCAGCCACGAGTCCCCTCCATGCGTTCCTGACCCCTGCAGCCCTTCAACAACACCCACCCCACCCCACACATGGGAGCCAGAGGGGTCTTTCCAAAACACCTCATGCTGATCATGCTGTTTCCCTGCTCCGGACTCCTCCATGGCTCCCTAGTGCCCTTGGGGGAACACCCAAGCTCCTGAGCCTGGCCCTCAACGCCTATCGTGATCCTGCCACTTCCCTCACCACCCTCTGCTTCCCCGGGCTGCAGCCCACAGAGCAGCCTGCAGCTTCTCCAAAGCACCATCGTGGCAGCCTTTTTGACAAGTTCTTTCTCTGTCCCCTGGCTTGGGTGATGCCTCCACGGCAGCTTCCGCACCTCCATCGTGAACGGGCGTTTACTGAGCACGTACAGCACGGCAGGCGCTGCGCTGAGCACCGTCCGCGCAGAAACGCATTCAATCCTCGCAAGAACCCCACGAGACAAGGACGAATATTGATCCCATTTTAGAGATGAGGAAATTGAGGTGCTGGGTGGCAGCGTCGCTTGTTCAGGTCACGTGAGTAGCGAGTGCTGCAGCCCACTCCCAGCCCGGGCCTGGTCGGGCCCTCCGTGACAAAGGCGCTCCGTCTGCCATCCCGCAGACACGCGCGGGCAGGCGCGTGCAGGAGGGTCTGGGCGGCCGCCCCGCCTCTGCCCACGCCGCTGACCGCGGCCCGGCACCCCCGCCCCGTCACGTGCCCCGCTCTGTGGGAACTCAGCCTCAACAACACTTTGATGGAAAAATTTATGAAGAATCAAATTATTGCTGCTGGGAGGGAATTAAAACCATTTTTCATTCCTCGCGTCCCCGGGCCACGTCTGCAGGCGCCACCTTGGGAGCGCTGCGCACATCCCATCCCTCTTTATGGCCCGCCATCGCGGGCACAGATTACAGCTGCAATTCTCTTCTAATCGGTTCTGGAACAGAAACGGCCATAAACGGAGGCACTCGCCTGCCTCCCTTCCCGGGGCTGCCGTCAGCACCGCCCACGGCGAGCTGGTGGGGCGGGCTGGACAGGGCCGGCTCCAGCCCTGCCTTCTGTCCTGGCACTGGCCAGGGCACTCGGCTGGAGGGCACCCCCTAGCGACCAATGCCACCCACCTCTATTCTACCCAGCGGGCTCCTACTCATCCTGCAATGCCCAACTCCAATGCCACCTCCTCTGGGAAGCCTTCTGTGATGCCCTAGTCTAGGGGAGGTGGCCTGCTCTATGTGCCCCTGAGCTTCCCTCTGGCCTCAGTTTTCTCTGCTGTAAAATGGGAATGTCAACAAGACCTCCCTTGAAGGCTGTTGTCAGGATTCAACTTGGTGAATATCACAGTGGAGTGACAGTGCATGTCCCCATTACTGCCCAACTCTCCTGAGGTTCCACAGGGCGGGACCTGGCTCTATCTGACCCTCAAGGAAGCCTCAGTGTTTGCAGAACGAGTGAAGCCCTGGTGAGCTGAGGCTGAGGCCAGGCTCTCTGCTCCAGGAGGCAGGACCCCACTAGCCCATAAAGTGCACGGCTTTTCAAGGGGAACATGGGCTGGATTTCGGCTCTAATTTGGCTCTTTGGCCCGATATCCTTGTTCAGGGTACCACCCACCCAACTGTGCATGCAGTCTCAGACAGAGGTCTCTAGAAATCTGGCTGGCACCCCAGCTCTGCTGAGGGGCTGAGAGAGAAGTGGCTTGCAGAAGCCGTGCCTCTCACATGTGGGATGCTGCCACGCTCCGCTGCACTGCCCTCTGCGTCCTCCCTACACTGCTGCCCTGGGGCCCCACTGCGGTGTGCCACCTGCCCCCGTGGCCCGGGAGCGGGCAGGCACTGGCTGTGTCTCTGCCCGCACAGCAGGGCCAGGGTCCTAGGCCAGGGTCAGCACACGCTGGGCGGCTCCCGGGGAGACCTTCTCAGGCTGTGGAGGGGACAGCAGGGTTGGTGACCTGCATTTGCAGTCGATGCCACCATGCTGGCTGCATTCCGAACAGCCGCGCTAATGCCTTGGCAGCAGGGGGTCGATTGCTACTTTCTCCAAACTCATCAACACAATCTATTATTAATACTTCTCCAAAGGCTCGGCGCCGCCATTACAGAGGCAGCGCCAGCCACTCGGGGCATCATCTGTTATCTAGATTGCAAAAACTCGGGAAATAAAACAAACCGCGCGCACTTTATAAATGGAATGCGCCATCCGTTTGGTCTCCAAGCATCTCTCCACCCAATAAAACATCGGGGGGGACGCATGAAATACTCACTCCCAATTATGGGGCTGCCTTTGTCTACCGTGCTGGGGCGAGAGCTACTAACGGTGGGTGTGGGAGGGGTTGGGGGCGCCGGCGGGGTCCCCTCCTCTCTGTGAGCCCCCATTCCCTCCCTCAGTGCCTCTCGCCATGCAGGGATTGCTGGGGGCAGCCCCTGAGAAGCAGGCCCAGCCGCAGGCAGGGACACTGGAATCGGACGGGCCCGGGTTCCATGCCTCGGTCCACCACTTGCTGGCTGGAGACTTGGCAGGTAATTCTGTCTTCCCAAGCCTCAGCTGACTTACCTGTATAATGGGCTCGACAACACTGCCTGCTTCTCAGCACGAGGATGCACTGGGTTGTCACCGTAAGCCAGCAGGCACAGAGGGCACAGCCCCGGGTTCCATCCTGGCTCCCTAACTTTCTTACTGTGTGACTCTGGGCAAGACATTTAACCTCTCTGAGCCTCAAATTCTTCATCTACAAAGTGGGAATGGCCGTACCTGACCACGGGGTCGCTGGGAGGCTCGACTGCGTGTGAAGCCCTCGGCACTGCGCCGGCCTGAGGAAAGCCTCCACAAAAGGCTGCCCTTCTCTGCCCTCTTTGTCCCACATGTGTCCCAAGTGCCCTGTTGATCACCCATGCTAGGGTCACTGTGATTCCAGGGGCCACCTCCCTGGCACTGGCTGGGTTGGCAGTACCTCCCTGTCACCACCACCCTGGGGTTGGGGCTGGCCCTTCCGCTTCCACTTGGCTTGATCTGGACAGAGCACGCCTGGTTCAACGTTCCGTCTGTCTCATTAACATTACTGAGACCAGAATGCTCAGCCACCTCCCGCATCGCCGCGTTAAATCCTCACAGAGCCCTGTTTCCACCCCCATTTTACAGATGAGCACACCAAGGTTCAAGGTCATGCAGCAGCAGCAGATACTCCCCCTGCTCTGTGCCTCCCAGCGTGCCTTTGCTCACCAGTCCCCCCGGCTCTGCACGCTGGGCACCGTGTCCTTGTCTGCTGGCCCTCAAGGCCTGTGGCCCAATTCACCCCAAGTTCTTATTACTAGGCAGCATGAGCTCGGCCCCCCAGAAGGTGGGGCTGTGCATTTGGGTTTTTTCTTTAAACCAAACTAAATACCGCACCCCATACCACATGCACAAACACATTTTTCTTCCTTTGGGGATCATCTGTGATTATGGAGGAGCAACTTCTATTTTTAGGGGGATCCCTCCCTTGAAGAGTCCCAGGCTGTGAGAACACATCTCCATCTCCTCTGAATTTTTATTGGTTTATTTGTTTAATGCTCAATTTATTAAACTCATAAGGCTAATAAACAAAACTCGGAAAACCAATTTTTTCGGGAGCATTTGAACATGGATTACAAAGCTGATTAATTTCTCTTAAACCACTGAGAACTGCAGAGACACATGGAGCACGGCTGATTCTCTTCCCTCCAATAAAATTGGCTTCCCGATGTTCTGGGGCCACTCCAGCCTCTCCAGGCAGGTCTTCGCTGCCAGATCTTAGAGCCCGTGCAGCATGCACCGGGCTCCGCATCCTGCCTCTACCACTTTCTGGCACTGGAATCTCGCACAAGTCCTTCTCCTCTTGAATGACAGTGTCCTCATCTGTCTAATGGGGATACTGACAGGGGCTGACTTACAGTGCCATGCACGTGGGATGGGCTCAGTAAGTGGCGATCATGACCACTGTCATCTCTCCAGGACTTCTGGCACCTGTTCACCACCCTCAGAGTGGAAGATCCCCTACCTCCTCCTCACTGCCATTTCCACACCCCGCCACCGCACTTTACAGTTTATGTAGCCCTTCGCTGGTTTCTTAGAAGAGTTCCCACTCCACTCTCAGGGGGCTTCTCAAGACCTGCCCCTCAAGACCACCCCGGTCACCCTGTCCTTCACTAGCCTCCTCTACACATCTCCAGCTTCCTGACCGCTGCACCGCTTCTACCCCGTGGACATTCACCTCCATTTCGCAGAGAAAACAGAAGGTTTGGGGAGAAACACCCAAAGTTCTGACTTGCCTCCTCGTCCAGTCAAATCAGCTTACATATCCCTTTGCTTCAGAATGTCCAAGAGCACCCAACAATATCAAGATAAGCCCAAAGACCTAACAGTGGCACCCAAGGCCCCACCTATCCCATCACACCTGGCTCTAGCAGCCAGGCTTCTTGCTGCTCCGGAACACAGCAAGCTCCTCCTTGTCTCCTTGCACTTAAAATTCCATCCGCTTCCAAGGCTTATCCTTCTCTCCCCCTTTCCTTTGCTTCTTATGGAACTCCTCTTCATCCTTCAAGACCCATTCAAACGCCACCCCCTCTGTGAAGCTTTCCCTGATGCCCACAGTCTTAGCCACTATCCAGCTACTTGTGTGTCTGCAGCCCCTACAGAACTAGAAATCAGACACCAGGTCTAATTCACCCCCAGGCTCTGGCATTGCGGAGGTGGTTAGTGAGTGTTTGTTGAATGAACAAACAACCTTGTGAGAAATGAAATGGGCAGCCAGGTAGGACAAGAAAATATTAGGTACTCTGCTTCTAGGGGTCAGGGAACACCTCTAGGTAACAAGAGAACTCGCCCTCCCCACCCCCACCCCCACCTCCTTCACAGCTATGTAACCCGGAGTCCAGTTTTCTAACTTTTATCAATGAATTTCCATGCATGCCTCCTACTTAGACCCAGGGGTGCCATGTGCATACTATTAATAAATGACTCCCCTGACCATAAGTGACTGGACCAGGCCTGGGTATCTGACTCAAGGTGGGTCAACTGGCCTCTGCCCTGTGTCCCTTCCTTCCCCTGCTCACCCAGGAGCTCTTCGTCAGCCCCCAACCTGTCTCCAGCACCAGCTACGTGGCCTTGGGTAATTCACACCCCTCTTCTTCGAGCCTCAGGTTCCTCTTCTGTAAAATGGAAGTGCTGACCTCCAATTACCGTCAGAGGGTAATTGGGAATCTGAGGAGCTTTAACCCACGTGGGAAGGCTTAGCCCAGAGCCTGGCACAGAAGGATTTCCATGGGTCTATGTCTCACCGTGGTGCCTGATGCAGGCTCTGGAACTTTCTTTTCCTCGCCTCCCATTTTAGTCTGAAGCCCCCTAATTGCATGGTCGGTGTGTGCTCTCTCCCCATCTGTCCCTTTGCAGGCATGGGCTTTTGTCAGACCCTCGCCCAGGGCCACACCAGGCAGATTCCAGGCGTGGTTTCTCCAGACCCAAGCCCCACAACCCCTGGAGCGACCACTGCTGGAAACACCCGCCTCCCTCCATGGGGACCACGGGGCTTGGACCCTGGAACCGCATCCCTTCTGCCCACACTGGCTGCACCTTCTCAAATTCACCCAGCAAACACCCCTGGAGGCTGACTCTGAGCTGGGCTCACTGGAGATGCTTGGGGCACAGTTAGACAGAACCTCATCCTAAGGCTGCTGGGGTACTGGGGTAGGCCAGCAAGCTGAGAGGCACAGGATGCAGCAACAGTCGGTCTGGGGAAAGTGACTTAACAGAACCGGGGTCTGGAGGAGAAGGGGCAGGGCTGGACCCCAGCTCTACCCCTCACTAGCTGCCTGATCCGGGGAGGCCACCTCCACTCTCTGAACCTGTTTTCCCATTTGGAAACTGGAATCCCAGCCCCCACCCTACAGTAAATCACTGCAAATACATCATGGTGTGGATTCCTGTGCTACCTCCTCCCTAGGCTGGTGGCAGGACCCCAGGGTGACACAGCTGTGAGCACTTAGCACAGTCAGCGCCCAGCGGTGGCTAGTGTTCCCACTGCTGGTGGGGCCGCGTGGTCTGTGATGATGCTGGTTGAAGGATGAGCTGCAGTTCACAGGAGCTGAGCGCAGGGGACCCTACACACTCCCGCGCGGCTGCTGATGGCCTCAGCCTGGCACTTGGCGAGGGAGCTGCCCGGCCTCCTCCCTGCCGCACTGGCTGACATCTCCCCCACGTGCCTGCTGCGTCCTTATCATTCCGGGCGTAGCTGTTTTTTATTTTGAGACAAAAAGGGGCCTGTTGATGGGGGATCCAACTCAAACCAGCTGCAAACATCTGCTTTGATGCGGCAGCGGCGGGCAGGGCGGTGGCGGCGGCGGGAGCCCCAGGCGGGGGCCCCGGTGCGCGCGTCAATCACGCGGCTGGAATGCGCGGCGCGCGCTGGGCCTCCCCGGCCTCCCCAGCCTCCCCGGCCTCCCCGGGCCTCGCCGCGCCGGGGCGCGCCTGCCGCGAGAGCTGCCCGGCGCTTCCTGCGGGCCGGCGGCAGACGCAGCTGCGCCGGGCCTCGGCCCTTTGATGGAAGCCGGGGCGCTGTCGGGAGCCAGGCTGCGGGGCTGGAGGTCACCGGCCAGGGGCAGGGAGGGACGGGCACAGCCGGGAGCCCGGGACCATCCAGGGGCTATCCTGGCCAGCCAGGCACACGTCCACATTCATCGAATCCGCAAACGTTTACTTAGTGCCAACTGTGTGCCAGGCACTGTAGGAGGTCAAAGACACAGCAGTGATTAAAGGGACAGTCCCTACGTCCTCCCACCTCCAGCTTCCATTCTCACAGGTGAGGGGACGATACAATGTATCTGTTTTAGCAAATAGATACATCCGCGGCATTGGGAGTACAACAAATGGTGACAGCGTGGTGAAGAAAAAAAGCCAGGCAAGGAAGAGTGACGGGGTTGCAATTTCAGAAAGGACAGTCAGAGGCTACTGAGATGCGACATTCCGACATTCCGGGACATTCCAGCAGAGACCGCAGGGAGGGTATCTGGGGTGTGGGGGAGGGGTTCCTGGCAGAGGGAACAGCAAGTGCAAAGTCCCTGAGGGCAGGGTGTGGGCTAGGAGGTGGGGGCGGAGCGGGAAAGGGGCCGAGGGGGTGCCATCTGACACTGACTGTGCTCTCAGCAGCCGTGGGAGACCAGCGCAGGGGGGGCAGGGAGCCTTCGGGAGGTGATCTCAATCATCCAGGCAAAGGATGGTGTCACTCAGACCAGGTGAGAGCAGGGCAGGTGCCGAGAGGTGGTCCGCCCAGGATGTGTCCTGAAGGACACTAGAGAAAGGACAAGGATGCAGAGGAGCCCGAAATGTTGGAGCAGCAGGAAGGACGGAGTTGCCACCAGATGAAAAGGAGACAGGGGGCAGGTTGGGGGGCTGGGGGGCAGCTCTGGACACGTTAGGTCTGAGCTGTCTTCTAGTGAGCCGTGTGGACATGTCCAGGGGGCAGCTGCTTGGGCGAGGGTGGAGCTCAGGGAGAGGCCCTGGCTGGAGAGACTGTGGGGGCCGCTGGGACGGAGACACACACACACACTCACACGCACACTCATGCACACGTATAGAGTGAGCTGCTGTGCCCATGTGGCTCAGCACCGGACAACTGGCTCCCCACCTCTGGGACTCAGACCCCTGAGGGGTAGGGTGGGAGCAAGATCCAGAACCTAGGAGTCTCTTTTCTCTTTGGGGATTCTCTGGGGACCAGACTGCCCCTAGTGACAGGCAGGACCCTCCTGCCATCAGGGAGAGGCAAGAGTCCAGGGCAGGTGGCAGGTAGAGCATCACAACCCTCTGACCACCCTCCCAGACCTCCCTTCCAGCCGGGCTCAGGACTCTGGTCTAGGCTAGCAGAGCTGCAAGATATCCTGGGCCAAGCAGGCATCAAGGGTCTGCGAGCCCTGTGCCAGGTGCCACTCTAAGGGCTTTACCTGTACTATTTCATGGCCTTTGGGTTGACTCTCTTCCCTCTTTTTTCTTCACTGGCAAATGCATTTGCGGATTCATTTATTCACTCATTCATCGAACATTTATTGAGCATCTACTATGAGCCAGGCCTTCTACTGTCATGCAGTAGGAGCCTTCTCCTCAAACCTGCTCATCAAACCCTTTGAGCTGATCACAGGTACCCTCCCCCATTCTCACTGAGGTCACCAGCTCCTGGCTGCCAAATCCAGCAGCCATTATTATTGTTATTATTACTTGCTAAGATTTATTGAGTGTTTCCTACATACCAGGCCCTGTGCTTTATTTGCACATGCAATAAGACCCCTGAGAGGTAGGTACCACCATTCTCTTTTTACTAGAGAGGAAAGTGGTGCTCAGAGCGGGTGTCATGGCTGCTCAGCATCAGAGCTGAGGTTTGAGGCTGGCACACTGAGTTCCAGAGCTCCTGCTCCTCCTCCCAGGTGCTCTGCTCTGCTTCCTGGGCCTCCCTGCTCGTGAAGCCCTCTCCTGCCTCAGCCTTCCATGCTGTCCACCTCCTAGAACAACTCCGCACTTGGTTCATCAGCTTGGAGCTGCAGGGCCATGCCCTGGGCTGGGACTGGGGGTGCCAAGGTTACAGAAGTGGGGGCTATGACCTCTGCAGTCCAGAGGGCTGACAACACAGGTGGAAGATGGCAAACCCTTCACGGTGAGAGGTAGGGGTCTCTGGGTTTCTCCCTGGGGTCCTGCATGGCCAGAATGGTCCAGGCCCAGATCCAAGTGCCCAGGAAGGGCTGGGGATCCAAGGTTGGGGCTGATGAGGTGCAAAGTCGGCCAGGCGGAGGGTAGAGCTGGAGGTCAGGGAAGACTTCCAGGAGACTTTAAAGAATTCCAGTGCGGGAAGTGGTAGGGCTGGGATGGGAAGGGCTGTGTCTCAGTTCAGAGTTGGGCTCTGTGTAGAGGCAGAGAGGCCAGCAAAGGTGTGAAGAAAATAGAGACCATTTTCAGGGTTAGGGAGACATGGGTCAGGCTGGAGCACAGGCAAGAATGAAACGTCAGGCTGGAGGCCTTGAATGTTGGGCTAAAGAGGACAGGTCAGATCACTCTTGTTCCCATCCAATCACCCACCCACACAGCCAATCAGCCAGCTAGCTATCCATCCTTCCACTACCCATGTGTCCACTTGTCCCTGTCCATCCACCCTTTCACCCATCTATCCATCTGTACAAACATCTTTCCATCTACCCATCCATCCACCTACCCATCTATCCACCTGTCCCCCGTCCATCCACCCTTTCACCCATCTATCCATCTGTACAAACATCTTTCCATCTACCCATCCATCCACCTACCCATCTATCCACCTGTCCCCCGTCCATCCACCCTTTCACCCATCTATCCATCGGTACAAACATCCATCCATCCTACAAATGCTTAGGCACTTGCTCTGTGCCAAACCCTGTGCTGCGACTCTTCCTCTTGAAAGAGCAGAACTGACTGCCTTTCAGGCCTTTCACTATAAGGTAAGACTTGACTGTAAGCATCTGTCTAGCACCCACCATGACCACGCTCTGTGCTGGGTGATGAGAAATCAGTAGGGACAGGACGCAGGGTCACAGCCCTCAGGGGGCTCCTGGTGGGATGGGGAACCAGGCATTCTGGGGGAGAAGACTCTCAGCAGGAGAAATCCTGGAGTGTGTGACAGCTAACCCTGCTGATATTTTGGCCCCACCATCCTGACCGAAAGGATTTTGGATTCCCCCAGCATAGACCATAGCAGTTAATTAGGGTTATAAAAACACTGACAAACTTCCTCTGAGCAAAGTGTTTTCTGGAACAAACTCCATTAAGGCAATTTAATTTTTTGATCAATTTTCTTTCTAGTACAGTTAAATAATTTACAACTTTTCCCATTATTTCCCTAAAATTATTTTCATTGAGATAAATTATTTTTCATGAAAAAAATTTCAATAAAGCTTCTCTCTATCATCAGGTTTGTGTCTGTATTGGATTTTCCTGGTTGACTCTTTGGTGACTTTGTGTTAGCGGCACATCTTAGTTTCACTGCTGTCGCTTGTATTTTGTACTGATTATTTCACCAAGTTAAATTTCCCCAGGCTCAGTAGAGTGGTTTTCAATGTCACCAACAAAATCACCAAAGTTCATTACCACAATTTTACCAGGCAGCTAATCAACACACACTCAGGGTCAAAACCATGGGGTCCAGACAGAATTGGGGGGGGGTCATATATTGGGTACAAATGTTCAGCTTCGGCTGGGGCTCCACAGACTAAGTGTGCTCTCCTGCCCTTCAGAGACTCATGGATGGTGGTGATACCTCCCTCTCTGGGTTAAGCCCCCCAGGTTCCTATGGCTATCTCTCCATGCTCTGGTCACCCCCTGAATGAGCCTGAGTTTGTCCATGTAGCCCTTGAAGCACGGAGCCCTGTAACTCATTCCTCCAGCGGGAAGACTAGCCATCTCCTCCCTTATTTCCCATCCTATGCTCTTCTTAATGCAGCCAGAGATGGCCCCAGCTTTGTTGGTCCAGTCGCTGAGGACCCATCTCTCATGAGATCTAGACTAAGCCTCCCCCTCACCCCAAGTGCCCTCACACACCTGCTATGTCCCTACTGGATGTCACACTCACAGGAGCCAGCCCAGCCAAGTCTTCCGATCTTCACAGTCAGGGGCCACCCGGGAGGTAGGGGTCCCTTCCTTCTGTAGGTCACCCAGCTGGAGAGATGCAGAGCCAGGACCCCATCCCAGGTCAGGCTGGGTGCTAACCACCACCCTCTCCTGCCTTCCCCCGTGGTTGGGGACAGGGAAGCAAAAGCCCCAGAGGTTTGGGAGCCTGAGACCTGCCTCTAGACAGTGGCCTGAGTGTGCTGGGCTGACCCAGAGCTATAGTGGCTACAGTGTGTGGGCAGAAATGTCCCCCAGCTGAGCCATCCACGGGGGCCAGAGAGAGTAACCTGCGACGTGGGTGCAGGAGAGGAGCAGGCTCCACCAAGGGCTGGGGATGGAGGTGCAGAAGGAGGAATTCTAAAGGGGCTACTTAGACGCGTGGGTGGCATTCATTTCCTGCACACAGTGGGGACTCTTTGTAGGAAGCCAGAAGAGGATCCAGGAGACCACATCCACACCCCGGGGTCTCCTGCGTCCCTGCGTGCAGCTGGGGGCGGGCAGGGCGGGCAGGGTGCACCGCCGCCCGTTAGTGGGTAACTGATCGCCTCTCACCCTGCCCCAGCCACCCGCCACCCGCTCGAGCCGCTTAATCACCGCCGGCCCGGCTGCATTAGCATAGTAATGGCCTTTAAATTGAGCCTCTTTGTTTTTTAATTAAGCTCCCAGCAGGTACAGAGAAGAGCGATTATTGAGGAAGCTGCCAGCGCTAATCGCCTGCAGTCATTTGACAATTAAAAAGCACCCAGCTTTAACCCTTTCCCCAGCCCACAGTAGTTCCCCAAGCATTTATCTAGCGCCGACTGTGCGCACACCTTCCCGAAGGGATCCGCAGACCCTGCCCCTAGCAACTCAGAGAGGTCCCTGCTAACACCCCATTTCGCTGACGAGCAAACTGAGGCAGAGAGAGTGGAGGTAACTCGCCCAAGATGCGCACGGCGAGGGCGTGGAAGAGCCGGCATCAGCAGACAGGTAGTTAGAGACGTCCGGCTGCCCCATCTTGGAGCCCTGCGCTGCCCTCTGCTTGGAAGACCGTCCCACTTGCGAGTCCGTCACAATCCTTCTCGTCCTTCAAAGCCCCGATGGACACTTCCCAGCCTCTATGGCATGCCATTTCCAGGGCATCCTCCCCTCCCTGTCAGTTCATCTGTTCCCCAAACCCCGGTGTGGCAGCTACCGTGTGGGGGTGCGGCGCTGGGCGCTGGGGACAGCTGTGCACCAGCCACTGGGAGGCGAGCGAAGGTGGTGGCGGTTTCGATGGCTCCCGACGCAGCCCACGCCGGGATGCGGGTGGAGGCTGAGGCAGAGAAGGCCGCTCTCCGGAAGACAGAGGTCTGGGCTGAGACAGGGAGTGCGAGAAGCTGCCAGGCGAGGACGGGGCGGACAGAGAGGCAGGCAGCAGAGGACACGGTGTGTGCAAAGGCCCAGAGACAGGACAGACAGAAGCCAGAAATGCAAGGCACCAGGGTGTGCGCCAGGGAAGGAGTGGGGCACATGGGGCAGGAGGAGGCAGGAGCCCACAGGGATGTGCGGCGTCTTGCAGACCATCTACTTTAAAATGTTTTATTTTAAAAATAATAGAATTTATTTTTGGATAGGTGATGGATTCCACGATTTAATATGGAAATGTACAAATACAACAAAACGGTGCTCGCTGCATCCTCATCGTCATCCTCCTCCTCCCGCCTCCCTCCAGAGATACGTCACACGCATGCAACACACACGCTCCCGTGTGACCCCCTTCCCCTCCCCGCCTGGTGTTTGGGTTGTTTTGTTTTTGTTGTTGTTGTAATGAGGACTGCTTGGGGTTTTTGTCCACTTTTTTTTACACAGACACGAATATACTCTACAACTGTTCGGCTCCTCATGCCCATTTCTTCCCCGCCCCCCAGGTGGGGATGCCAGGGCCTGGGGCACCTGGCGCTACAGCTGCCTGGTGCGCAGTCCCGGGGCAAACCCTAATTTATTTAACCCATGCCCCCTTGATGGCCTTTCCGGCTATTTAGAGGATTTTTGTCTTAATCTCAAGAGCCCTGGGAAGCCATTGAAAGGTTTTAAGTGGGGAGTGGCTCGAGCGATTTACATTTTTAAAAGATCATTCTGGCTGGGGAGCGGGACCAAGGGTGGGGGGGTCTCTGAGCAGAGCGGGAAGACTGAGAGGTCCAAGCTGGAGCCCAGCAGGTGAGAGGCACAGGGGGTCCTGGCTGGGGTGCGGGGGCAGGAGAAGGGGGTGGGATACTAGGGAGCAGTCTGTGTAGGGTGCTGAGAAGTCCATGGGGCTGTGGGGTGGATGGGAGGAGCCGGGGCTCCCCTGACCCCGCTGGGTGCCTGGTGGGTGGGGCAGCCGTGGCTGAGATGGGCACTCGGGGTGGTGGAGGGGGCCCACGTGGAGATGCCAGTCTCACCTCGCTCACTGCCACTGCATCCACTCATCCGTGGTCAGGATCTCCGCCCCGACGCCCAGGAGGAGACAGATGTGAGCTCAGCTCCCTACAGCCGGCCCAAGCCTCACTTCTGCCTGCTCGCACTAAACAGGGCCCTGCTGCTGGTGGCCCCGTCGCCCCCACCCTCACTTCTTCCACCCCAGGCCCCGCGTGGAGCTGGCATCTGTGAAGAGGGCAGCCCCAAGACAGCCTGGCAGCTCGCTTTTTAATAAAGACAGGAGCTTCTGCAGGGCATGGGTGGGGGTGAGGCGGCTCAGGACACAGAGACATATTCTGTCCCTGGCCACCACTGGGAAAGACCCCCTTCTCTGTCCTTGGCTCCCAGGTGGGGGGAGCAGGCTGTTGATGCCCTGGACCCCCTCCCCTGCCCTGCCCTGTCCCTGGGGCACTGTCCCCGACTCACTGGGAGCAAGAGATGCCCCCTAGGGAGGAGGTGCAGCTGGGCGGCCAGGACCACCCTGTGGCGGCTGGGCATGCTGTGGGAGGAGGACGGGAGCACAGGGCCCTGCGGGCAGCGAGGGGTTAACAGTCCGCTCTGCCCCATCTATCAGCCAGCATCTCCCAAACAGACGGACAGACAAGGCAGCTGTCCAAACAGGGCTGTGTACCTGGCCACAGCCGCAGAGAGGACAGGGCAGCGGCTGTTTACTCTGCTCCCCGCCCCCGCCACAGGCGCACCCTCTCGCTGGCGGGCATTTCCATGCAGCCTCCCTTGGGATGCGCCCTCCACCCCGCCCTCCCACCAGCCCGTGCGCGGATTCCTAAATGCTCGTCTCGGAGTTGAGGATGTCCTCCTCCCGTGTCTCCAGGACTTGGAGACCGAAATGGCTGGCTGGCCCAGCGGGGCTGCGGTCACCTGAGCCTGTGGGTGGGTGAGGCGCTGAAACGGGGTGCGCAGCGCTGGCTCCCAGCAACGTCCCCAGGGCCCCTCTCTGCCCAGAGCAGAAGCTGGGTGCCTGGGGAGCCACCACCTCACGCCCCCTCTCCTCTCAATGTGTGTGCTCAGGGCCCGCCCTCTGCCTCCCCTCCCAGCCCCTGAAAAGGCTCCGCCTCAACACTCCGTGCCTCCAAAGAAACCGACCTCGACCTCGTGTGGCCCCAAACTGGTGTCCTTCTCGGTCTGCCTCCACTGTCCTGATGGCACCAACAGCCAGCTTGTCCCCACATGGGCCATCACAAGCTCCTGTGCAGCTCTCAGATCTGACACTCCTCCTGGTGGTGAGTGTTTGTGGGGCCAGTGTGTTGGGCACCCCAAAATTCTAGCCACCGGCATGCTGTGCCCTCCCCCCACTCTGCTGGTGGCTCCACATTCGCTCCCCCAGGTTCCCTCCAGTGCTTTTGCCCTTGGGAGGTGCTCCCGCCACCGCTGGGCTCTGGACCTGCCCATCGGGGACAGCACCTCTTGCTGAATGCCTGCTGCCTGCCAGGCAGGGGAATGAGTCTTCCCATTTCACAGATGAGAAGACTGAGCCTGTGCCTTGCCTCCCAGCGACAAAGTGCCAGAGCCTCAAATAAGAGATAAGGTCGGTGTGTGATCTGGCACAGGACAAACAGAGCCTCTTTCCTTGTGTGTGAGCAGAGTTCTCGGGCGGGCGGTGAGACATGCACGGTTCTGACCAAGTCCCTGCTGCAAGGCACGTGGGCCGTCGCCTGCCTCCCTCCTAGCATTGCCAGGTGCGTGATAAGAGCCATTGCTCCTGCTCATCAGCTCCTCTTGGAGGGGCGCTGAGGCTCACAGAAGGTGGCTCCTGCCCGGGCTCGTCCGGCCGGGGCAGGGCAGGCAGGATCCCGTCCCGGGCTGTGTGCCCCCCTCCCGAAGGCCAGGCCTGGACTGCTCCTCTGCACCCCGCACCCAATGTGACATCTTTACGGCACATGCTGGGCCTGCGAAGGCCTGAACCGGAGAGGGGGAGGCAGGACATCTCTCAAGTAACGGATTGTAAATTCCTGGGCCCCGGCTTCCATCCCTAACAACCTCCTCCAGGGGCTCACGGTGCCTGTCCTTTCGCAGCCAATTTAAATGAGGGGTCCCAGACCCTGGGCGTAAAGCATTCCAGACTCGGGAGAGGGGGCAACTATTGTTTCTCTTGGAAAAAAATAAAATAAAATAAAATCAACTGGGTCTCTGCCGCTTCTAATCACTCTCACATGTGCTGTGCGGTTCTGCAGAGCACAGCCCTCTACAGTGTGTGAGCCCCTCGAGGGCACAGACCCTGTCTCCCCCCAGAGCCTGTAAGGGAGCCCCCTGATCCCCATTATGCAGTCAGAGAAACTGAGGCAAGGAGGTGGCTACCAGACACTGGCTCTCATTTACTCCTCCAACAGCCTCCTGCTGTGACTGATGAGCCCATTTCACAGAGGGTACAACTGAGGGCCTTGCTCAAGGTCACCAGCCAGGATGTGTCAGACAGGAGGGATCTAAACCTGGCCCTCCCAGCTCCAGGGCTGGAGGCCTCTGTCCCTTGCAGTGTGGCCTCCCCACGTGAGGAGCACCCACTGCCCTTCGGAAGGGGCCTGGCCCCTGCAGCCCTGCCCGGCAGCTCCAGCCACAGCCACAGCTGCAGCCTGGGAGCATCAAGGCTGGTTTTTAATAAGGAAGATGAATTTACTTGGAAGCCCCAGTCTGGGAGGAGGGGGCGGCGGAGGCTGCCGACCCTGGTCCTCTCTGCCCTTCTGGTGGGAGGGGAGTGGAGGCCTGGCCAAGTGGCCTCTGGGCCGCTGGGGGCCTGGGCTGTGGGGGGCCGCTGGCCCGGCCTAGAGGGAGCTGGCTCTGCACAGCCCACTCTCTCCCGAGTAAGCCCACAGGATATTGCACTGCCTTTGTGTGCCTGGTGACCCAGCTGCTGGTTATTGAAAAATTCCACCGCTCGGCACAGGGCAGGCCCGCTGACCCCTCATCCCGGGGCGCGCCTATCTTTCAAAAGATACGGGATTAGAGAGCCAGACCCGGCCTGGAGCAGAGCCCCGTCTGGGGTGTCTGTGTTTTCGTGGCCTCTCGGGATCCTGGCTGGAGTGGGCTCTTGGCGCAGGATTTAATTAGTTGGAATCAGCCTGCGATTACTGCGGCGACTATTTACCCAGCCACTCTGCAGTCTGAGCTCTGCTCAGAACAAAGATGGGCCCCTCGGCCCGGCTGGCCAGGCCAGGGGCCCCAGCTGAGCCCGGGCCCAGCTGCCGGGAGGGGAGGGCTGCTGGCCTGGCAGGCCTTCTGCTGGCGCACCTCATTTAGCCGATATTTGTGGGTTTTCACAATGCAAAGCATCTATGTGGGGCTTTTAAAAAATTAAAGCATCTCTAGAAATTTATGGCCGATTTCCGAGTGGGGTCCCCTCCCCCCAGCTCGTGGCTCAGCAGTGGCGAGGCGGAGTCGGGTTTACTGGGACCTGGGACGGGACTGGATTCCCACCGAGGGTGCAGGTGAGCAAGGCCTGGGGCTGTGCCAGGGTGCCCAGCTCTGGACAGTGGGTGAGGTGCCCCCGACCCACACTTCCCTTGCCCCTACTCTGCCACCCAGATGCTGCCTGGGTGCAACAGGGTCCCCTGTGTGTGTCCTGCACTCCCCACCAGGCGACCCCCAGCGCCGGCTAGGCAAGGGAGGCGAGTCCGTGTGTGCACAGGCTCCTGCCCTCAGGCTACGCACGCCCCTGGGAGACGGTAAGCCTTACGTCGTCCATAGGTTTTTGGAAACTTCGACTTTAAGCAGAATGACATATAATGAAACCAATTTTTTTCATCAGTGTTACAAGGAAACGATGTTGAAGGAAATGGCCTTATGCAAGTACCTGCTATATGCTGTTTCTCTTAATGTCACAGTTTCCAAGAACTACTGATGATGTATAAGAGAGTAATTACTGTACTGCCACCCACAGTACACAGATACCATGTGGACACGTGTGTGTACACCTGTACTGCACATGCCAATGGTCCACAGGCCCCAGCCATATGCACCCACACATGCCTGCCAATATACATGTGTATGTTGGTGCTATACCTGTACAAGCATGTCTAGCTACTCATACCTACCTCTTCATCTGCATCTGCCCAACCCTGCTATTTGCACACACCTACGTATACAAATCCCTGAGTCTGTCGGCACCCATGTGCACACATCTTGGCCACATATACTCACATGCACACTGACACATGCCACCTAACCAAGGACTGCATATGTGTACAACTCTATCTGCAGGCTGACCTCTAAGCATGTTCACACACTTACACAACTACTGACATATTTGTACACACACATGCATGCCTACATTTGACCCTTGGGGGCACCTGCTGCCTCTGCTCACGTATGTGTATGTTTAGCCCTGGGAGGCTGCTGGGGCTATGTCAGGTGTACCCATTGGAGGGTGCCACCTAGGCTCAGAGGCAGGTGACTACTCTGGGGAACCCAGCTGGGCTGTATTCTGGGAGGTTGAGGCCAGGCCAGAGATACTCTTCAGAATCCAGATTTGCATTAGGGCCCTCTCCATGCCAGGTTTCTGGAAAAGCTGCCAGCTTTTCCCAGGACAGGGCAAGGAGTCTGGCCACTGTCAGTCAGGCAGGTCTCACCCCTTGCTGTCACCAACGTCCTGCCCAGGAGGCCTGCCTCGGCCTCCTCTGAAGGATTTACCCCTCTCACCTGCCTTTCCCACTTCTGCCTTGGCCACTGTGGCTCCTGTCCTGCCTCGTGGCCTGGGACACTTGGGGCCCATCCTGGGCACAGGGGCAAAGAACCTGGCTGCACAGGCTCAGAGGGACTCTGGGCTCAGATGACCTCCCTTTCTGCCCTGCCCTAGAAACAAGAGACCCCCGGCCCTCACCCCAAGGCCACACGGAATTCCAAGTACAGAGACACACAGGGACATACCATAACATACCACTGTGGACACACATGTGGACATCAGGTGACATAATGCCACCTACTTACACAGAGGAACACACAGGCACTCACAAGCACCTGGAGACACAGACAGAGCACTCGCACACACTCAGAGGAGCACCAAAGCCCAGGCGCACGCTAACACACAGGGACATACCATAACATACCACTGTGGACACGCGTGTGGCTATCGGGTGACATAATGCCACCTACTTACACAGAGGAACACACAGGCAGTCACAGGCACCTGGAGACACAGACAGAGCACTCGCACACACTCAGAGGAGCACCAAAGCCCAGGCGCACGCTAACACACAGGGACATACCATAACATACCACTGTGGACATGCGTGTGGCTATCGGGTGACATAATGCCACCTACTTACACAGAGGAACACACAGGCAGTCACAGGCACCTGGAGACACAGACAGAGCACTCGCACACACTCAGAGGAGGACCAAAGCCCAGGGCACGCTAACACACAGGGACATACCATAACATACCACTGTGGACACGCGTGTGGCTATCGGGTGACATAATGCCACCTACTTACACAGGGGAACACACAGGCAGTCACAGGCACCTGGAGACACAGACAGAGCACTCGCACACACTCAGAGGAGCACCAAAGCCCAGGCGCACGCTAACACACAGGGACACAGAGATGCTGCCCAAATGAGGACACAGCAGACACACGGACAAAGCCACAGAGGCCCACGCAGGTGCCCGTGCAGGCTGCAGGTACCCAGGAACACAACTAGACCCGTGTGCACCCACAAGTGCAGGGACACACAAATACATATCGCAGACCCGAGGGAACTCCCTTCTCAGGAGAAGGCCAGGAAGGTTTGGCTGTCAAACGCGGGCGGGAACTGGGTCATTGCCGGGCGGGCCAGGGCAGCCCAGGCAGAGAAGCAGCGACCGACAGCCCTCAGGCTGAGCCTGCTGGTGGCAAGGCCAGGGCCCGACTCCACGGCTGACCCCTCCCTCCCCCCAGCTCCAGTCTACCCGGGATCCACCCATCCCTGTCCCTGCCCCTGCCTCCTGGCCCGGCCCTTCCTCATGCCCCACCAGCCCTGGCTCCCCTTGGCCCATCCCCTCTCAGACACCAGGAAGCCCCACCCTTGGCCTTCTCCGCCCCCACCCCTCCCCTTGGCCTCCTGCTCCATGCTCAGCTGCCACCAGAGCCCCCCAGGCCTGTCGCCGTCTCCCTGTCCATTTCCAAACAGCAAACAAGTCTGGCTCTGACTCAGTTTCCTCACCCAGTTAAGCATTCTTGACGGCTTCACAAAGAAGGGACAGTGTGACATGCTTTTCCTGAAGCCGTGGGCACAGGGAATCCCCTGTAAGCACCACCCAGAGGGCCTGGGGGGGGTGAGGGTTATAGGGACAGGAGGTAGGGGGGGTCTCTTTGGGGTCTGAAAGATATGGATTTAAATCCTGCCTCTATTTGTCTTATCAGCTTTGTGAACTTGGGCCCACGACTCCACCTCCAGAGCCTCAGTTTCCTCATCTGTAAAGGGGGAGGTTGTGGTCTGCCTCTGCAGGGTTCTGGGGAAGGTGAGAGGGTGAATGCCGAGTGCCCAGGAGGGGACTCCCACAGCCCTCCTAAGCCTGGCTCAGCTGCTGTCTCCCACCAGGGGGATCCCTCCCCCAGTGCTGAGGCCCCCGCAGACCTGGCCTCAGAAAGAGTCTGTTCCTGACCTGCTAGGACAGTGCCTCAACCTGCTCGGTGCTCACCATCCCAGCCAGCCATGCCTGGGGGAACCGTCTACACCCACGGGCACATCCGCTCCTGAATGTCCCCCCCCAGCTGGCCTGCCTTCAGCTTCCCCCACTCTCCCCAGCGACCATTCAGTGGACAGCACACACCACCCTCTGGTCCCAAGGGCCCCATTCACTGATTCACTTATGGAGTCCGCTGAGCAGTGTTTACTGAGTAGCTACTACGGGCCAGGCATCATGCAAGTGGCTGGACATGTAAGCTCACACCCTCCTCTGCCACCTGCCACATTTAGTCATCCCTTTCTTCTGGAAACTCTAGGGAGGCACACGCCTTGGTCTCTCCCCATGTATCTGTAGGCTCCTGGTTCTCCACCTGCCCTTAAATGACCAGACCCTCAAGCTTCTGTCTTCTTATGGCTTTGACTGTCACTTGAATGCCAAAAGCCCTCAAACCACTCCCTCTGGTTCTATAGCTCCGACCCCTCCACCAAGCCCCCGTCTCCCTCCCCAGGGATCCAGACCCTTCACCGCCTGCTTCCTGCCGCTCTGCGGACGCCCCTGGGGCAGCAGTGCCCATGTGTTCACACCCGGCTCCCGTCACGCAGCACATGTGCACGGAGCCGCATGGACCAGGATGCGCACTGATGTATTGTGTGTGACAGCGCAGCCCTGGCAGCAGCCCAGAGGGCCATCGGTGGGGGCTGGCTTAATAAATCAAGGCTCGCCCATTCCCTGGACTGTTACGCCGGGCTGCACAGGCAGGTAAAGCCCTGAGCAGACGTCCTCAGCCCACGCTGCCAGGCGGAATAAGCGGGTGCAGAGCAGGGCAGCTTAGAGCAAATACAGATCCCATAGAAAGGAAATCCAACCAGATGTGCATGGAGCATGCTCGGACACTTGTAACAAAGGTCTGGAACGTTACCCATCAGTCGACTGACCTCCTCTGGGGAAGGGACAGGGGAAGGGATGAGACTGTCCCATTCTGCTTGACTGACTTCTGCTTGGCTTGGATTTATTTCATAACAAGCAACAATGATGTTTGCAATATAGAAAAGAAAGACCCAAATGGGTCATTTCTCCCAAAGCTCAGTTCCCTCTGATCAGCTCTTCTGCAAGTGACACCACCGTTTTCCAGGCTGAGGTCCAGGACCTCTGACCCTTCATCCACGCTTCTTCCTCTCCCGTTCTGCCCACGTGGCACCCTTGTCCCCGTACGCCTGCCCTGTCCAGGCCTTCCACTGGCCTCCGCGCCCTTCTGCTGCCTCCTGTCCCTATGGGAATGAAGGTCTTCAGAAGTCCTCTCCACTCACACGAACAGGGCAGAGCAACTAGCCTCCCAGCATGGCCTTCGAGCTGCTCCTCAGCTGCCCAGAGCGCCCTTTCCAAACGCGCTAATGTGCGTAAAGCAGAACAGTGCCTGGCACGGGACGAAACCACAGACACACTCGCTGCTATCATTGCCACTTTACCTCTCGCACTTCCCTTCCTCCTCTCACCCCGACCTTCTTTGCCCTCAATCTCCCCCCCTTCCTCTTTCTAGAAAGGGGTCTGAGGCTCCAGCTGCACAAAGGCAATGAGCTCGCCCCATCTGACCCGCCTCCCTCACCTGGCTCGGGGACTCTGCACTCTGGGCTCGTGTGCCCTCCCGGCCCTGTGCCCCTGCCCCATTGTCCCCTCTTCCTGTCTGCCCACCACCCTCCAGGGCTTTTCACCCTTCAAGGCTGGATTCACGGTGCGTCCTCCAGGGGCTGCAGCAGCTGCCATGACGCCCCGCGCCCCGGGGAGACGAGGGGCCCAGCACCAGACCTGGGTCCGACACAGTCTCTGCCTCTCACCAGGTCTCTCAAACCTCGGTTTCCCCATCTGTAGGACAGGCCTGTCGGGCTGTCGTGAGGATCGCTGAGTGTCGGCGGAGCCCTCGGACGGAGGTAGCTGTGAGGACAGGGATTCCTCTCCCATTTTTGCTTCGGGCACACTTCGGGCTCTCAGCACATGCTGCCTGTCCACCCTGGAGACATTGGTGCGGCCCTCAGGGAGGGCCCACGCCCCCCTTGTTGGGGTGCGGGGGTCTCCGTGCAAGGAGACACAGCTGAGGTGCCTGGGGCTGGCATGGGCGGCCCTCGGAGGCGGGCTACGCGGGTGCTGGCGGGGCAGCTGGTGCCTGCCTTGCCCAAAGGCCCGCAATTCTCCACGGCTGGTGGGGGGGTGTCATGCGGCCCCTCCTCCCAGACACACACCACCCAGGGGAGGGGGGCTGGATCAGAGAGGCGGCGACCCCACCCCCGCAGCCCAGCACAGGGAGCACCGGAGGGGCCTTTGTTTCTCTGGCAAGAGGGGCTGCCCCCCTTTCCAGAGGCGCCCTCCCGGAGCAGCCCCGCTGGCCGGCGGCCCCGAGCTCCGCGCTGGGCGAGCCTTTTCTCCAACACTCAGTAAATACTCGATACTGCATTAAAGCAATAAATAGTCATTTTAAGGAAACCGAGACTCAATTTAGCCACCAGAGTCAGGAGCAGCGGTTAGCAGGGCTGCGGAATGTCACTGCACAGCTGGCAGTCCCGCCCCTGCCGCTGCAGCCCCAGCTCCAAGGGGGGAGGCCCAACAATGGGCCATGCCAGGCTGCGCCGCCCCTCCCCCCAAATCAGGTTACTGGGGGGGGGGGACCGGGCCCACCAGCAGCTCCAGGGAGCTGGAGGAAGCCAGAGAGGTGGAGGCATGGTGGAACACCCCACTCCCACCTGGATAACAGTAATGACAATAAAAATAACAGCACCATGGCAGGGAGAATACAAGCACATCCCTCCGCATGGGTGCTCGCTGAGTGCCAAGCACAGTGCTAAGTGCTGTGTAGACAGTGTTTTATTCAATGCTCTAAACCCTCTACTGAGATAGACGCCATTATTCCCATTTTATGGTGGAGCAACCAAGGGTCAGGAAAGACGTGCACACCTTGTGCATTTATTAAGCACCTAGTACGGGCCATGTGCTATCTCAGTGACATGCTCCCATTCTAAAGACAAGGGAAGTGAGGCTCCAACCGCTGGCTCCTTGCCTGTGGCCCTTTGGCTGGGTCTAGAGGGGGAGGGGCGCACTGCTCCCCCCAATCCCTGAGCCTTCCCCTCTGATTTGGACAGTGGGCTGGGCTGGGTGGGAGGCTTGGGGGGGCCTGGGCCTGTGACTTGGTCTCCAAGTTATGCGGGCAAAACAAACAAGGCTCCTCTGTGAAGGGCTGGGGCATTTGTGCTCATTGCCATGGAAACTACACAGAGCGTGGGGGAGGGGAGTGTGGCGTGCAGCTCCCCTTCACAGACGGGAGACCCCCACAGCCTTCGACCTGGGGCCAGCTGTGGGTGGGCTGGAGGCTGCTGGAAGCAAATGAGGGTGGCTGGACAGGAGTCCAGTATCCCCCTGGGCTGGGGTTGGGAGACGAGAGCCTGGCAGGGGGCTCGGGCGTGGGCTCCCTGGGTGCGGCTGGTGCAGGAGGGCAGAGGAGCCCTGTCAGTCAGGACCTGCCAAAATACCAGGCAGAGATAAGAGCAGCAACTCCCACCCGCCAGGCTAAAAATAGCCCTACGCTGGCAGGCAGAGAGGCCGGGATTCCCCAGAGAAGGCCTGGCCTGCTGCCCCTGCCCTGTGGGTGGCCCAGGCTGGGACAAGCCCATTTCCCAGGCAGGGCAAATCAAGGCCAAGGAGAGGGCCAAGAGCAGCCCATCTTGGAAAAGGCACTCTCAAGTGCTGTGTGCTGGCTGTGTGCCAGGCACTGCCTGGCAAGCCCTCTATAAGCCTGGTGCCATCCAAAACTAGTTGGCTGCTGATGACGGTAACAATAGGAGCAGTCATTGATGACATACGAATATGTGCCAGGCACTGCCCTAAATGTCTTTATGTGTTTCATCTCATTTTAGAAATAACGAAAGGATTATTAATGTCCCCAATTTATAGATGAGAAAACTGAGGCTCACATAGTTCATGTCCCTTGTGAAGGTCACACAACTGTAGGAGTGGCAGAGCTGGGATCCGAACCCAAGTCTCTCTGACCTCAGAATTTTTAAACTTTAGGTTGTTCAGCTGAGGCCAGCAAGGCTCAGAGAGGGACAGTCACTTGCCCCAGGTCACACAGCAACAGAGCTGGGATTGGACCCAGGGCTTTCTGACTCCCAAGTCCAGACTCCTCTTTGGGTCCCAAGCGAGTCACCACTGCCAACACCATCCTCCTTGCCAGCACGGTTTGGATGGTGTCTGTTTGTTCTTCCTGACTGGCAGCCCTGCCTCTGCCCCAGCCTCTTCTGTCTGTCCGGGTCTCATCTGAGCCAAGGGGACCAGCCTCCTGTCTGCCCTCGGTGGCACAGCCCCGCCCGGAGGAAGCCCAGGCCAGGGCCTGGGGCTGCCCTGTCTAGACACTTCTCGAAACTCGGCATCGGTGGCCACTCTTGTGGGCCCGGCCAGCAACAATGAGCCCTCTGTGCCCAGCTCAGGGCCTGCTCCAACGGGCCGCCCACCGGCTCCCAGCCCAGCCCCACACGTTCCCACCCATACCTCCCCAGGTCCCTGTGCCCACCCTGGGAGCAGGCATCCTTCCTCCTGGCAGGGCGTGGGAGCCGCCCAAAGCCACGCCAGGGAACTGGTTCTGCAGAATTCTCAGGCTGTGCTCCCAGGCTGGGCTGGGCGCCAAGAGGTCTCCAGGGGCAGAAGCCAGTCCCCGCCGCTACCCCCAAGCCAAGAAGCTTCTGATCCCACTTTACAGCTGAGGAAACTGAGGTTCAGGGGGAGCTCCCTGGCCAGGGTCACTGGGAACGACACATAACCCAGTGTTTCCTGGGACGGCACCGTAATGACAATAACAATAACGACTACTGTTAGGCCCATGTACTGCGCAGTCACCAGGCCCATGTTCGGTGCCACACACGGGCCAGCTCCCTCAATGAGCACGGACGGCCTCCCGGCACAAGGTACCATGTAACCCACCTGTACAGATGAGAAAGCGGAAGCTGACAGAGGTACAGTCACTTGCCTAAGGCCACACAGCTGGCAAGTGGCAAAGCAGGGCCTGGCAGTGGCATGCAGGGCCGGCTGACTCCAGCTTTCTGTACCCCGCAGGGTGCCTGGGCTCTGAACCTGGGGGTGGGGGAGGGGTGCGGGGTTCTGCTGCCCGTAGGTGTCTGCCATGCCTGGTGGACCCAGCTCGGGAGAAAGGCCCCTTCCCGCCGCAGTTCCGCCTCCACAATCCCCGCATTGTTGATTCATTAGGTAATTTTCCTGGAAGCACCAGCTGTTCAGAGGGTGGGGAGATGACTGATTGAGGTGGCTGGGGGCTGTGGGGGCCACTGGGCCGGGGGCACTGCAGGCCTGCCCTGGCCGGGGCAAAGGTCGTTCCTGGCCAGGTGTCCTCCCTCCTCTCTGCAGTGACCACACCTTGCAGGGAACTCTCAGGGCTTCAAGCATAGTGAGGGGCAGGCCAGCCCCTCCCCAGGGCCTGGCATTCCCAGGTGCCTGCTCAATGCCGGCCACAGGCCCCACACAGGCCAGCTGTGGCCCGCGGGAGAGTGGGGATTGGTGGGGGAGATGGCAGAGGGGACCAAAGGGCCCCACAGAGCCCCGGGCTCCAGCGGCCCAGCTGAGCTGGGGCAGTTGGTGGGTGGGAGGAGACTCCCTGCCTACGGCTCCTCTGATGGTGGCTCTCCATGGCCTCTGGGGCTGGCCCGTGAAGCCCGCTCTGCTGCCCAATAACCGACAGCAACCATGTGCCATCCCGCCTGCCCAGCCTGCCCTGCTGCTCAGAAACCCTCCTGCCCTGCCGACGCTCCTGGAGAGAAGCTGATGGGGCCTCGACAGTCCTGCATGGGGCGACCTCACTGGCCTCAGGGTCACCCTGTGTCAGAGCGTGGGGTCCCCCGACTGGCTAAGCGCTCCTGCTCTAACCCTCCAGCAGCTGCCTGTAGGCCACCCCTCATGGCGCCCCCCCCAAAGCCCTGTCGCTGCCCGTTTTATCACCTGTGTCCCCGTCCACCCCAGGAACCACAGCAGGCACCGACTTCGACTGGCTCGGTCACAGCCGCTGCAGCCTCACTCTGTGCTCAGGGAATATCAGTTTTTAGATGAAGAAAGGAAGGGACAGATACACAGGACTGAGCGAAGACCACGCCGTGTTCACGCTGGCCTCTGCGATCACTCTGCACACTGTATTCCAAGCCCCTGTCTGGTGTTCACCGTGTCTCAGGCTTTGACACGGTGCTTTGCAAATGTTAACTCAGGTAGCCTCATGGTTACTACGCCCAGCTTACAGATGAGAACACTGAGGCACAGAGGGGTTAAGTGACTTGATCATGGTCTCACAGGGGTTGCCCTAGGGTTTGCCCCCAGGCCACCTGGCTCCAGCATCCCTGTTAATTGCTAGACTATTTACATTGGCTTCAGAAGTAGCTTCTTGGGCAGCTCCAAGCAGGTATGCACTGACCACAGAAAGCTTACATTGCCTTGGCCACACGAGGACAAACTCTCAGGCCAGTGCAGAGACCTGCACACAGGACAAGCTCTACAGCCAACCCAGTGTCTGCAGTCAGAAGAGCCAGCAGGGGCCCTGCCCTGCCCTGAGCGTGGAAGAGGCTGGATGGGTCACGCGGGCTCTGCTGGGAGGGGGTGCTGCAGGGCTGGTCCAGCCCTGGCCCAGCTGGGGCGCCGGAGGGCCTCCTGGGGACAGCATGAAATTGCCATTCTCCACTAAGGGGCTGCTGCCAGAGGGAGCCTTCCTGGCCCAGCTGGGAGGAGGTCAGCGGGCGCCCCTGGACATGTTCTGCCCAAGCCGGGACCCTCCTCACCACCTGCCCAGCACTGGTGGCCAGGACAAGAACCAGACAGGCCTGGGGCACGAGTTGCCTGAAGCTGTCATGCTCCGTGGGGGCAGGGGGCCCATTCAGGCCTGTGACAGGGCCCTTCTGGGGCCAGACAAAAGGCACTGGCTCCCAGCAACAGACAGGAGTGTGCCTGCGTGTGTCCGCGCCTGAGTGTCTGCATGTGTTCGCATGCCCAAAGGCCCCAGCCTGTGTCCCAGCCCCGGTCCGGCCTGCCCTCTCCCAGGTGGGGCCTCTGGGTGCTTCTCTCCTGCCCCTGCCAGGAAGTCCTCCCTCCCTCCCTGCCAAACCAGGCCTGGCAGGGGCAGGGGCTTTCCGAATTTGAACACCCCTGGCCTCTCTCCTGCTGCAATTAATGCAAATGACTTTCCGAGGTTTTAGCTTGATAATTTGATTATTTGTTCGGCATTTATCTTAAGCAAAGTGGATGACAAATAACTGCAAACTAATGTGATAAAAACCATTTATAAAGCTGCCTCGTTTGGGGGCCTTCCCCTAACTATTTATGACAAGGTAATAACGCTGCCGTGTGCGTCCGCCTGGCCTTAAATTGGTTACTTAGAGGCATGATGGATGAGGGGCGAGGCCACCTTCTTCTGAGGAGAGCTCCTGATTTCTGATCTCATTTTTGAGGATAATGAATTATATCTAATTAGTCCTTCCCAAATCTAATCAAGAGGTGGGAATTTGGACTGGAGGGAGGGGCTGGCAGGCGGCAGGGAGGGCAGAGGGTCAGCAGGCGGGGTGCCCCTGGGCCTGGAGGCCTGGGGAGGGGGCAGGCCAACTTGGAGGCTGGTTTGCTTCTAGCCCACTCCCCACTCCCTGGCCAAAGGGATCCAGAGCTGACGAGTCCCTCCCTGGCTTTAGACCCTTCTTGGCTCCCTTTCTCCAAGCCCCCAACCACTCCGGCCCCACCCCACTCTTGCACCCCATCTCCTGCACTCCCCAAATTGCAGCCCCTTGCACAGTCCTCCCTGACCTCTGCTCTGCCCGTTACACCTGTCTTGGCTGTCCCTGCGCCCTCTTCCAAAAAGATTTCTCCCATCCCACTGCTTTTCCTCAAATGAAGGCCTAAGGCTCCTTGTTCATCCTTCTCTGGAAGCTCTGCTCACCGGACTGCTAGCCCACGCCGGACCCTGCTGCTATATGAAGAAAGCGCCCCTTCTCCCGGGCTCCTAGACACAGCCCTGTGCCAGGCGAGCAAAGTGCAAGTGGATTCCAGTCCCCCACTCACCCCCTTGGCTGGGTGTGCTTGTGCAGTGAACAACCTACGTAAAAGTACGTGGACAGCCCTAGGTGATCTCATAAAACTGGGAGCTTGCCCATTTCTCACTTGTTTTACTTTTTTAAAATCTCAGAACGAAATATAATAAAATACTTTTTAAAAATTGCACGGCCAGACGCGGTGGCGTGCGCCTATAGTCCCAGCTACACGGGAGGCAGAGACGGGAGGATCGCTTGAGCCCAGGAGTTCTGGGCTGTAGTGTGCTATGCCAATTGGTTGTCTGCACTAAGTTCAGCATCAATATGGTGACCTCCTGGGAGTGGGGGACCACCAGGTTGCCTAGGGAGGGGTAAACCAGCCCAGGTTGGAAACGGAGCAGGTCCAAACTCCCATGCTGATCAGTAGTGGGATGGCACCTGTGAATAGACACTGCACTCCAGCCTGGGCAACACAGAGAGACCCCGTCTTTAAAAATATATATATATAAATAAATAAAATAAAATTAAAATAAAAATAAAAATTGCACAAATGCTGCTTAAAAGTAGCAGTGGGGCCAGGTGAGTGGATGGGAGGTAGCTGGTACCACCTTCCAAGATAGTGAATCTTTTTTTTCATCAGGTAATGGACAAAAGCTGGATCTTGGACGGAGGGTGCTTTGGGGGTACAGCACGTAAGATCACCAACGCGTAAGGTCAGAGGGCCTGGTGCCTCTCCCACTCAGTGGTTCTTCACTGAGGGACTTTGCCTCCTGGGGGGTGTTCAACAATGTCTGGAGGCAGTTTTGATTGTCACGACTGGGGAATGTGGCGCCAGGGGCATCTTGTAGGTAGAGGCTGGGACGCTGCTGAACGTCCTATCCGCACAGAACAGCCCCCACTACCAAGAGCGACTGACCCTCCCCCTCCATGTGCCAAGGGTGAGAAGCCTGCATTCTGACTGTTTCAGAATCACATCAGAGAGCTCCACTCAGCCTGCAAAGAGCAGGGGGACCCAGGGATGGGCAGGAGGAACATGCCACCACCCTTCCACTGGGCGCCTACGCTCTGCCTGCCCCTGTGTCCCGAGAATGTCACATCTCCTCTTCCTTGGCACCATGACCCTCAGAAATATCTTCTCCAAGCAGCTTCTGAGGCCTTTGTCCTTGTCTGCTTGAAACTGTGAGCCTGGGGGGACAGCCTCTGAGGATCTTGTTTAATATCACCCTCCATCAAAGGTTTAATCAGAGCCTCTGCTGGGCAGGCACCAGGCAAGGGTTGAGGATAGGACACCTGCCCATTTTTTATTCCTCATATAAGCCACCTGCAAAAAATAAATTTGGTAATAGGGAAAAAAATTCTCCCAATGAACTCATCAGCCTCCTGCGGTTGGACAGTACATTCTCTGCTTCATCCTATTTTCCCTTCTACCTTGGCTGCTAGGATGCTCAGAGTGCAACTTAATCCTCTACTTTTAGTGAGATATTAGCTTGGGCATTAAATTTACTTCTCAGCACCCTCTAGAACAGGGGTCCTCAAACTTTTTAAACAGGGGGCCAGTTCACTGTCCCTCAGACCATTGGAGGGCCGGACTATAGTTTACAAAAAACTATGAACAAATTCCTGTGCACACTGCACATACCTTATTTTGAAGTAAAACAAACAAAAGGGGAAAAACACCCGCATGTGGCCTGCGGGCCGTAGTTTGAGGATGCCTGCTCTAGGGATTTGACCTTCTATTTTTATGTTTAAGAATCTGACTGACTCTTCACGCTGTCTTGGTAGCTGTCTCATACCCTGCTAGGAATTGGCAGGTGTGCATCTTAAGAGAACAAACCCACACCCACGGAGCAGCTGGGAGCCAGGCACGCTGCGACTGCTCGCCCACGGGGTCACTTTCAGTGACCAACACAGGAGCACTCAACTCTGTGAACATACTAAAAACCACTGGGTTCTACGGTTTAAGACAGTGGGTTTTATGTTATGTGAATTATATCTAAAACAAACGAAACAGCGGCGTAACCTCCCCCTTTCCAATGGAGGCTCAGAGAAGCGAAGCGATTGACCCAAGGTGGATTCATTTATTTGACAACTATTTTTTGAGAACCTGCTACATGCCAGGCACTGTTCTGGGTGCTGAGAACACATGGCAGAACAAACAGCAAAAACCTCTCCCTCCTTGCTGCTTATGTCGTGGGGAGCTTCTCAACCAGCGGGGACAAAGCCAGGATTCCCATCCATGATGCCGGCCATCTCGAAGCTCCCCTTCCCACCCGTCTGCCTGCCTTCCCTCTTAGGACAGAGTCCTGTGTCAGGCAGGTGACCCTGGCCAGCTCTCCCGGCCCTGTCAGCATCCTCCCCCGCTACCCACCACTGCCCCACCTTGCTTGTCTTCCCAGGAGAGGCAGTGGGAGGCAGGCCTGGGGCACCGAGGATGCTTAGATCCTTCCATCCTGGGAGGCCACCACACCGGGGCTGAGAGGCAGGGCTGGCAGGGGCCCCAGCGTGGAGCAGTGGTCAGGGCTGAGTAGAAGACACCCTCCTGACTATGGCCCTAAGCCAGGGCATCTTTGGGGACCTCCAAAAAGTTGATTATCTTACAGCAGAAGCCCAGGTCTTCCCCCCCCCCAAACCCTCCACCGCTTCCTTGGATTCTCCTAACAGCTGCATGAGGAGGGTCTTAGCATCACCCCCTCCCCAATTTGACAAGGTAAAGGGACTTGCCCCAGATCACACAGTGGGGAAGCCACAGACCCAGAATCTAGTGTCATGACTGTCCCTACTCTTCCCACTGGCCTGTGCTGCGGGACGCTCAGGCATCCAGCAGGTGCTCAGTAGTTGTTCCTTTGTTTCCTTCTCTACAGCCAGGTACTCAGACCTTGGCAGTAAGGTGACCCGGAGAAGACAGAAGCCACACAGGAAAGGCCCCATCCTGGGATGCGTGGCTACAGTTCGGGCAAGACAGAAGCTAACAGTCCTTTCCTCCACCCACCCCGGCCCAGCCGCCTGTCCCCATCCCGAGTGGGCACACCAGGCCCCCGTCCCACCCACCTGTTCAAACGAGACTCGGGCGCCTGCTCCCCACCCGTAGGTAGACACAGGCGCACAGGCTGCACAGACACAGTCTCTGCCTTCAAGTTATTTGCCGTCTCTGGGGAAGGCGGCAAGTAAACAGACCATGACAATACTCGGGATCAGCGCTGGGCTGGGGGAGGCCCGGGGGGCTGTGGGAGCCCAGCCAAAGGGCGGCGACCCTGGGCAGAGTGTCAGGGAAGGAGCCCTGGACAGGACGCTGGGCTAACCCCTGCAGGGGGGCTGCAGTGACCCAAGAGGAGGAAGCGGGGTGGGTGCTGCGCCCCAGCAGAGGGATGTGTGACAGTGTGGCATCTTGGGAGCCTGCGGACAGCTCAGAGTGGCTGGAGCCAGTGCAGAGTGAGCGAGGGCAGGGTGGGTAGAGCGGTGGCTGGGGCCATGCAAGCTGGCAGCGGGTTCCACATTCTCACCCTAAGGGCAGTGGCACTGTGCCAGGTCGGGGGTCATGGCAAAGTGGGGCAGGAGGAGCCCAGGTACTGTGGACAGACAAGCCAAGACAAAAGTGGGAGAATAGAGAGAAGCAGAGAGTTCCAGAAACGGTTAGGAAGGCGAATGTCCAGGCCCTGATGGCTGGCAGGATGCAGGGCTGTGGGGAGCAGAGAGGAGTGGTCCCTGACAATGCCTGGTTTTCAGTTTCGGGTGCCATTTACCAAGATTGAACAAAACCAAACAGACCCACCCAGGGGTTAGAGACTGAGGGTAGGGGGAGGTGGGTGTGGTCATAAATGGGCAGTGGGAGTCTTGTGGGGATGGAGCTGTTCTGTGCCTTGGCCATGGTGCACACAGGAACGAAACTACACATGATAAAATTTTTATCTTTTGTTTTTTGAGACAAAGTCTCACTCTGTTGCCCAGGCTAGAGTGCCATGGCGTCAGCCTAACTCACAGCAACCTCAAACTCCTGGGCTCAGGCGATCGATCCTCCTGCTTCAGCCTCCCAAGTAGCTGGGACTATAAGCATGCGACATCACGCCTGGCTAATTTTCTATTTTTAGTAGAGACGGGGTCTTGCTCTTGCTCAGGCTGGTCTCAAACTCCTGAGTTCAAAGGATCCACCCGCCTCAGTCTCCTAGAGTGCTAGGATTACAGGCGTGAGCCATGACACCTAGCCTACATGTGATAAAATTGCACAGAACTACACACACATGCATAAGAATACACATGCTACTGGAGAAAAGGGTACAAGGGATCTCTCTATATTATTTCTTGCAACATGAATCTATAATCATCTCAAAATAAAAAGTTGAATTAAAAAACATCTACTTGAAAAAAAGACTGGCCGGTTGCAGTGGTTCATGCCTGCAATCCTAGCACCCTGGGAGGCTGAGGCAAGAGGATCACTTGAGCTAGGAGTTCGAGACCAGCCTGAGCAAGAGTGAAACCCCACTCTACTAAAAAAAAAAAGTAGAAAAAATTAGCCCAGCTAATTTTAAATTAGCTAGGCATGGTGCACACGCCTATATCCTAGTCACTTGGGAGGCTGATGCAGGAGAATCGCCTGAGCCCAGGAGTTTGAGGTTGCAGTGAGTTAGGCAGACACCACAACACTGTAGCCCAGGCAACAGAACGAGACTGTCTCAAAAAAAAAAAAAAAAAAAGACCCACTCAGAGGGACATGGGTTTGGGGTGGGGGTGTCAACTCCTAGCACAGAAAGACCCAGGCCCTGGCAACTCAGCCCCACTCTCACATGTTCCTACCTTTAGGCAACCCCCGGCTCTTCTGCTGGGCTTCCACTCCAGTCCTGCCTGGCCCCTGGCCACTGTCCTGCTCACCTGAGGGGGCCTGAGCCTTGTCCTCTCTCACAGGCTCTTGCTTCTTCATCAACGTCCTCTGGGGCCACACCTCAGCGTCATGCCCACGGTCCCTGCTGTGCCCACTAGGGAACTGTACACTACTTACTGGCCCATCTCCTTGTTCTCACGGGCTCCCGGCATCTCACGCTGGAGGGAGGACACAGGTGGGGCCAGCAGGGCCCCCCATCATGACGGGAGCCAAGCAGTTCCAGTCCCTGGCCCAGATCTGAGCCCCTTCCTTTTCCCCTGCTGAGGGCGGGTGTGCTCTGTGCCCGCCCCCACACGCGCAAAGTCACGCACAGGTGGGAGCACACACTGGCCTGGAGACGTGCACTGGGACAGACCTGCATGTGCAGAGCCCGTGGGCGTGCACACTCACAGGGCATGAGCGTTTGCTGCGTGCACCGTGCACCGTGTCTGACACTCACAGCCCGGAGCCCAGGCCCGCCCCCCACCTGCAGGAAGGCTTCCCCGCCAGGTGCAGCGATCAGCTCCGCACCAATCCCCAGCTGATAAGGAGGCTGCCTTTGAACCGAGCCCTTCCCTCCTCTGCGATCAGATAAGCAGGTGGGGAAGAAAGAGAACTCCCACCCCCTCTCCTTACTCCTCAGACTCCCGCTGCGCCCTGCTCTGCACAGGGCTGCCTGGGGGCCTGCAGCCCCCTCCCCCCCACCCCCTCTCAATCATGCAGATCACAGGCACTGTGACAGGCTGCTCCTCCGGTTTAGGTTTCAATGGGGGAGCTGCAGTCTTGGGCAGCCAGGCTGGGCCCCCTACACCTGGGTCTGATGGGTCACTGGGCCTCTGTGGTGGGACTCTGCCTCAAGGGTCCTGACTATAGGGACCCAGGCCTCACGGGGTGTCCCACCTCGGGCACCCACTGTGACTTGTGGTTTTTTCTTTTTGTCTCGATGGCACTGGTTTGTGGGGTCCTCCACCCAAGGTCCCGGCCTGCAGGTCCCCCACTTCAAGGGCACCAGTGGGTAGAACTCAGCAGGGTGGCAGTTTGTTGAACCCCTAGCTCAGACCCTGGTCTGTGGGATCCTCATCTCAGAGACCCTGGGGACACGGGTCCTGTTCTCAGAGGCTCTAATCTCTGAGCACCCCATAATCCTGACTCCAGATCTTCAGGAGCCCCCTCCTCCCTGCAGAAAGGAGGGGCCTCAGGGGAGGAGTGGGGGAGGGCCCAGGGCAGTGTTCCCACGCCCTGCCTGGGGTTGAGGCATAATTAGAGGTCTCAGGTGTGCCTGTTGTGGGGCGAGGGGGGGAGTGGGTGGGCTCAAAGGGCCTTCATTTTGTTTATCCTTCACAAAGACCCCCAGCAGGAGGCCACTGTCCCCCTTGAGAGAGCCAGCTCTGGGCTGACCCAGCCCTTGCAACCCCCCTGCACCTGCCAGCTGCCCGCTGAGGAGGATGGCAGCCCTGGGGGTCTGGACCACATGGGGATGGATAGGCCAGGCTGCCCTGGAGCCCAGGGCGGGTCAGAAGCCCCCACGCCTCCAGTCCCTCCTTCCAGGTGCCTCCCCCGCTCAGCTGACTCAACAGAAAACCCCATGATTTATTTATGCCCAGGAGCAGCTCTGCCCAGCATGCAGGATGGAGGAGGCTCCATTCAGCCCCAGGGAGAGGGGGAGAAGAGGGAGGGGGAGAGGGAGGGATAAAGAGAGAGACAGAGACAGAGAGACAGGGAGGGAGAGGGAAAGGGAGGGGCCAGGCCCTTTCCTCCACCCTGGAGCCTCATGTAAGCATCCCCACATCCCCACGTCCTACAGAGTCCCTTCCTATCCCCGCCTCATCTGGGCCTTAGCAGACCCAATTACTTATAATAAACAATTCCGTTTATCTTTATCAGAATCATTATCTAAATTGGCTACATGACACATACTGTTCTCTAAGTGCGCCCCGGGGAGGAGGGGCCATAAAAGCCGGGTTCTGCACTCCGTAATTATCCCTCTATGGGCCATAAACCATTACACTGGTGTTTAAAATAGGTATGGCGAGCAGTTTCCCTGCCCGCCCCGGGCTGCCCAGGGCACCCACTGAAGGGATGCGCTGGAAGTTTTGCTGCGACCAACAACTTCCAGCTGCCCGGTGGCTCCTAGGGGGCTGCTGAAGGCCCCCACCACGCGGACCTGGGGAGGGGTGAGGGCCTGGCCTGAGCCAGTGGGCGAGGAGGCCGCCTGGCCTTGGCGGGGGCTTTCCCACTGCCCTCCTGCCATCATAGATGTCCTCTCTCCAGGACTGCGGGCCCTCCCCTCTGCCGCCCCTGCTGACTTGGGTTTCCCTAGCTGTTTGCAGAAGCTCCTCCACCGCCCCTGCGGCTGGTCTCCCCCTCCAGTCCCTAGGGAGGACCACATCAGCATCTCACCCGTGATTAAAACAAAACACGCCGCCCCCTCGGAGGCCCTGCCTGCCTTTCCGCTGACCAGCCAGAGCTGCGGCTCTGGCCTTGGCCTCCCAGAAGCCTCTGCTCCCTCTGGCCGCTAGGAGGGCTGACCTGGATCCGTGTCCCTGCAAATGGCCCACGCGCCTGGTAGCCAGAGCTCGCGCTTGCTGTGCCAGGCCGAGCTGCTGGCTCGTGGGCAGGGCAGGAAGCCCTTCATCTGAAGCCTCCCGTGCCCAGCTCTCCCCGGTGGACCCAGGAGTTCCCAGTGTGGGGGACCAATAGGGACAAAAGGGAGCCATCACAGAGGGGCTCCCAGCCCCTGCCTCTGCCCCGGGCACAGGAGAGGATGAACAGGGGCTCACCAGGCTGAGAAGGGCGAGAAAGGGCATTCTCGACTTAGATTTGGAGGCAGGAATGGAACTGATGTTTGGGAGCAGTACCAAATTCCATGTGCTTACAACAGTGGTTCCCTAGGCGAGGTTCCCCAGATCAGTGGCCTTGGCATCACCGGGGGTCTTGTTAGAAATGCAAATTTTCTGCCCAGCCCAGACTTACTAAATCAGAAACTCTGAGAAAGTGGGTGTGGCAATCTCAGCTTAATAAACTTGCTGGGGGATTCCCCAGCCTGGGGAGCCCTGGTCTTAGAGCACACGGGGGAGGGGGGGAGGCAGGGAGGATGCAGGGGAAAAAAAGCAGGAGAGACACCTCTGGGAGGTTCCTAGATGACGTGAGTCGCTGGAAGGCCGTTGGAGAGCACGGAAGGCTTTTAAGCAAGGGAGCAGCAAGGGCTGATCTTAAAAAGTTCCCCAGACTTTAGGGGTGAGGGGGCAGATGGCATCAGGGAGGCCAGGAAGAGGCCAACGCAGTTGTTCAGGAAAGGAGTGGGCAGAAGGGATGGATTTGAGTGATGGTGACGGGGGTCAAAGGGCCAGGAGTGGGAGGTGACAGAGAGGAAAGCACCAAGGAAGGTGCAGGTGGCTTCGACCTAAGAACCTCTCACCAAGACAGGGAGCAGGGAGGCAGGCCAGGGCGTGGAGTGGAGACCCTGACTTCAGATCATGCTGACTCTGAGGAACCCGCAACACCTTGCACACGGAGGTCTGAGAAACAGTGGCACGGCCCGTGTGCAGAGGAGGCTGGAAGCCATTGCCTCCCTCCACCCAGTTACCTGGTCCCAACCTGCAGTCCCTATGGCCCAGGAGCAGCCTCTGCCCAGCATGCAGGATGGACAGCCTCCTCAGTCCTGGTGACCCTGATGGTCCTTAGCAACCCTGTCACCCTGGTGTCTCCGACTGGCAGCTGGGCACCTCCCTGACTCCAGCCATCATGCTCAGCTGGAAGAGTTGTACCCCCATGTGTCGATCCATCTGTCCATCCAGCTTGCTGAGCCACCAAAGCATCCCCAATCCCTGTGCTCCTGGCTTTACATTAACAATCTTTCCCCGTTGTCTTGTGCCTCCTATGAGAAGGATAATTAGCACCATTTTATAGATGAGAAAACTAAGACTGAGAGAGGCCAAGTCACCTGCCCCAGGTAACAGGTGGGAGGAGTTGAGATTTGAAGCCAGGTCCTGCCACACTCTATCGGGAGGGTGCCTGCATTTTTCTCCAACTGCAGAGCCCAGCTTGGTTCTCCCAGGCCAGGAAGGAGCCAGTACCCAGGGTGAGCAGATCCGTGGGGCTGGGACTTGCCTTCAAGGGAGGCCCGGAGCCTCCTGGCCTCCTTAATGTGCCCATAATTCATTCCCTGGGCTCACTAATGTTCCCGGCTATTAGTGCCGAGCACAGCTAAGCAAACTACAAAATATTCCTCCGACTCAACAATCAATTTCCATATTGTTACAAATGGAGTCCACGCCTGCCACGGTTCATTTTTCTTTGAGGTCCTTTTTTTTCCCCCTTCTCTTTACCCAGTACAGTGAGGAAGTCATTACTGGGTGTTATGAATTTTGCAACGTGCTGAAAAAATAAAAATGCATACCGCACAGAGTCAGGGCCACATGCTGGAAAGTTGCCTTTCCCGTCACCCAGGGAGCTGCCAGGGTCAGGAGAGCAGAAGGGGAGGGCAGAGACGGCAGCTCCCTGGGAACAGGGGGTCGGACAGCTGGGGGCAGATGGCAGAGCTCTGGGGACAGAAGTCCGTGTCCCTGTGAACTCACCCAGTCAGTCCCTACCTGGAACTGCCCTGGGCTGGCTGCTCTTGAGGCTGGGGATGTCCTAAAGGACACAGCGTGGGCTTGTGGAGCGTGGCCGGGGGGTGTGCTAAAAGCCCTGGGCGTCCCTAAGATGCTGACAACCTTGCACACGGGCCAGGCCTCCACGCAGCCCTGTGCAGGAGTTCCAAGTATCCTTCCTGTGGGGCTTTGTGCAAGGAGCCACAGGGTCATGGATTTCCCCTGCAGGCCCACACTTCAGCCACCCAGAGCCACCAACCATTGCCCCAAATGGGCAGATCTGACAGTCAAGGTGTAAGTTATGCATATAGAACTGAATTTAATGTGTGGAACAATGTCTGGAGGAATTTATTCTACCTTCTAAGGGAGTTTATCTACAGGGACAGGGCTTGGTTGGGAGGGGGGGTCAGGAGGGATCTTTCACTTCTTTGTTTTTATAGTCTATATTATTTGAAATTTTCCTTGTATAATTTGGGTTTTTTTTTGGAGATGGGGGTCTCACTACATTGCCCAGGCCGGCCTTGAACTCCTGAGCTCAAGTGATCCTCCTGCCTCAGCCTCTTGAATAGCTACGACTACAAGCATGCACTGTATTGCTTTTATAATAATTTAAAAAAGGATATTTGTTCAAAAGAGTGAGCTCATTTGTTTCCTCTTATACAAGACCTTCTCTGATCCACCAAAGCAAAATGTGTCAGTCCTTCCTTTCAGCGACCCCCTGAACCTTGACTCTGGGGCCATTAGAGCACAGATCATACTATTTGTCCTCCCCACCCCCAGTCCCCATTAGATGGTGACCTTCTCAGTCTTAGGAGTTGGTTGTTCAATTTACCTTAGCAACTTGAGGGCCAGCACAAAATGTGGAGTGTGTGCACGGTGCGGGCAGGGACCTCGCTGCTGTGTCCCAGCAGTAGGGCAAGGTCTGCACGGGGAGGAGCTCAGGAAAGATGTATTGATTGGACGAAGAGTCTGGTTGTGGAAACACTGTCTTTAAGGGCCAGACTCTGCTTATCTGCCAGAAAGGAACCCAGGGGCCAAGGGGCTCATCTCGCAGCCGCAGGAGCTGGCTCTCCCGGAGGGAGAGGAGCATGCTGCATCTGGTGCATCCAGACTCCTGACTCGCCTAGCTCCCCGCCGGGCTGCGGGCCCACAAGGGCAGGCTGCGCTGCTGGTCTCACTGTTGTGTCTTTATTTGCCCAACATGGGGTCTGTATGAAGTGGACCCTCAGTGAATACTGCATGAATGGAAGGACGGACAGACGGACGGATGGATGGATGGATGGATGGATGGATGGTGGGTGGGTGGCTAGGAGGGTGGATACATGAAGGTGGGAGGGGTTGGCACACCTTCCTGCTTGTCTAGGCACTCAGCCATCCCTCTTGTCATTCATATTCCATCCTGGCACGACACTTCTATCACAGGAAAGCAAACTGAGGGTCTCTGAGAGGAGGAACGGAGTACAGTCCAACATTCTGCCCCTGGCCACACTGCCAGGAAGCCAGGGATCCCTGGCCCCAAATGAGGAGAAGTGAGCCAAGATTCTAACCCTCTCCCTGGGTTAATAATTGGCTCGGGAAATGCTCGCTGAGTGCCTGCCAGGCAGCAGAGACCATACCAAGCGGCGCGGCAGGCCCTGCCCTTGCTGGGCTTCCCTCTGGAGGCCACAGTGGAGCCATCCCCCTAACCCTCCTCCCTCGGCAGCTTCCCGCCACTGCCCCGCCCCGTGAAGCAGTTGGGGTACTCGCACCCCCTTGCTGAAAACCACTCAGTGGCTCCCTTTCTGTTCTAGAGTCAACTCAAACTCTTAAACATGGACTCCAAGGATTCTGAGCAGAAGCCCACTTCCTCACTAGCTCCTCCTGGAGCTATTGCATGTCCCTCCCCCTCCTTGTGTGCTCAAGGCCCCTGGAGGGCAGGTCTTCTACCCTCAGCCTTGCCAGCACCGTCTCTGACTTGAAGAGTCTACACAATTGACTCCTCCATGGATCTTGCCCCCTCCCAGGCTGTCCTATATGGTTGCACAGGTTGTTCACTGAACAAGATGCTTATTACAGGGGTGAGGGGTTGAAATTCAGTCTATGCTCAGCTTGCCAACCATGTACCCTGCAGGGAGGGCTGGGTTAGGGAGGCCCTGCTGCCTGCCAGGCCCTAGGGCAGCTCTTAAGCACAGCAGAGATCGCCCTGGGTTTGGCATTGCTGGAGTCCATGTGTGTCTCCCTCACAAGGCTGAGTGCTCCCCAAGGACAAGGTGCAGGTCTGAGTCCACCCTGTGTTCCTCCACAGAGCTTACTGGGCCCAGAAGAGATGCCCATGAGGGGTCTGCTGGGGGCCAAGTGCAGAGCCCTGGAGAAGGTGCCACCTGACCTGAGAGAAGTAGTCTCTTTGAGAGGTGGGCTCCTGGTCTGAGAGATATTCTTCCCCAGGGACCTCCAGTGGGGTGGCCGTGACCCAGTCAGATGAACAAAATTCACGAGCGAGCTGGGACACGGAGGCGAGGCAGGACACCTGTGCTGCTGCGCCAGGTGAGACGCTGCAGCCAAGTGCCTCTCTGGTTGCTACTGTCAACAGGTGGGCAGGAAGGCCAGGAGAAGCCCCCAGGCCCTCCGTCCCGTCAGCACTTGGCAAGGATTCTTAGGAGCACTACACAATTGCTGAAAGGGCCTGTCTTGCTTAAGAGAATCCCAAGTGAAACGTGCCCAGCCCCACCAGCCCCTGACTCAGGAAGGAGCATCCAGGAGCTTCCCCAGCCTCGGCCCCCAGCCTCGGCCCCCAGCCTTGGCCCCCAGCCTCACACCCTGCACAGGTGCTGCTTCCATGTTACAGACAGGAGCTGAGGCTCAGGGAGGGGCAGTCCCTTGCCCGGGTTGCACGGCTAGGAGGTGGCAAGGTAGAATTCTCATTTGGTTCAGTGGGAGGGCAGAGCCGCTCTCTCCCCTGCCCTGTTTCACCCGCCGAGGGGACCACTCTGAGCATGTCACTCCACAGTCCCACAGTGCAGGGGCCATGGGCTTAGGAGGGAAACACAGAGCATCAGGTTTAGGGCACAAGTGAGCCCCAAAGATAACCATCCTAAGGCCGTGGGGTGGGGTGGGGCGCAAAGGAGCAAGTTATCTGGGGCAGGGCTAACCTCCCTCTCCCCTGTGTGCTGCCCACCATCCTCTGCTGGCCATTAAGCTTAAATGGTGGCTTGGGAGGAGCCTTCCAGTCGATCAATAGCTTACCCAACAAACAGGTTTTTCAAAACCGCAGTTTATGGATTTCTCTCCTCATTTCATTCTTTAATCCTGACAGCTGCTGAGCTGCCGGGAGAGACTCTCTGTCCTGGGAAACCAATTCTGCAGATGCCCTGCTGGTGAGGCACGGGACACAGACGGCCCGGGGAGGCCAGTGCAGGCCCCGGAGCCCCCTGGGCCCGGTTACCTGGCAGGGTGAGAGGACTCTCACCTGGCCTCCATATGGCCCAGGAGCAGCCAGGCCTGTCCTCCTCCCTGCTGCTGGGCAGAGGGCCCGGCCTGCCCCGAGGGGAAGTGGGCAGTGCCGTCCAGAGGCCAAGACCCTGGCTTGGGAGTTGGCCAGACCTGCTTTCAGTTCTGCCCCTTCCTGGTTTCGAGACCTTTGCAAGTCACTCCACCCCTCCGAGCCTCAGTTTCCTTGTGTGTAAAGTGGGCATACAAGTGGTATCCAGCTCAGGAAGCTGTTGTGACAGTTCACTGAGAAACACAGTGCCCGGCACACAGCGAGGGCTCCATGAAAGCCACATGGCGCTGTTTCTAGTCAATCCCTTTGTAGGAGCCCAGGAGCCCATCCAACAAGTACTGGTAGGAGGCACCAAGTGCTAGGGAGAGATAGGGGCACTCAGGGACACAAATGGTGGCATTTACTGAAGGGTGATTGGAGATCGCAGGATGCCCAGGACAGTCCCGGCTTACACCTGTGGTCCCGGCATAATTATTGATAACATCCCCTTTCACTCTGAAATTGTCCCATTTTGGACAATGAGTGATATGGTTGCCTAATTTGTTGAACTGCTCAGCTGTGTCAGGGACAAACAGGACATCACTAACTCTTGTCAACCACCCAGGAGTAGGAATTATGTTCTCCAGTTACAGAGGAGACAAGGGAGGTTCAGAGAGGGTGTGTGGCTTGCCCAAGGACACACAGTGGGAAGTGACTGAGGTAGGGTCACACTGATCCCAGGTCTGTGCCCGGTGCTGTTGGCGTTCATCTGTGCTGCTGGCTGGCACAGAGGCAGAGAGCTCCTAGGGGCCGACAGAGGCCCTGAGAGCCCAGTTCCTCCGGCGGCTGCCTCCGAAAGTACACACAGCGCCTCACCCCTCCGTAGGCAGCTTACCAGGAGCAGACCCAGCTACCTGAGAGCCCTCGCCCCCCTCAGCTGTGCACACAAGTCAGCC
Organism: Microcebus murinus; assembly: GCF_040939455.1. Taxonomy (NCBI): domain Eukaryota; kingdom Metazoa; phylum Chordata; class Mammalia; order Primates; family Cheirogaleidae; genus Microcebus; species Microcebus murinus. The sequence goes on along the minus strand of NC_134115.1, from coordinate 85,570,956 downwards.
TGACCCAGGATAACAAGCTGTGAAGATCTTATCAGGCCCCTGGTGGCTGATACAACCGCTAGCAGGCTGTCCCCTCCCCACCCCAGCCTCAGCTCCTCCCGGGCTGGGGAATCCTGTTTTCTTTCCTAAGTGGAACATCAGATTACGCAGGTCTGATTTCACTGCGGACTGGGGGGTGAAGGGGGGCAGTCCACTTAACACCTAGATGCAGGCTGGCCAAGGGGCCGCAAATCCATCATCGGCTGACAGTGTCCTGTCCACACCCGAGGCTGACAGGGTTTTGATCTGTTTTCCCTTCCACCCCAGGGTGGGAGTTTCTGAATGAGGAGGCAGCCAATCTGTCTCACACCTCCAGGATGAGAAGGGAAGTGACCAGAGATGACCAACAGAAGTGCTCCTTCCCTTTGTTTCATGCCTTCATTCATTCAGTCCTTCCTTCATTCGTTCAGCGGCCCCTCCCCAGTGGCTATGCTATAACGGTACAGCCCCACCCACAGGTAATGCCAGGGCACTGCGGGCGGGTGGTGGCAAAGCCCTGGGACAGGGCTGGGGTGGCTGCATGGAGGCGGCTCCAGGAGCTGGGATGACCAGGGTGGGCGGAGTTGGCCTGGGGACAGGAAGGGACAAGGGTGTTCTTGGTGGAGGACACAGCGTGGACAGGGGCACAGAGGCATGAGGGAGAGTCCAGGGAAAGTGGGAACTGGTGGGGCTGAGAGGCTGGCAGTGGCACCCAAGGGGGGTGGAAGACTGTGAACCACATCGCGCACCTGGCACTGAGGCCACCATCTGTCCTGAAGGGGCCAGGAGATCCTGGAACGGCTGTAAGGGGAGGTCGAGAGCATGGGATTTGGGGGCTCTGCTCACTCACGCATGCACACGTTCATCCATTCAGCCGTTCCCTGCCCAGGAACCTTGCCCGGATCTGGGGTGCCAGGCCCTGTTGCAGCAGCAGACGGCCCGTGGGCGGGCAGACCCACCCTGCCCTGTCGGGTCCCGAGCTGTGCTGCGCACACACATGTAAACACACATGGCCATTGCATCGGGTGCCGTGAAGCACGCAAGAGAGCTATTCCGTGGGGCGTCTGTTCCAGCTGGAGGAAGGGGAGAGTTGGGGGGTTGAGTCTCAGCTAGGACCCCAGCAGGCGTGCGAATGCTCTGAGGCTGTTTCCTCATCCGTAAACTGGGGCTACTTGGCCCCTACTTCATGGAGTTGCGAGAGGACGTGTGTGAGTGCTCTGCCAGGACGTGGCCTGGAGCAGGGGCTCCATGAGCTGTGACCACGACTGCTCACATGTGAGTGGGCAAGAGGCTGGGCGGGGCTGGCACTGCCAACAGCAACCGAGCGGAAGGTGGACTGGACACGCTGGAAACCTGGGAGAGATGGCACGGTCGGAATCCCCTGGCCTGCTGGGTACCAACTTCCCCTGAAGAAAGAACCTACCCGCTGGGGCTCAGTGGCAGCCTGGGGGGTTAAGCAGGACAGAACATGAGCAAGAGAGGAGCAGGAGGAGGACAGAGAGGAGTCCCCGCTGGGGTGGCCATCTCTCCCTGGGCCCCGGGGTTAAGAGCAGGGCCCACAAAGCTACACACACCAGGTTCACATCCTGTCCCTGCTATTAGCTATGATCCCAGGTAGATGACACAAAACTCTCAGAGCCTCAGTCTGTGCCTCCATGAAATGGGGATGACAATGGCACGCACGCTTCCTCAGAATGCAACGAGATGATGTTTGCAAAGCCCTCAGCACACCGCTTGGCACACAGAAGTGTTCGGCGCGGGGCAGCTGGAGTTGTTACTACGACTGCAGAGTCCTGGACTCCATGCTGCCCTGTGCTCTAGGAAAGGAGACCTTCCAGACCAGAACCCGGGGTCTGCAGGCCACAGCGGAGCCTGCAAAGCCCTTCCCTGAAATGTTCTCTTCTCATGCCCCTGTTGAGCCACTTGAAAGAGCTTCCTGAGCCTCTCCAAACTCCTTTTCCCCAAAAGATATTTTGGAAAACCCCACATAATTGCTGGTAGCCTAGCCCCAGCTGTCCTGCCATGGCAGGCAGCTCCCAGGAGCAGTCTCTGAGAACCCTCTACAGTCCCCCTGCCACACAAGGGCAGAGGCCATCCCTGGCCAGCCACCCAGCCTGTGGACTCACTGTTAGGAAAGCAGGTAGCTTGGTCTGGAGGTGGGGGACCTCCACTGTCCTCTCTGCTCTCCGTTCAGCCTGAAGAGAGGACCAGCACGCGCTCCAGGAACTCAGGGCCTGACCAGCCACAGCCCGCCCTGGCCAAGCCCCCACTCCTACCCTTCCCAAGGAGACCAGGGAGGGGAAGAGAGGTGCAGGCAGGGGTAGAAGTGGAGATACCCTGACCTGGGACTTGGGAGAGGACGCGTTTGGTGAATGTGGTAAGGCCCCATAAGGACTTGTCACATGGATGACAGTCATGTTACAGAATCACCCCCAGGCCCAAAGGCCCAGGACTGATGCAGCCCCTACTCTCAGACACAGGCCACAAAAACTAGTAGCAATGGAAGGGTTGGCCTTCTTGGTTCTGCAGCTGCCCAAGAATGGGCAGGGCAGTGACCTAAAGCCACTTGGAGAGGTTGCTTGACAAGACCTACAGGGTGTGGAGCTCGGGCCAACTGCAGCAAAGGGCTGCCTGCTGGCCCCTCTGCCTGAGCCCTGAGTACATCGTCAGCTGCCCACTCCTCAGCCCTGGCTCCCAAGGACAGCCCTCAGAGAGCCCCACCTGGAAGGTAGGCAGACACCTGGGCCTGGGCGAAAAAGGAGGTCTCCCTTCAATGGACACATCTGGAAATATATACAAGGGGGTGTTCTTTTTTCTTCCCCCTTCTTCTTTCTATACATTGAGCTCTAAAATCTGGGCCATCCCACCACCCGCATTAACTGTGTTAAGGAGGAATTATAAAAAGAAATCAAATTTCCCATAGCATTTGAACGCCATTAAAATGCCAAACAATAAACTACCAGGCTGCAAATTAGATCAGTGGAAATATCAAACACATTGAGGTATAAAATCCATAATTGCATTTAGTGGCAGCCGTCCCTGGAGAGGCCCTGCTAAAGATCATCACGGCCCCACATATGAGAAGCTATTGACAGAAGAATAAAAATCGACAGGCCAACCAAATAAACCGTGCAGGCTTCATTAAATATTCAGCAACGGAAATTTGACTATCCTGGGCCTCTCCCCTTGGCCCCATCCTGAGCCCTCCCCTGCTCCAGCTGAGGGCTCAGCCCCTGCCCCTCCCCAGGCACAGTCACCCAGTGGCTTGTGGCAGGGCCTGGGGAGGGGTCCGTGGGTGTGGGGAGGGGGCCAGGTTGCAGCAATAACAGGGGCTCCACTGGGATTATTGTTGGGCGAGTGTTATTAGCTTTCACCCCAGAGTAGGTGGCCCGGAGTCTTTAATTAGGTCATTACAGGGTAATTTCCAGGGAGGTTTTAACTCCTTTGCAGCTGTACTGCCCCCAACCCAAGCCCAGATATCCAGTGGGGATCAGGGCCGGGTGGGTAAGTGGCAGGGATGGTCCAGGCAGGGTGGGCCCGGCTTTGTTCACTCACTTGCCCCAGGTCAGACAGATCATGGAGGGGCAGGCTGGCCAGGAGCCCCCAACCCTGCACGGGCCTGCTCCTGGCTGCAGAAGGACCCTCATCAGGCAAGGTAAGCCCCCAGCCCCATTGGGCTCCAGCCCATGTGTGGACCCCACATTCTGGGACTGCTATGGCTAGGCTCTCCCTTTCCTCCCCTCCTCTCTCTCACCCCTCCTTTCCGATTGTTCCTCCCTTCCCTCCCCACCCGCCTGCCTCTCCTCTCCGATTCTCCTTCCCAACTCTCCTCTCTCCTCCCCTTCCCTCCTCTCTCCTCCCCCTTACCTCTGTCCTCTTCAATTCTCCTTCCCAATTGTCCTCCCCTCCCCACCCCAGCCAGGCCCCTCCGCCCTCCCCACCCCAGCCGCTGCCATGTATAATGCATGCAGTGGAAGCACCCAATAGGATTAGGCACCTCCGCCGGTCCTCGCGGAGAGAAAGTTTATGTAAATGACTGATGACAGCGCTATTGTGTGAGGAATATCAATGGAGTAATTACAGTTACATCGGGCGCCCGCGCCGCCGGCCCGTGTTAATTTTTCACCGGCTCCCCGGGGAGAGATCGGAGCGCGCTCCGAAGAGCACAGCTAATAATGGGAGCTCGGAGCCGCCGCTGCGCCACGCGCCCCGAGGTCTTTCTGAGCAGACTGCTAAGCACTGGCTGTCTCCCCGGAGAGCCGAGAACAGAGATAAAATGATTAAAAACTGCCAAGCGGGCCTGGCAATCACTCGCTCCGCTGTCAGCCCCAGACAAGACAAATCTCTGCGATTTTGCTCTTCCCTCCTCTCCCGTTGTGAGCCCCGGGAGCTGGGACGTGGGGGGCCGGGTGGGGTCGAGGTCAGCTCCCCAGGGGGGCAGGGCCGCTGGCAGGGCAGCCCACGGGTGGCGGGGAGGGCGCTGGCCCCTGGGCTTCGGGTGGGTACAGAGGGGTGGGGGCCCTGGAGCCCTGAGCTTGCTTTGCTCCTCCCAGAGAAACTGCGCAGGCACACCTGCCAGGGCACACCTGTTGGGGGACATGGGCAGGCACACCTGTGAGGACGCACCAGCTGGGACACACTCACTGAAGCATACCTGCCGTGACCCACCTGTCAGGGACACCAGCGGGGAACCTGCCCCTGCCTGCGCTGCTGCCCCTCTGCCCCCTCCACAGGCTTCCCGGCAGCCTGGTGCTCCCAGACCCTGCGGCCCCAGCCTGGCCCTTGAGGAGGCTCCTGATCACGGACCCAAGGCAGATCCTGGGTGGGGCTGCGGAAGCAGAGGAGCAGGCTGTCTGCCTCCTCCCAGAGTTGGGGGCCCGCCTGGGAGGAGGGGACCCTGGGTATCGTCCCTTTGGCCCTGAAGCTACAGCTGGGGCAGCACCTGAGAAGAGCAAGAGGAGGATGAGGAGGGGAGGGGAGAAGAGGAGCTGCTGACTGCTCCCACCTCAGGGAGAGAGGGAGGGCACCTGCCTGCCGCTGCAGCAACCCCAGGGCGGGTCATCCATCATCACAGCCGCCCTCCCCTCCTCTGCATAAAGGTGGAGGAAACTCCCCGCCAAAGCTGGGCGGGCTCTCAGAGCCTTGACCACCGACGTCACAGGCCAGGAGGGGCCATCTGCTGCTCTGCCAGTCACACCCAGCGCCTGTCCACACCCACAGCACTCACATGGACCCCGGTGCTCACCTTCCCCCACCCTGATACGTCAGCCCACAATGACCAATACCACACACTGTCACCCAGACTCACACAGGGTTCCCAAGACGAATATGCACACCCGCACACAGAAGTGCACATATGGCGTGCCTGCCCACGCTGACACACACAGATACAGGGCACCCTGAGCTGTGTGCACAGACAGGGTGACTAGTAAGCACACTCAGCTTTGGGCACGGAGGGTGACATGCAGGCACATGGACACACCTGCAGCACACCATACTGGGCACACACACGCTGACACAGGTGTTGTCCCTCTCCCTGTCACCCCTGAAGCATGCACTAGTATTTGATGCAGAAGAGTAAGCCAAGATCCCCGAGGAGGTGTTGATCCCACCTCTCCAGGTGCTGCTGGTTCCGGAGCACAGCACCACCACCTGCCACCCACCTACGGTCAGCTCGGCTGGAGCAAGCAGGGCAGGTACTGCAGCCACAAATTGTTCGGGATGATTTGCAGCAGTGACACTGCCCTGACAGCACTGGCACCAAAGCTAAGTGGAGCTCGTGCTGGCAGCCTCTGCCCAGGCACCAGGTGTCAAGACTGGGTGGTACCTATGCCAGGCTGGGCCAGTCCAGACCAAGCCACCACCTGCCTGTCTTCTTGCCCAAGGCTTCCTGGGCCACTCCCAGACAGCATGGCCAGACAGAGGGCTGCCATCTCATAACATGTGCACATATGCCTCTAGAGACACATGGACACACGCTGTCACTGATGGACTCGCCCATATGCATGCACACCTTGGTGCCCACTGACATTTCTCCCACACATATTTGCTGAGTCCCTCACCGTGGGCCAGGCCCTGTGCCAGATGCTGAGCAAGAGCGCTGACCCAAAGGACAAGGTGGGCTCTCATGCAGCTCAAGTTCCCCAACACTCACACACAGACACCCATGCACACGTGCACTTGCAGCCAGTGTACTCAGGTGCACACACCTGACACTACCATGCAGCACCCCCTCCCCACATCCACACTCCTCTCTGGCCCTGGCCTCCCCTTGCAATCCACACAGTAGGCAGAGCAAGTGTTCTAACCTCAAATCTGCATGGTGCTTCCCCGCTTAGGACCCTTCCAAGGCTTCCAGTGGCCCCTGGGTAGAGGCCAGACTCCCAGCTCAGCCTTCGAGAGCTTTTGGGACCTGCCCCCTCCAGTCCTTTGTGCATGCTGATCTCTCTGCCAAAAGTCCACTTCCCTGCCATCATTTCCTGGATAATGCCTCTGCTCTCCGCTTAGACAGCTCTTCCTCCGGGAAGCCCTCCTCCATGCTCCACGGGTGAGGAGCCCTGTCCCCTGGGACCACAGTGCCCTGTGCTTCCTCCATCAGAGCCTTGACCAAGCTTCCCTCAGGAACGTGCTTCTCTCTCCCACAGGACAGCGAGCTCCTTAGAGTCAGGGTTGTGTCTGCCTTGTGTCCTCAGTACCTGGGACAAGGCCCACAGTAGCCTCTCAGCAAATGTCAGAAAGGAGGAGAGATGAAGGGTGTGGTCCCGGCTCCTAAGTGAGACTGGGGCCTGCGGAACAGTGTCCCGGAGGGAGGGCTCTGGCAGGAAGGACACCTGGCGAACCCCGGGGTCATCAGGCTGGTGGGAATGGCTGTCACTCCCATCACTCGCCGTCCCCAGAGCCCATTCCTGGGCTGTGGGGCTGGGACACCTCCCCTCTGCCCACCACTGAAGACGGCAGCCCACAGGCAGGTTCTGGCTCAGACTGCAAGGGCTGGACGCAGGCCTCGGGCTCGTGCCTCCTTTCCTCTGGGAGGCAACGCCCACAGCCCCAAAGAGGTGCAGCCCTCCGTGCTGCTGGCAGTCAGGCCTGAGTGCAAACCACTAATTTCCCAGCTGCGTGGCCTCAGGGGAGTTACTTAACCTCTCTGAGCTCCAGTTTCCTCAGCTGCAATTTTATAAGACTTGAATGATAACGATGGTGGTGGTGATGATGATGATAATAATAATACAGCAGCTATCATTTCTTCACTTGCTAGAAAACTTGGTTTGGGTTTGTAGAATGCCCATTTTACAGATGAAGAAAATGAGCTTAAATGGCAAAATGTGATGGAAGCAAGGTCGGAAACACCAGCCTCGGAAACACACCCTTGTTCCTCTGAACGTCCCAAGCCCACGTGCGTGGCTGTGTTGTGTCACCAGCCACGTGTGGAGAATCGTTAGTACGGTCCGGGCTTGTCGTCCTCCACGGCTTCGCCCGAGCACTACCCTCAGCCAAGAGAGCCCTCGCCATGTGTCCCCTCGGCCTGCAGCTGGCTTTTCACAAGCTTCTTGTGCCCGCCTCCTCTGTGCTCGTGATCTTCTGAGTCCCGTCTGTCGCCGCACCTCTGTGGGAGCCCCGGACGTGCTGCTTGCTCCGTGTCATGGGACACTGGACAGTGCGTGGGCTGTGAGCCAGTGGATGACGGGCAAGGTGGGGGGAGGGATGGAGCGGGTGGCCTTGGGCAATCCTCCGGGTTCTGAGCGTCTCCTTACCTGTAACCGGGATGGTGGTAACACCTGCCTCAGACAGGTCCCGGGGCTCCCTGCGGTGCTTGTGCCTCGTGTGCAGCAGGGGCCAGGCTTCCAACCAAACCTGCAGAGCTGCACTGGCCCTGACTTGAGGGTGAGGGGACAGCCGGGGGCAGAGAGGAGAGGGGATGCGGCGGGGAAGCCCTGTGCTTCCCCCACAGGCCACGGGCTTCTGCACCTCCAGGCCTTGCCTGCCCTGATCCCCATGCCTGGAAAGCGCCCTCCTCACCTGTCCGGACTCTGTCCAAACGTCCCCTGCTTGGCAAAGGCTTCCCCTCCCCAGACAGCATGGATCTCCCCTTGCCTACCAGCGTAGGCGCCACTCCGGCCACCCCTCGTCCCCTGCTCCCTCGGTGGGAGGGAAGGGAGCACAGGGTCCGAGACTGGCTCTGGAGGACCCAGAGGGGGTCGATTGGCCTTCCTCTGGTTTGTCTTGTAACAATTTTCATTAACAACAAAAATAACAGTGACCACCACAAGAACAGTAGCTGTGCAGGACACTTCTCTTCCTTGCTATTTTTTCCTTTTGGAGTGATGAACTTTTTGTGCCAAGTGCTTCACGTCCTCCTCTCAGCAATCCCCAAGACAACTGGAGATCAGGGGGAGCCATACCCATTTTATAGACCAGGAACCTGAGGCTCAGAGAGGTCAAGGGATGCAAGACAGTGACTTGCAGGCGTGGCATTAGGGCGGGCCCCGAGCCTGGCACTCTGGGGTGCTGACTAACATGGGCTGGCGTGGGCGGTGGCGAACTGGAAGTCTTGATGGAGACAGCCCCTGGGCACCTACTATGTGCCAGGCCTGCTCCTGGTGTCTGGCGTCCCCTGGCAGCCCAGGGCTGTCTGCCGAGGGCAGGGCCTGCATGCTCTTGCTCCTGGTGCTTCCCCTGTGCCCACACAGGGCATGGAGGGAGGAGGCTGAACACATTTCTAGACCGCATGATATGGACGCTGTCTTCAGGGACTGGACCATTAGGGCCTCTCGATGACGCTCCAGTCACCACCGGGCGAGGAGGCTTTCTGGTCTCAATACTTCGCCTCGGAGCTTTCTGGTTGCCCCTCATGCCCCCTCCTGCCAAAGTCAGCGCCTATCCTCTGGGTCTCCCTGCCTGCTCCTCATCCCAGGCATGCCAGGCTGTGACGATCCTGCTCACTTGGGTCCTGGTGTCATCCCAGTCCTGCCTGGCACAGGGGTCCTTCCGGTTGGATGGGTGGGCTGGGCATCTTCCTTCCTCCTTCCTGCCTTCCTCAAACATCCACTGAGTGCCTACAGTGCCAGGCTCTTCCCCAGGGCATCGCAGGCGGGAGCCGCAGGGGAACAAAGCATCTCAGAGGAAGCTGGTGGAGTGGTCTTGGGCAGCAGACTTCCCCCTCTGTGCCTCAGTTTCCACATCTCTGAAATGGGGATAATAACAGACCCATCCTCATAGACTTGTAAGGATTTAAGGCAATAAGGCGAGTCTTTAACTCTGGGGCTGCACAGTATAAAGGCTCTAGAAATAAAAATGAAACCCTTCTCTTCTGTCATGCTGCACAATTACGTGCAGAGAGAACCACATCTAGAGCACACAGACCTTCTGGAGGAGGGGAGAGCTGGAGGGAAGATGAGCTGGTGGACCCCATGGCCTCTGCCCACATCCTGCCTCCTAAGGGTACTCATTTTGCCCTTCCCTCCCTCAGCCTGGCCCCCACAGACTGGGGTTCCGGGGAGAGGCAGAAGAACCCTACCCCAGCCAGTCCCCAGGATGGGCCAGGTGTCCTCCCAGCTGTCCCCCAGAGCCGCACTTGCTGCAGTCCCACCACTGAGGCCACAGGGAGCTGTGTGCATCAAGACAGATAGCCACAGCTCATTCATTCATTCATTCATCCATCCATTCAGAATGATACGACACACCTACCAAGCACCAGGCCCTGCGCCAGGCTTGGGGGCACGTGGACAGAGGTTCTTAGACTTCAGTGTGCACCCCACCCTTAGACTTCAGGCCTCCCCCAGGGGCCACTAGGAATGCAGATTCATAGGCTTCAACCTGGAAGTTCGAGTTCTGCCACAGAACTAGGAACCTGCATGCTTAACAGCTGCTACAGGACAGACTGAAGCCTGGGGGTGAAGGTGGGGTACAGAGCCAGGGAGACGCCATGAAACTGGGAACTCCTGTGCCAGGCCTCCAGGGGAAGAGGACTTTTCCAGAAGAAGAAAGGATGACGGAGGCCAGAGCACATATCCTAGACAACAGCCATGGTCTGGGCGAGACCTAGACGTGGGCAGGTGTCTGAGATGTGTGGGGAATGGAGGTGAGCTGGTGGCTCACCTGTAGGGCCCAGCACAAAATGAGAGTGCAGGGCCACGTGTTCAAAAATTAAGAATTTTAAGAGGGTGACAGCAGAGCATTAAACCAAACACTGGGCCCTTGTGAGTGCGGGGCCCTGTGTGACTGCACAGGTCACACACTCATGAAGCTGGCCCCTTCAGGGACCCAGCCACCTGGGTCACCCTTGCTGGGACCAGCCTGGAGTGCTCAGAACCCCAAGGCCTTAGCCAGGCAGATGAGTACCTGGGGGTTCCCCAGGGCTCTGTGACTCTCCCTTTGCCCTGTCCCCTCCTCTCAGCCCCTAGAACTGCCACCTGAAGTTGGCTCAAATCTGTCCCGTCTCCCATCCCTGCCACTGCTCTCACCTCCAAGTGGCAGTAGCCTCCTTCCAGTCTACTCCTCTGGACGTGCCACCCGTGTCATCTCCCTAAAGTGCCTCTCCAGCTCCTGTCACTTCCCTGTCCAATAACCTTCAATGGCTCCCTCCTGCCTACAGGATAAAACCCAAACCCCATAGCACAGCTACTGGCCCCTGCCCCACTCTGCAGCCTCATGTTCTAGTAGCCCCTGGGCAGCCCCTCAGCCAGACTCACTGATTTAACCCCTAATATCCCTGCAGCCAGTGCCCCCACCAGGAATGCCCTCCTGAAGTCTGCCCAGCGCCAGCCTCTCAGCTCACAGGCACCTGCCCAGGGTGACCCAGAACATTCTCTTGCTGCCTTCAGCCCTCCCCCAACAAAGCTCACATTGACAGGTACAGCTCTTTGTATACACCATCTCATTTAACGATTCTGACAACCCTAGAAGGGTAGTAGGTTCTCTTTAATGACAACCATTTTGCCAAGAAGGGAACAGCAAAGCTCAGAGAAGCTGAGAAGCTGAGGATCACACAACTAGAAAGAGGCCAAGCCTGGAGCCCAGCCCAGCCAGTCTAGCTCTTGACCTAGTCCCTTCTACTTTCTTTCAGTACTAACTGAGCACCTACTATGCCCTGCTCTAGCGGAGATCTCAGCCAGACACCTCCTGAAGCCCAATACAAAGGACTGTGGGAGCAACAGTATGTGATTTTGATTAAAAAAAATATATCAGCAAGAGCCACACACCTAACAAGAAGACTTGGCATCTCCTCTCTTCTTGAAATTTCAGCATTCCCCTAAGGCAGATGCTTGGTCCTCCATAGATGCTGAATAAACTGAGGCACAGAGAGGTTAAAGCATCTAACCTAAGGTCACACAGTCAGTGAGCAGCAAAGCCTAGATTTGAACTCTATAAACTCTGAGGCTCCAAAGCACTGGTGAAGAATCTGTTTAAGTTCTTGGCCTCCCAAGGAATCAATTCCGGGTTCACAAAATCCAAGAAGAGGCCAATATCTGCAGGCACAGGGACCATGCTGGCATGATTTCTGCTCAGCTTTGCCCCATTCCCCCCCACCCCCACCCCCTTAGCCCAGGAGCTCCCTGAGGCCAGGGTGGGCCTGCCCCTTCCTGGCCTGGCCTCACCTGTACCTGGCTTGGAAGCTGAGCACCTACAAGGCCCCCAGCTGGGTTCCTGGCAATTGGCTGCCCGGATGCCCCAGCGAAGACCCCTCCTGGCAGAGAACTCGCTGAGCAGCGCACAGGGCTGGGGCGCACTGCTCCCCGTGCCCCCAGGCAAGATGTTCCCTTTTTACAAACTATTATTATTACTATCCTTACTGTTATTTCTATTTAAATCTTTGATGACAACGGGGAGATGTTTCTCTGCAGCCACAAGGCCTGTCTGTGGGACGATGGCACCTCGGTGACTGGCCTGAACTGCTGCCACGCAGGACAGCCCAAGCAGTGGGCGGCCAGCTCCCTCCTCCTCCAGGGGTCTGTCGCTGCTCACTTATCAGGCTGACATCCCACAGGGGGGCTGCTGCCCTGCCTGCCCCTTTGGCTCCAGGCCTGCCGACTGGAACCAGAGCCGGAGGGGTGGACAGGCGGGGGCACGTGGGAGGGGGCCGAGCCCTCACCACAGGCCCCTTTGCAGTTCAAAGTGACACACTCAGGCAGCCATCCCTTCAAAGGGCAGACAGCGCCTGCCCTGAGTTGCTGTACCCGGCAGTCCGGAGCCGCGAAGGCAGGGCAGGGGTAAAGGTGGCCCTCTGAGGGCTGGCTGTGCTCCCATCCATGGGGTGGGCCTGCTCCCCTGTCCCCTGCCATATCCTCCACGATCCTGAGCAGGAGCCCAGCCAGCTCCACCTTGCTGTGGAATCTCTGGAAAAGCACCTTCCCTCTCTGAACCTCCCTGCTCTCACCGCATATTTGCAAAGCACTCAGCAGGCACTCAGAGGTGGTCATGCATGAAGCCAACAGTGCTAATGATGAAGACAACCAAGAAAGATTCAGAGCCTCTGAGAGGCACTGCCCCCAAACCAGGACACCGCTGTGACTCCCTCCAGCTGCCCACCAGCTGGAGCAAGTCACCCACATTCTCCGTGCTTTGGTTTCCACATCTGTAAGATGGGGCAAGGGTGGGACGATGCCAAGCCTATTTGGCACAAGACTGGTCACAGATACACCTCTCCCCGCAACGCTGAAATATGCCCTGCCTGCTGCCAGGACAGTTGTTCAGGCCAAGTCAGACCCACTGAGAGGCCGGGGCCAGGTACTCCCCCAACCCTGGGTTCCCTGAGGCTGCCCATGGCACCTGCACATGCTGGCTCCATGTTGTGCTGTCCCCCCGACCCCACCCCAGCTGTGTGACCCTGGGTGTGTGGCTTTGCCCCTCTGAGCCCCAGTTCTGTCCCCTGAAACCCAGGTAAACAATAGTGCTTTCAGGAACTCTCACCAGGATCTAGGGTGCCAAGGGTTTGGCCCCCCTATGTCTTTATGTGCCCAGTAGACAGTGGTGCTTACCATTGCTATCTGAAGCTGGGTGACCTTGGGGAAATCACTGCACCTCTCAGGTCAAGCTTCAGTGTTGGCAAATGGGAAATAATATTGATAAAGCCTGCCCTCCAAAGCAAGGAAAGATTCAGTGGCATAATCCCCATCAAAGCCTCACCACAGCAGCACGCAGTGAGCACTGGCCATTCATTATGGGCCATTCATTCAATAGACAACGCTGAACTCCAGTGCCAGGACACCACCAGGGCACCAAACCAGGTTGGAATCTGCCCTCCCAAAGGATGACTGAAAGTTTTCTCTTGACACAATGCTTGGACTCCAATTCCCCTTCCACTTACTAGCTGTGTGGCCTCGGGCAAGTTATTCAACCTCTCTGTGCCTCAGGTGTCTTATCTGAAAGTGAAAATAGTAATAGCACCCCTGTCATAGTGTCATTAGAGAAGGTAAAAGGCTTAGAGCAGTGCCTGGTGGACCTTGAGGGCTGCACAAGTGTCAGCTGTGGTTATTGCTGCTGCCGCATGTGTGCTCTTCTGGAGCGGGGCCTGCCTGTCAGAAAGCGCCACGCAGCTGGGCTTCCTTCTGCAGCTCCCAAACTTGGGAGTGTCAGCTCGCCCCTGCGAGATGCCCCCAGCACCCTGCAGAACAGGGGCTTCTGTGGGCTTCCTCTCTGCTCTGTTTCCCTAGCAGCTGGAACGCTTAGAAAAAAGCACCAGCCTGCTGGGCTTGTCAAAGCAGGGCTCGCTTTACTAGAACCAGGTTTGGACGGTAATTTTGTGGTCATGACAACTGTTTTCTTTACATACTGCTATAGAAAGGAGAACCCCCTGCTTTTTTTTTTTTAAACCTAATCGAAGACACTATCGAATGTAAATACGCTAGAGTTTGTAATAAAAACACGATGGAGGGAAATATTCAAAGCTCAATAATCAGAAGCAATTTGCGTCATGCCTAGAGATGTGTCATTCCCCCACCCCTGTGGCTGTGCTCCGTGCGGGACTGGCTTCGGGGCTGGCAACTTCAGACCCATGGCAAAAATAATGAACAGCAGCGAGGCTTAGAGATAGCCTGAAAAATATCCTGGAAAAGAAAAACATATGCCAAAGAGTGTGGTGTAAAAGTCATATTTCATGCCTGACTTTAGAGAATGTTAATAAGGATTAGAACCATACTCCAACAGAACAACTATCAGTCAAGGCGGGGTAATTAATTTTGCTTCAGATCTCTGCTTGGGAAAATGAAAGCGGTAAGTGTCATTTCACAGCACAGAGATTCCATCACACTAGAACAACCCAAAGAACTTCCAAAGCCACGTACTGAGTCCAGCTGAAAACTAGCAATTGCTGGCGGCCCCTCCTGATCTGTCGCCTTGTAGATTTGGGGATCTTTTCCGAATCATAACCATATCAAACTCTTTTTTTTTTTTTGCAGGATTGGCTAATAAATATGATTAAGATAACACGACCCAAACCACATGTCCTCTGCTCGGCCTCCGACATGTGGAGGACAGATGTGTCTTCCGTGTACACATGACCCAGCCGCGGCTCCCCCGAGGCAGGGACCCTGGGAGACAGAGACTCAAGAGGTCCCAGCAGCCCCTTGGCCCTCTGTGGCCCTAGCCAGGCTGCTGGCCTCCCCATGACCCCCCATAGAGAGGAAGGGCCAAGCCCAGGGTGTCTGGAAGTCAGTCTAGAAGGATGGAGGGACAGTGGGATGTGGCACTGTGCACACCTGGCACTTGTCCCTCAATGTCCCAATTCAGAAGATAAAACTCCCAAGCCACATGGCCCCATGCTATATCCAGAAAACTCTCAAAATCATTTCATCATTGAAGCCCGCTGTTACCCCCCTCCCTTAGACCTCAGCCCCAGGGAGGACAGGATAGACCAGTGTTAAAGCCAGAATCTCGGAGAGGGTTCTAGAAAGAATTGTGGAGTTGTACACATAGACCCCTAGCCTGGCAGCCTGCAGACTAGGGTTTCTGCCTCTGCTGGGCCACGACAGGCCAAGCTGTGGCTGCCCCTGGGCCTTGGTTTTCCCATTTCTACAACGATCTCCATGAGCCCTTCAGCTGGGACATTCTAAAACGGCCCAAGGCTCCTGTAGGTGTGCCCCTGCAGCACCCTCATTGAGGTAAGTAAGGGTCCTTGGAGGCCACAGAGAAAAGCCAGGCCCTGAAAATCAGGGCAGGGAGACCTGGGCCTGCTGAAGTTGACAGTCCAGCTCCAGCTCTGGGGGCAGAGGGGCAGCAAGCAGGCTCAGAGGCCAAGGCTGGTGTGAGAAAGGGCTTCTCCCAAGCTGACCAAGCAGGGGCCCCAGTCCCAAAGCAAGGCTCTGAGCCAAGGTATGAGCCTCCTTCTCAGCTTTCTCTTAGGGGTAGGAGGGAGAAAATAGAAGAGGCCCTCAAAGTTAGCCCAGGCCAAGCAGAAAGGGCTCAAGTGGGCAGGAAGGGGTGGGGAACTGTACCACAGTGAAGAATGAATGAATGAATGAATATCAGAGGGAGGTGGGGGCTTCCCAAACCGTGACCACGGGCAGGCTGAGGGCAGGGCAGGGCTTTACCTCCCTGAGTAAAAAAGGCGAAAAAGGGCCCTGGGAGAAGGGCACTACACCCTGGACGGGCCCCAGCTGCTCTCAGGGGAGGGGTGGAGTAACTCAGCCTCTTGCAAGAGGGCTGGAGGGTCTCTCTCCCTGACCAGTCTGGGCTCGGAGGCCACTCTGGACAGACCAGGAGTGTCAGGCTCCAAGCTGGATGCGGTCAGGACTCCCTGGTAGAGGCACGCCCTGTCATCAGCCTGGGGCCTCCTTTCAGTTTGGGCCAACTGGGCGCCGACTGCTGCGTTCTGGCCCCCTAGTAGCGCTCAGGCGGTGGCCCCCCAAGACCCGAGGCCTCTTCCCCGCAGAGGAGACCGGGCAGACCGGCGGACGCTGCGAGCCCAGGGCGCGGGCCCGGCCCGGCTGATAGGAACCATCTGCGTTGTCTTAGGCCGCCCCTCTGCCCACTGTCCCTCTGAACTCGGCCGGTTCCCGCGGGCCGTTTGATGCTCGCAGGGTCACAGACCCCCGCACACAAATCACCGCCGCGGGGCTGGGGGTGGGGCGGGGGCTCTGAAACCTAATCCGCAAAGTTTGCTCTGCCGCCTGCTCGCTCCTTGCCTCGCTCGATGGAAGGGCCCCCTCCCAACCCCTTTCCAAACAAGGCTTATTTTTCTTGCCAAAAAAACAAAGTTGGTATCAAGTGTTTCGAGGGAGAAAGTCTCTCCCCCGCCCCTGGCCTGGGAGGAAGGGCCAGGGTGGTTGGCCGAGGCAGGGATTGAAGAGGAGGCTCCGGGAGAGACCAGGAGGGAGGAGAACTCCGGGCTCCCGCCAGCCCCGTCCCAAGCTTAATGGCAGCGGATCCGACTGTCTCTGCCCTGCGCTATCGCACTAGTCGTCCCGCCCGGAAAGGGTTCCCTCCATCGGAACTCTCCGTCTCGGCGCGCCCAGATATGGAAGCATCACTTCCTGCCCCTTCTCCCTCCCCATAAAACAGCCCTTGCCTGTCGCTTTTACGAGGTGACACCCTGCTCTCAGCCCGATCCTCCCCGCGCCCGGAACCTGGGCTCGGCGCGGGAGGAGACTGCGTGCAGTCAGGCGTCTCCGGAGCGCTGCCGCTGCCTGGGCGCACCCAAGACCCCGGAGCGCAGCCTAAGAGCTTTAAAAGAAGGCCAAGAAGCCGGGTACATTAGAGACAAATTCCTACGAGTCCCTCTCCGTCTCCTTTGAATCGGGGCCTTGGGGCTGAAACCCCGGGAGCTGGCCTGGGGACTGCCCACCCAGTGGCCCCAGAGGGGCGCAAAGCATAGCCCCAGGGGCGCGCAAGTTTCGCTTGCTACGTGTTGGTTTTGCTTTTGGTTTTTTCAGCCGGTGCAGCGACCCGGAACCCTGTGACCGCTCCTCAGACGCCTGCGGCTCCCCACTGCGCCCGGAGGCGATCGCCCGCAGCTAAAGCCCATGCCTCCGGCGCCCACTGCGCAGGCTGGAGTTCAAGCAGTCGGAGCAGGCTGCCGAGCTCGGGCAAGGTGGCGACGTCGAAGGGTGGGTCGGCGGACGGGGCTGAGTCTCCGAGACCTACGAGCCACAGGAAAACCCTACAAACGGTGGGACTAGGGTGGTGGCGGCAGCAGTAGCGAGAAGAAAGGCACCATGGGCCGGCGGAGAAGCGGGTTTCCGCGGGGGTCGAACAAAGGAATTCGCCCTCCGAAGAAAGGGGCCAAGCGGGCAGCCGGGGATGGCCAATCCGGGAGACCTGCAGGAGGAGTACCAGCGCCCCGACATTAGTCTCAGGGATCCAACGAAATTCGCCCCGAGGAGGGCCCCAGCCTGCCATCTCCATTTGACCTCTCCTCTTCTCAGTCCCGCTTTGAAGGGGGTGGTGGGTGTGCACTCCAGTGCCACCTTTCTCGGGAAGAGGGAACAGAGCAAGTCCCGTGCTCTCTCTGAGCAGAGGCAAAAAAAATCCTCCCCCCCCAAGTTATCCTTGGTCTTGGGGGGTATCGTCCCCATTTTTCAGACACTGCCAATTGAGGCACCCACAAAGCAACCCCTTCCCCTGCAGCAGCGCTTAGTGGGCTGGAGAGGCCCAAGCATGCTTGGAAACGAAAGGCCCCGGGGGGCTACCGGGCTGGAGGACCCCCTCCTCCTGCTGCCCTCGGAAGGGGTGGAGGGGACACGGTTGTAAGGTGCTCCGCTTCTTTTCTCTGCTTGACATGAATGAGGGGATTAGGACGGCAAGTTTCCGTCGTTCACTCCGCGGGACAAAGGGCCCCACGGTTTGAGCGGCGCAGCCTCTGATTAAACGACAGAGCCCTGTCACTCAGCACCGTCCTAGGTACTTGTGTTCGTGACATAATCTTATTAGAAGATAAAACCGGCGAAATCCTTTTCATAATGAAAAGTTACATTTAATGGCTGGACTCGCCCCCCACTCCCTCCCCGACCCTGCCCGCCTTCCCCCGTTGCTGTTGGATATGGCTCGCCTGTAATTGGCATTTAAAGCACCAAGTCCGGGAGAAAAACGGGGTTTAGGGTTTTTGTAATCCCCCTAAACTGTCTTTGTTCTAAATCTCCACAGATACAAGTCTGTTAAGAGTAAATATTTGTGGGTTGATACAACCACATTTCCCCCCTGCAAACCAAATCTGAAAAAAACCCGCTGCCCGCGCCCTCCGGCCGGGGCGCAGGAGGGAGGGGGCTGGGTCCGCCCGGGTGTCCGCCGGGAACTTGGCTTTCGGGCTGCCTGGCCGCCTCCAGCAGCTGAGGGACTTTGCACATTTTTCAGGCGGGAAAAAGGTCTTAGATTCTCTCCCCGCAACCCCACACCAATTTTCTGTTCCCTCAATAAACAAACCTCCCAAACTTGCTGGTTTTGGGCCTAGCCGAGGGGGTCGGCGGGAGGGTTTGGGGAGGGGCGAAGGCTTTGCTCAACACAGAACGAAAATCGAACTCTCGCCGCCAGCCCCGCTCCCTTGCAGCGGGAGCCTGCTGAGGCTCCGAGGGGAGCTGCTCCTTCTGGGCCACAGGAGGCCCCACGCGCAGGGCGCCCCGCGCCCGGCCCAGGAGAGTCCCCAAGCCACCAAGGGTCCCCAAAACGCGACGGAGTCCAAAGGCTGCCGCTGGGCCCCGGGCTCCCAGCTCCAGCCCAGCCCGTCCCGGGATCGGATTCCTTCATAAATCAGCGGCTGGGTGAAAGGGCTGCGCTTTAGAAAGGGCAGGACCGTGTGCGCGTATTAGAGCGCGCGGTTCCCAAATCCGGGCTAAACCCCTGGTGACACCGAAATTCATCAACCGCGCTGGCGCCCGCGGCTAGGCTGAGAAGCCCGGGAGCCCGGGAGCCCGAGAGCTTGTGCACGGTGCCGTCGCACTCCCAAGAAAGGAGAACGTGCAGCAGGGACCTCCGAGAGGCGGCCCTGGAGGAGCGCGAGGGTGGAGGCCACTAAAAGCCGCCCCGCCCGTGTGCCGCGGGCCGCGAAGGAAGCTCTCCCGCCCCGGGGAAAGCAGTTATTCTAACCTTTTTCCTCCTCCGGTCAGGGCTGGCCCTACAGGGGGCATTCTGCGCGGGGAAGGCAGTGACACATGCCCCCCTTCCAGCGGTCGGGCAGTGTGACTCCCCCACCCCCACCCCTATCCCTTCCAGGCTGAGCGCTCTAGGGAGAATCACATCAGTCCAGAGCAGGCACCTGGGGCTTCTGGAAGGTCAGGATGTAAGGATTTAGTGATCCTATCCAGGACTTAGACCCGCCTTCGAAAATCTGCTACAGAGTCATTCTGGGCCTGGAGAAGTTGCTCAACTTTCTCAGCCTCAGTTTCCTTACGCATAGAGCCAGAGCAGTAAAGTCAGTGAACTTCACAGGCGCTCAACAATCACCAGTTCCCTTCCCTTCCAGTTGCACTGCTGTGGCCTGCCCCTCTGGTTAGTAAGGCTTTGCTCCCGCAAGGTCACGTCTACACCATGACCATGCTCAGGAGTTAGTTGTGCCTCAGTAGGAATGAGGGCCCATCCACAGGCTGCCCCTGCCTCCAAGGATTAGTCTCTGGCAGCCAGACCTGCTCCATCCCCTTTTCAAGAGAAAAAACACACACACACTCCCCAGACCTGGGTGAGACATGGAAGGGTGGGCAAGGCCCCTCCGGGAGGCCTGTTTAGGAGGCTGCACTTTCTGGGCCTGCCTCCCACGCAGGACAGACAATGCATTCCTGCCAGACAGAGCTGCCTTCGACTCACTTCCTGGCAGGAAGGGAGAAAACATACATCCACTGAATGCCCAACACAGGCTGGCGCTTTGAGGTTTGTTCTATTTTATTCTCAGAGCACCCCTGAGACTGGAATTATCGCCCCCATTTCTCAGAGGATGAAACCAAGGCTCAGTCATTCCCTAAAGGCCCTTGGCCTGTGTCACTGGAATATGGAAATGTTCTTGATCCCCATTCTGTAACTGCCAACAATATTGCTCTTCCTTTGAGAAAATGTGCCCACCTAGGGCTCCTCCATTGGAATGAGGTCACCCCAGAGCACCTTGGTCCTCTTGGTCTCTGCTGGCTTGGGCAGCTCAGTCCTGGGCTAGCGCCCACACCCCCACAGCCGAGTAACTACAGCAATCCAGGAGTCACATGACAAGAGTCGCTGAGTCCCCTCGCAAAGCGGGAGAGGCGGGAGAAGGGGGAATGGCAGTCACACCCAACTTGTCCCAACCCAGTGCTGCTCCTCCCCTCCCGTCATCGCTGCTATAGCTCCCCGGGAGGCGCCTGGGGGAGGGACCCCTGGCGGTCCTGCGGCCCAGCACACTCAGCTCATCTTTCTAAAGCAATCCAGCGGCTTGGTGGCCTCCTGGCCCCCTCCCGCCAAGCCCGGTGGGCACCTCTGTTGCTCTGGGCCGCCTCAGAACCTGCCCCAGCTGGCAACCTCCCCACAGTTCCCGGGGAAGCCTCTCAGAGCACGGGCAGGAAGCAAACATCTTTGTTTCTTCTGGAACCAGGCTCCAGCAACAGCAATGGGGTTTTTCCTGCAGCAGCACTTCCTTGCAGCTCACCAAGCGCCAGGCCAGCCAGGTGCTCTGCCATCAGCCTGTACTCTCGTCTAGGGCCTGTCCAAGCCAGGCTCCCAGCTGAGACAAAGCCCCCCACAAATGTGCCCACACAGCCCCAGATCCCTGGCCCCCCTGCAGGTCCACTGGGTCAGCAGGGCAGGTCCAACGGCTGCCAGTCAAGAAGCTGAACAGAAATGGATGCAATATTGCCCAGGGAATACCAAAGGAAGCACCCACCAGAAATTTATTTGTACTGATCAGCCTAAGTAAGGTAAGGGCAGCGAGGAAGTGCTGTCAGCCAGGCCTGAAACCCAAGAAAGTTGCCGTAGGAGCACAGTGGCCCCTTATGCCCCACCACTCCACGGCCGCTGCAGTAGTTAAAGCAAACACAGGCCCTTCACTGCCCCGTCAGTGACACCTTCCCCCCAAAATTACACAAACTTTGAAACATTTTTCTGGGAGAAGATGGATGCTTCAGGAGACTTGAGGTCAAGGCTAGGCTGTTTAAAGTATATTATTAACAAATAAACATTTACTGCAGAAAAAAAGAGAAAGAGAGAGAGAGAGAAAAACCCTATAGGCCACCGGGGAACCAAATCATGTTGCTTTTGGCATCAAATGACAGGAGACATTTATGACATGAATGGAGAACACCAGCCGGTTGATGAAATGGCAAACGTCTGCCACTTTGCTTCCTCTGCCTTCGTGAATCAACTTTTTCAAATATGGTTTTCAGCCTTAAACCCCCCTCCCCACTATGGCCACCCCCCCCCTTCTGACTGCAGTGGCAAGAAATATATATAATTTTGGTTTTGCTCTTTGCTGCCATCAGCACAGGGCCTGGTGCTGGAGAGGGCCAGTGGGACTTCCGGCTGGGTCAGCCAGAGAGCCAAGGGCTTTGGGTCCTCGGGCACCCCCACCGTCTGACAGCTCACACGTGGCTCTGTGGATGGGTGGACTATCCCTCCCTCCCCCGGGGCTGAGGCCTGATTGTGGTGTCCAACAAATTGGAAGTTATAACTCATGTCGTTGAGAGGATCCTCCATCCTTCAGCCTAAGCGATGCCAAAGGAGGACTGTGCTTTTTTTTTTTTTTTTTTCCTTTTCCTTCCTTTTCTTTGCTTTTTAGAAACTCCACAGCCATAGGACAGAGGGAAAAAAAGGAGGTTCCGGGTGAAACACTGCCAGTTGCCCCTGGGTGGAAACCTCAAGGCTGGAGGGTCCTTCTGACCTCCTAGAATGGTGTTTCTCCACCTTCTAAACCTCATCTTCCTTCTGGGAAACATACAAATCCCTGACCCTCCTCCCCCACGCTCCCTCTTCTAAATCTCACCACCAGCTTCAGAGATGTGGGCTGTGCTTTATTTTCTGTCGTTTCAATCACAAAAACAGTAAGTGCAAACAGTTCTTCAAATATGAAATTATATTATTAAATAAGTTTTTCCAAGCTACATGCAGACCCTAGAGGTGCAGACTGTCCCCCAGGGGAAATACTGTTGTGCTGGACCAACCTCCACTGCCCCCAAGCAGAAACGGACCAGAGCACCAGGCCCACCCTGCTGCCGGCCCTTCCTGGTGATGCACAGTTGGCATTTGTGCACACACACACAATTGGAAGGGTTTCCACTTCTCTTGAGATGCAGGAGAGGATAATGGATCTCTTGGAGAATGGAATAATGACTGAAGCTCCACCAAGGGCCCTGTGTAATCCTCATGACCACCCTGCAAAGTCACATCACCCCCGGTTTGCTGCTGAAGAACCCAGGGCTCAGAGATGAGCAGCCACTTAGCTAAGGTCACACAGCTGCTGAGTCATGGGGCTGGGAGGTGAACCCAAGTGTGACTCAAAGTCTAAAGTTCTTTCTATGGCTGAGATAGGCAAGACCCTCACAGTGTCCTACTCAGGCACAGGAATAGTTTCCCCAGGGTACCCGCATCCTCCCTGCCTTGAGAGGCTCCTGGAGACCCAGCTTGCCGGCTGCATCTTGGGCATGGAACCTGCTGGCAGTTTGGTGGGTGTCCTTGAAGACAAGATATTCCCTGCCGTGCTCATGGTGATAATGTAACAACAGTAACTTCCAGAGTATTAATAACATGCCAGGCAAGATGCCAAGTCCTTTGGGTCACCTGATCTCAAGTCCTTATAAGAATTCTTTCCCCCAGCTGGGTAGGTCCCCATTTTACAGAGGAGGATCGGGTAGGCGCCAGGGCTGTGTGGTCTCTACGCCTGGCTCCAAAGGACAGTGCAGAAGGGAGCCGAGAGTCACCAATCACATACCCAGAGGAGATCCTCACAGCCTGCTCCCCCAGCTGGAGAAAAATACAGCGAACGATTAAGGCCATACCAGCCCAGCGCCTGGGGAACACGGGGTGAGCCAGGAGTCACCGTGAATAATGCCTCCAGTCAGCAGCAGATGACTGCAGTGTCGGCAGGGCCTTTGCTTACCCTCGTGCCCACAGCCAAAGTGCTGGGGGTTAAATGGAGAGATGCCCTCGGAAGGGCCAGAGGGTCCCCAGACTTGGGCTGGCAGAGTGAGCCCTTCAGCCCTCAGCCCCCAGGGAGAGCACCACAGAGGCCTTTTTGTAAGGCAAAGTCCTGCCTCCTCCCCCTAAGCAGGGCTGTTTCCAGGACTGGCCCTCTCTCTGCCCCAGGCTGTGGCCAGGGGTGTGTGCGGTGCTGAAGCAGTCCGATGGGAGGCCGTGGGTACTGGGGTACCCACCGGGGAAGGGGCACCCCGCAGGAAGGCCTGTGGGAGGCCTTCCAGGCTGGGAGAAGCAGCAGCCGGCGAAGGCCAGAGCCTGCCTTAGCTCTCCCCCTGAGCCACACCCGAACACCACGGTGCTGGGGGCTGTGGGTGGGGGACAGAGGTGAGCCTCCCAGGAAGGCCTTTCCCGGTGTAAACACTTCCAAGGAAAGGAATGTGCTGGGAAGTGTGCGGTTGGGCCACTGGAGCCGCAGCCAGCTGGGAGAAATTTAAGAAAAAAAATCACCCAGCACTCAGAGGGCTTTTTGTGGAGCCCAATCAAAGCCTCGACGCTCCCCTCCTGCCAAGGTGGGCGCATCCCACCTGGGCAGGCAGCCCGAGGGGACCCTGGCGGCCCGGCGGAGCCCTGCGCGTCTGTGGCGGCCCGGCGGCCGGGCAGGCCCCGCAGGCGGAGGCGCCGCAGCCGAGGGGAGCCGGCCGGGCAGCAGCTCCGCGTCTGCGGCGCACAAAGGCCCGGCTCGCACACCGACGAGTCCCGGGTCGCCAGACCTGCGAGCTGTATTACAAGCGATTAGACTCCATTTTGTGACAGATTTTTGGACTCTCCCACTGACCCTCCCCCCTTCCGGAGCCTCCTCCAGGAATTCGCCACCTCCTCAGGATAAAAACCCTTTCCAGACGAGCGACAGACGGCAAGAAGAGAGGGTTACATAATTCTATTTGGCCAAGCCGCCAAGAAAAAAAAAAACAAAAACTGGGGGGGGGATTAATATGCCTATTTTTTTTTCATATGTTCTCCCGCTGGAGGACGGAGAGGTTTTTGTGATTTTGTGGAGGCCGCGTTTTCTCTGGGTTCCTAAGCGGGATTTCTGTCCGAAAAGGAGCTGAAGCTGCTTTTTTGTTTTTTGTCTTTGTTGGTTTTTTTTTTAAAGATTCCCCAAAAATGTATATGGGAGGAAAAGGAGACTTTTTGAGTGAAGAATGAAAATACCCAAAGTCCGCAGCCCGTGCTCCGCTTTGCCCATCTAGGACGTACCAGTGGATTTTATCAAATGTACTAAATGTGCCCGAACGTCAATTAATCACCCCTGTGGTGCGTAAAATAACTTTGCGCTTCTGGGTGCCCGGGATCCCCCGAGAACAAATCGAAAGGAGGAAGAGACACTAAAAATGGCAACTTCTTTCTAAGGGCCGAGCTTTGCAGCTCATCAAGGGGTGAGGACACATTTTTCAAAAGTTGTGTGTGGTGGTAGGAGGTGGGGGGGTTGTTAGCGTCCCAATACCGCTGACGCACAGACTTGAGAAAACGAGGAAGGCACGTTTCTGCGCCCACTTGCCCGGATTCTCGTCTGAAAAGCATTTACGCACAGATGAAATAAATATGCATCTGCGATTCTCAAAGAGGAAAAGAAATCGTGAACAAAAATATTTTTTTTGTGCAAAGTACATCGCTTTCCAGTGAACTGCCTGCTAGCTTCGCTCGCTCACTCTGCCTGCAAAATGCTGCCCCGAGACCTGTTGGGTATCTGTCCCCAGGACTGTCCGGATACACCCCACCACCCAGCCTCTGGCCTGCCCGGCAGGCCACCTAGTGCAGATTACTAATTGGCATTATTGGAAGAAATAGTGGATGAGGGAGGAGGAGGGGACTGTAAGCGAGAATGCCCCCCCCCAGCCAGGCCTCAGCCCCCAAGGACCTAGACTCTGGATTGGGGACCCGAGATCCGCCTTGCACCAAAATTCATTCCCAACACACCCGAATTCACTAAAGTTGCAGGCTCTTAGGCGACTTTTCTTTTCAAAACAAATATACTTTGGACAAAGCAATCACAAATGTTTAACTGTTCTGTAAAATGAGGAGGTTAGCCACTCATCTCTAAGGCAACATCCAGCCCAAATTTTGTGACTTTATTCTGTGCCTGAAGAACCAAGGGGTATCCTTTCTTCCTTTTACAGAGAAGCTCCATAAACGATTACAGGGGGAAGATACGTACAAGAGGTCGGAAAAGTCTGTCCAATATATTTAGAATTTTTTTTTTTTAAAAAAAAAACCACACAAATGATTGAGACCCATTTCTAATTTCTCAGGCCTCCTGCCCCACGTGTTGAGTCGCTGAGGCCAGTGACTGAGCTGGGTGGTAAGTGGCACCACCGGAGCCGAGAGCTGAGGGTCAGGCAAGCAGAGCGAGGCCAGGGATGCAGGGTGTGAGGGGCTGGTGGTTGGTGTACCCTGCAGAGGTTCTTCCTGGGCCAGCCCAAAGCCCCCAGCCACGTCTACCCCAAGTACTTTCCCTGTTCTATTTGTGCCGCTCTTAAGTCCCTCTGTGGCCTCTCCCAGAACTAGAATTGTATCAGTCCAGGGTGCAGTGCAAAGCCGACCAGCAGCAGTGTGCCTGAATCTAAGGTGTTTCCTGCAGAGGGAGAGGCCTCAGCTGCACTCTGGAACCAGCAAAAGAGCTGACCCCCTTTGAACCGACCCCAATTCTTTCCCGAAGAGCCCTCAGCTGGAAGGAGAGCAAGGCACAAAAAGCAGCTGCTGCTCAGGCCCCCAGACTAGAGCCTGCGGGCACAGCCCTATATGGTAGAACCCCATGCCCTCTCTAGGGCCCTGGCCATCAGTCCCATTTCCAGGCCTCAGCCAAACAGCTGCGCTGCCCTACTACTTTCCACCAGGCCTGGATTTGGGCAGAATCCCTGGGCAGAGTAGGAAGGCTGCACTCGCCACTAGGCACCAGCCACCCAGGCTTTCCCCAGAGGCTTGGGCACACACAGCCCTCTCTGAGCCCCAAACCACCAGAGCAGCCTAGCCACTCTGCAGCCCCATCCAAGACAGGTTTCTGGGCATCACTAAAAAGTTCTCACAGGCACTCACTTGTCTTTGCACGCCACTCTGGGGATCCAGAGTGGATCCCGGACCCCTCTGTCCGAGTTGCTCCTCATTGCCTCCCCCTCAACTGCACTGCTAGGTACAAAACTCATCGGGTCAAAGGAAAAAGCCTGCATCTCCTCTTACTTGTCCCCAGCCCCTGCCATACGAACCCACAGTCTCAGCTAAAAACAAAAGTCGGCAGGTAGGGCTCAGTCCACCTCTCTGGCCTCAGCTCTGGAAGGAGGCCTTCTAGGGAGGGCTGACTGGATCAGCTGTCTACCCCCACGGAGCGCCCCAGATTGTAGCTTGCCGCCTTTTGAGGTCCTCTTCCTAGACTGCTTCTCCAACCAAGGAAAATTTTAATTCCCGCTTGGAACGGCGTGGGGAAGATGGACACCCTTTTCTCTCCATCAGGGACTACAAGTGCAGCAGCGAGCCTGGCAGAAAAGGGGCCTCCCTGGTGCTCAGGCCCTTCGGTGCTCAGTATCCCACCTCCCTGCTCCAGGAACCCCCAAACCCCAACACAGTCAGCCCTTGGGGAAGCACACAACCAGGCCTGGCTCTCTAAAGCACTGCTTTCCTTTGGAAATAGATTTTTGGTTCCCAATTCAGGCCTCAGTGGGGCCAGGCCTACCCTAGGAACCAGACATCAAATCCCCCATTTTGCCCAGGACCTTGTCCTGCACCCCAACTCAGCGGGCCAACGCAGGTTTCTGGGACAATAGATGGCAACTGGGGGGCATCTGGAGGCTCCCCGGATCCCACCAGTATCGGCTGAGCTGGGCTGGTGCGCCCCAGCCCTGAGACGCGCAGCCGTGGAGCCCTTGGAGCTGCCCCGGCCAGTGGCGCGCAGAGCCCGCGGAAGGGCGGGCGCGGGCCCGGCCGGGAGGGGACTGGCCGGGCTCGAGTGCCGGGCGGCCGCGGGGAAAGAGGACGAGAGACGCTTACTGTTGGTAGTCTTGTTTGCAGTACAGTTTCCGATCCCGGAAGTAGCAGCTGGTGGTGAGGGCTTGCTGACACGCCGCGCACTGCAAACACTCCTCGTGCCAGGACGACTCGTTGACTCGCATCAGGAAGCGGTCGGAGATGGGCCGCTGGCAGCCCTCGCAGACGGCGGGATGCGGGCAGTCGGAGCCTGCAGCGCACAGGGCGAGAGCCCGGCCGTCAGCGCCGCCTGGCCCAGCCCCGGCGTCCCCGTCGCGCGGTGCCCGCAGACCCCGGCCCTGAGGACGGCCCGGGATCGCCGCCTGCCGCCTGCGCTACCCCGGCCGCCGCGCAAGGGGCCAGGCAGCCCCAGCTAGTTCGTCCCAGTCCGCGAGCTCCGGCGCGGAGAGGCCGCGGGCCTCCAGCCTTGGCTCGGCGCTGCGCTCTCCCCTTCTCTGGAGATTCGGCACTCGGTGTTAAGACAAATGAGAACGAGCACGGCGCAGGGTGCCGGCTGGGACCAAGACAGGCGAGGTGAGACTGGGGCGCTCGCTGGCTGACACGCCCCACGGTGGCGTTCGTGGTCTTCTGTCCCCAATCTCCCCAAAACCTGTGGTTTGGGTGGCCCAAGGGGAAGCTCGCCTTCCCCAGGTGATCTAGCACCTCTCTCAAGCTTGCCAAGGTGACTAGTTGGGTCCACCATCACCCCTGCCACCCGCCTCCTACCCCCTCCCGGAGTGGCAGCTCCACAACCTAGGCCTGGAGAGTATAGTGGTGGCGGTTGGAGCTGTCCTGTCCTCTCCTGGGTGATGTCCCTGCACACCTCTGTCCCCTCAGGATGCCTTTCTCGTTGCCCCTCTGGTGATCACCGCAGGAGTCCTGTCTCTCCGCCACCCACCACGTCTTGCAAACCCGTTTCCTTTATGCGTTGGCCCGGACGCCTGTGTCCACCGCAGGACGACGCCCTGTCCCCTGCCCGTGACCATTTGGGCGTTCCGACCCGCACTCACCCAGCAGCACCCCCAGAGTGGCGGGCCCGGGGCGCAAGGCGTGCTCCTCCATCTTGATGCCGTCCAACATCTTGGCGCAGTCCGTCTGCCCGCGAGGGAAGCACCTCTCCAGCGACTCGGGACCTGTTGCTATATCCATGGGACGCGGGGTGCGCTGCGGACGCCGCCGGCCGGGCTGCTCGCCCGTCCGCCCGCTCGCCGCCGCCTCGGCCCTGGAGCCGGGGAGGCGCGGCCCCCGCGGGGCTGGGGCTGCGTCTGCCCCCGGCGAGCGTGGAGCGGCGACGCGCTGGCCCCGGGCCCCGGCGTCGTGCGGGCGGGCCGGGGCGGCTGCAGCCCGCGCCGCGCTCTCCCCGGCACTGGAAGCCAAGCGCGCCGCCTCCTCTGTCACCTGCTTGTCAGCCCCGGAGCCCGGCTGCGGCGGCGGCGGCAGACGGAGCCGCGGGGAGGAGGCGGCGGCGGCGGTGGCGGTGGCGCGGCGGGCGGGGGAGGGGGCGGGGGTGCAGGGGCGGCCCCGCGGGCTGGGGGGGCGCGGGCGGCGCAGCGGGGTCCCGGGCGGGGCGCAGCGGGCCGCAGGGCTCCAGGCGCGCTCCCCGCACTACTCCAGTGCCATGGTGCGCCCGCGGAGCCGCTGGGTTTAGAGCTGGGGCTGGCGGCGGAGGGATACTCCGGCCGGGAGCCGCCTCACCCCTCCTCAAACTTCCTGACATTTGAACTCATTGGTGCGCCTCGTATCCCTGCGCCGGGATGAGCCGGCGGCTCCACGTCAAATAGTGCCGCCGCCGCCCCCCCACCGCGGGAGTGCTCCCCGCGCCCCCAGCCAGCGCCCCGCGCCGCGCCCGCCCCGGGCATGGGCCCCGGCGCCCCAGCCGGAGAGGCCGCGTCGGGCCCTTCGCAGAAGTTTGGGTCGCCTTCGAAACAGCTCCCTCTGCCCCACCCCCTTGAAAAATTGATTCGGGAGTTGGGAAATGAAGGCTTTCTTTTTTTCTTTCTTGCCTTCTTTATTATTAATATTTTGTAAAGCTGCAGCGGTAAGAGCAGTGGCCCCGAGCGAGGCCAGACCGCGCGGACGGCGGGGAGCGCAGCGGCTCCGCCAGGGGACGGCGCCGGCCCGAGTAGCCGCCCGGGGACCCCGACTGTGCGGAGGTAGGTCGCAGGGGCTGAGTTAGCGTCCCCCGGACGGCGGCGCCTGCCGGGCAGCTTGGTCTGGCACAGGGTGGGCTCCCGGGGTTGAGGGCCAGGAGCGGGCAAGAGTGAGGACTGCTGTGTCTGGACTCTCCGAAGGGGCCTGGCCCAGGGAGAGGGGAGTGGGCCTGGTGTTTGGTGAGGGGTTCGGGAAAGCTTCAAGCCTCGAAGAGATTAGGCGAAGGACTGAGTTGAAGGGGGCTTGGGGCCTTGAGACCGAGGATGGGCGACACTGGGCGGGCGAGGAAGGTCAGGCCCAGGTTCAGGCGATGGAGAGTTTAGAGGACGACTAGGGCTGGGAAAAGTGTCCCCGGACAGAGGCGGGGGTGATGGACGAGAGAGCCGGGCCTTACGGGGTTTGCAGAGAGGGGCGCTGGTAGGGGGTGGTGGCCCCAGGGTCGGGGGCCAAAGGCTCAGGACTACGAGTGTCGGCCGCTTGAAGGACATCGAGTTGGCAGCTGGAATAAGCGACAGGCGTCCTTCGGCGGCCGAGGTACCCGGCCAGGGGTCGGTAGGCCGCTCCCGTCAGATGCAGAGCCCTGGCTAGCCCAGGCAAAGTGGGTCTGGACACCGGGAGCGAAAGGCCGGCGAGGCCGAGCTGCCGACGCTGGGCCGGGCCTGGCACCCACAGAGCTTGGAACCCACGCCCGCTGCGAGAGGCGACTGTGTGGGGCTGCAGGGCACGCGCCCAGGCCGGCTGCGTCTGCGGCCCCTGGGTCCCCACCGACGCGCGGCTCGCCCAGGAGCAGGGGGCGGCGGCCCCGGGGCAGGAGCGGGCTGACCCGGCGAGCCGCGGTGGGGCGGCCCCGGCCCCTCCGGGAGCGGAGCAGCGGCGCGGAGCCGGGCGGGGGCGGAGGGCATGGGGGGCGGGTCCCCTGACCCCGCTGGAGGCGAGAGGGCGGATCGGATTTGGAACCTGCGGGAGGCTTGGTCAGAAGTGGCCCCCTGTGCCGCGGGGCCCCGCGGAGGGGCCCGGCTTTGTGGAGGATTAGAGGCTCCCGCCCCACCCCAGTACCTGCGTGCGCGTCGGTGGGTATCTGTGTGTGACTGTGCGTGTCGGCGCTCCCGCCTCTGGGGCTCCTGTGAACGTGCGCCCGCGTCCCTGTGCACACACAGTATTTCTGTGTCCCCGCGACTTTCTGGGCTCCAGTGTGTGCATCTCTGTCCGATTCCCCTGCATCCTGGGTGCGTGTGTGTGTGGGTGCGCGCGCGCGGGTCCTTCCATGCTTCTGTGTCTTGTGTTTGTTCGTCTGTGTGTGTCCCTGCGTGTCTGCCACTCTGTGCGGTGCCTGCGTATTTGTGTATGTCTCAGCTTTGTATTGTGTTTGGGCCCCTTTTCTGAATATGTGTGTCTTGTGTCGCCTTTGTGTGTCTGTGCCTAGCTCCGAATTTTTGAATGATGATGTGTGCTTGCGTGTCTCCCAGAGTTGTGTGCGTGTGTGTGTCTTTGTGTCTCCGTGCATTTCTGGGCGCCTTTGTGTGTTCGTATCCGGGAGGGTGGACGAGTGAATGTGGAGTTTCTCTCACACGCTCTGATCCCCCTTCTTTGCTCAGCTTGGAAACCCCAGGTCTCGACCCCCGAGGCTGGGCCTGGGCCGCTTTCGCGGGGCATCTGGGCGGGGGCGCGTTACGCCCGGAGGAGCCGCGCGGGCGAGGCTCCGGCGCGCCGAGCCAGAGGCTCGGAGCCCGGCGGGCGGACCGGGCGCACTCTGCCCTCTGCTGGCTGCGCTGCGGCCCTGCAACCGCTGCTGGGCCAGAGTTCTGGTTCCAGGCCCAGACCTGGCCCTCTCCGTCAGGGCGCTCCCGGGAGTCCCCTCCCGTCACAGGCGCTGCTGACACACCCCAGACCCCCAGCTCCGGCTGCAGCGGTCCACCCCCTCCACCTGTTTCCCACTTCCCACCCCCCAGACTCCTACTCCACACCCCTCCGTCCCCCCTCGGCTGAGGGGGCGCCCCTGCTGAAGCCTCCAAGGCTTCCCTGACCCTCGGGCTGGCGTCCAGGGCCGAGCCAGGGCCCTGGCTGCGCCCAGAGCACATTCCCGGGGCTGCCTGAAGGCCGGTCTCAGCGCAGGAGGACGTGCCGGCAGCCCCGGGTCTGTGTCGGTGTTGCAGCTGGTCTGTCCTGGGGCGCACAGATTCTTGGCACCTCCTCTGTGCGCCTGCGGAGGTCGCAGCCCACGCACCAAAGCCGCCGTGGGGCAGTCCGCCGAGGTGCGGGCCCTGGCTGCCTTCCGGGTCTGGGGTGGGGCGGCTCGGTCCGCACACCTCCGTCCCCCTCCGTGTCCTCCGCTCACTGTCCATTCATCCCCTTACAGACACACACTCGCACCCCTCTAGGCCCTGTTTCTCGCCCTGTGTCCCCAATCCTCCTGCCTGCGTTCCCCCATGAGTTGGCCAGTCCCGGGTCCTTTGCACGCAGAGCGGAGGCCGCGGGTCTGAAGCACGGGCAGGACTCCCGCGCCTCCCGGTGCTGGAGCAGCGGCCAACAGGTCGGGAGAGCAGGGGCCTGGCCCAGCGCCGGCGCCTGCCCGTGAGCGGCGAGGGGACCTTGCTTCACCCACGACGAGCGGGTGCGATGTGCTCACGGCCGGCTTCCCGGGTGCCTCCAGACTTCAACGCGGGCGGCCACCGGCACCCCGCCGCCCGATCCAGGATGCGCTCCTCCCCTCCGCCGACTTCAGCAGCAGACACAGCTTCGCAGCTTCGGATTTTCTCCACCTGAGGAACAGGAAGGACTGAGTCGGAGGCTCAGCATGGCTTGAAAGAAGCAAGAATGGAAAGGGAAGATGGGGCTGGGGGGGGAAGGGGGTCTCAGCTCCTCCCTGTCCACAGGAGGCCCCATCTCCACCGAGCCCTGCCCTATCCCCCTTGCTCCTTTTCTTAGGGCTTTGCACTCCCTCCCCTGCACTACCCGCCCCATGATTGCAGCCCTATGAACTGCCCTCCCCTTGTGTGTGTGTGGAGGGCGCTGTGCTGCTGTTTTGTGTTTCTGACCAGAGCAAGAGCCCCAGGGTCCCCTCCAGTTTGCAGTCCCAGCCAGAGGCAAGGACTTAGGGCAGGGATGGAGTGCAGTCACAGCTCCATCCCGGGCTAGGAGCAGCAAGGCCCCACAAGGAGCTGTAGGATCCCCTGCCATTCCATCTGTCCAGAGAGCCAGTGCAGGGAGTGTCCAGGCCCCTCCTGTGCTGCCCCAGCCAGCTGCAGATCAAGACTGCCAGACTGGACCAGAGCCATCATCCCAAGCTGTGGGCTGGCTTGGGGGGTACTATGCCTGGGAGGTGACCCTGGGTTGGGGGTCCTGGGAGAACCACAGACTCTGGAAGTGGAGTGGCCACAGTGACCATGCTCACTTCCTTGGACCCCAGCCAGGCATGACTCCAGGGCATGTGGGCCCAAGGGTCAGGCGCCTTCTCAGCTAGCAGAGATGGATGCGTGTGATAATCATAGAGTAACCTGTCACCTTGCTACAGCCTGGTGAAAGTGCCTGTGGTCCTCCTGTGCAGGTCGGTGGCCTCACAGCTGCCCTGAGCCCGGGTCAGGCCCACAAAGAGGAGGGACTGGGGCTCCTGCCTAGCTGAGGTCCTTCTGACGCAGGGCTGGGAGCTGCTTCTCACTCCCTCATTGGGGTTTTCTAGACCGATGGGAGAGGGGCGGCAGGGAGACAGGGTTTTAGGCAGAGTTTGCTGGTGAGGAGGGTGGGCTCTGAGGCTGTGTGCAGTGTGGGGACAGCCAAACCCCAGCATAGCCCCTGCCTCCTCCCTGCAGCCTCCGCCTCAGCCAGCGGGTGGGGTCTCTGGCCACAGACCCATGACTTGTCAGCACAAGGTCTGGGTCATTAGTCATGGGATTCCTCCACAGTGGGTCAGGAGACCAGGCTCCCTCAGATCCAAAGGCTGCTGTCAGCCTGCAGGACTGGAGCTCAGAGGAGGCCGGTGTCCTGGCCTGGTGGCCCAGAGCTGAGGTCTCATACTGGTAGTAGCCTCTGTCCCACAGAGTTCTTGGGAAGATGAAATGCAGGCACTCAACACGGTGCCCAGCACATAGTAGGTCTCTGTAAATATTTACTGAATAATTAGATTGAAGGGGGGCCCTGCTGCCAGGACTTGGTGAAGTCACAGTTGCCTCCTCCTCCAGCCAGGGCTCCGTCCTGAGCTCAGCCATGTGCATTCCCTCAGGACAAGTGAAACTCAGGCCCAGGCCGCTGTGGGCCCGGCACATCAGAACCCCCAGCAGGGCCCAGACTCCCAGCACAGACAGCTCAGCCTTCTGCACTCGCCCTGCTCTGGAGCCTGGGGCTGAAGGAGCTGCTCAAAGTTGGACCCTTGGAAGGCAACAGAATTAGGGGCTCAAAACCTTGCATCAAAACTGACCGTGTGGGACTCTCAAGGTGTCACTTATCGTTTTTGAATGGCACTTTCCTTAAGAACCTTTGGATTTCTTGCCAAGTGAATGGGCTGGGTTATTTCAGCAGCCCACCTAGAACTGGGAGCTTCCCCAACTCACGACATGAGCCAGAGCGAAGGCCCAGGATCATATTTGGAACCATAAAAGCCCCATTAAGACACTGAGAACTCCCAGAAAGACATTTAATATGAATTGGACACAAGTCGCAAAAGCCAGAAAGCTCGCTGGTCTCTACCTCAAGCGTCCACAGCTGTGGAAGGGGCTGGATGTGAGGTGGGGGCTAGGGCCCATCCCATTTGATCTTTATCTTAAATCCACTTCAAAACAGTGCAGTTGGCGGGTTCACCCCTTCCTGTAATTGTTTGGTGTCTAGTAAAGCTTTTATGAGTGTCTGTGCAAATAAATGCATTTGGTGTGCATTTGTTTTGGCTAGTGCCACTTTATGTAGGAGGTGTGTGTGTCTTCTGTTGGCTCTCAGAAAAGAAAAGGATGACAGTGAAAATAAAAATAAAGCCAAGACCTCGGGACCAGGCAGAGGGGTGGAGCTGGGGCAGCCCCACTGCCCACTACAACCCTGACGTCGGGGGGCTCCTGGGCACCTGGGCTGCTGGCAGTCGAGTTGCAGCCTTTGAGTTGCTGCGTGGGGTGATTAGTGCTGGCAGGTGGGCTTGGTGAAGCCCAGATTCCAGAAAGGCTTTTTTGGAAACAGAACTTGGCCTGCCTTTTGCTCACTGTCCTCTGAGTATTCTTGGTGAAGTAACATGAATAATAAATAAGGGTGAGCTAGGTGGGGATCGCATGAGACATACTCATGTGGCAGAGTATGTCTGTTTCTCTAGAACGTGAGCTCAGCGGGCCTGGCTGAGAGGCAGAGGTGAACAGGCAAGGCGGCAGGGCAGGGCGGGGCGGGGCGGGGCAGAGCAGGATGGGCGTCCTCCTGTGCAGCTCAGGAAGCACCTGCACCCTAAGGTGTGGAGCCAGTCCAGGGCGTCAGGGGCTGAGGGCACACATGCCTCTGTCTCAGGTCTCCAGCTGGTGGCCTAGAGTCAGGATGCAGCCTCAGGTGTGTTCGATTTGGCCCACGCTGCCTCTTTCCCCTCCCAGCTCTGCTGTCTTGATTTATTTCTTTTAAAATTATTCTAGCATTTTTATTGAAGTATAATATACATATAGAAAAGTACACAAAGTGTGAAATTGCACAGGGGTTATGCCCCCTGCCACCAAAACCCAGATTAAGAAGAGGAATGTTTCTGACTTCCCAGAATCCTTCCTCATGCCCCTCTCGGGCAGTCTTCAGCCCTCTTCCAAGGAAACCACTATTCTGGTTTCTGTCACTATACATGAGTTTTGCCTGTTTTTGAAATTCATGTAAGTGGAATCATATAGTCTATACTCCTTACCATATTTTAATCATGAGGTTTTACTTGAAGAGCTGGATTTTTCTTCCTAAATAATCTGAGCTCTAACAATTTAGGACCCTCATTCCCGCAGGGTACTGAAAATCTGGAACCAAATGGTCCTCCCTCTTTGCTCCTCCCATCTCCACCGCAGGCAGGACACCCGCCAGAGTCAGCTTGCCAGGGGGCATTTGTGTTGGTAACTCCAGCTGTAAACCTACTGGCTTCTCCTCTGATCTTAAATCCATCCCCCAAAAGAATCACTGTATGTACGCTAGGGACGTGCATCCAGAATCTTCTCTCATCCCAGTCCCTCCATCTGTACCCTCTGAGGTAGAGCTCATGAGACCTTTTGACAGGTGAGGAAGTCAGCACCTCACAGAGGTGAAGTCACCGGCCGGGAGTCTGGAGCTACAGAGCGTTGTAAAGTCTGAGCCTGGATTCAAACCCGACTGGCCTGACTCCAAACCCCAGGCTCTTGTCATCTCCCCACGAGCCTCCCCTGGGCATCCAGGCCCAGGCGTGAACAATCCCCTCCTGCCTCCTTCCAGCAGGGAGGAAGCTGGACATTTTCCAAAGGAAACGCTGGGAAACACAAAACCCAAAACAAAAACCAGGGCAGGGATGGTTCCCAGGCCCTGGCTGCCTAACCCTGGGTGATGCAAGTCTAGTCTGGGCTAGGCTGGTCGGGACTGGTGCAGCCTCCCCAGATGCATCAAGGGGGGTGGCATCATGCCATTCACCTAGTGGCCACCACATGCCAGGCACTTGGTATGTCATTCCTGAATACTCACAATGCACTTGTGGGGTGGATTTTATTATTTAGTTCCACTTTACAGATGAGAAAACTGAGGTTCAGAAAGGCCAAATGTGCTGCCTTAGACCACAGTGTCTGAGTGGCCAAGCTAGGTTTAGGATGCATTGAGGATGGCTTCCATGCCTTTGCTTTGTCTACACTGGCTCTGTTCTCGTTGGCTCAGCCCCCTTCTCTGAGCCACCTCCACTCTCCTGTTCTCATGGAGGTGTAGCCAGCTGCTTCCTCTCAGGGGCTCAGAGATTCTAGAGTCTGGCTGGCCTGGCTTGAGGCTTAGTTGCAGGAGTCATTTGCTGGTTCTTATGGCCTCAGTTTCCTCATCTGGCATGTGGGGGTGATATTACTACCTTCCATTACTATTTAGAGGTTCAACAAAGCATCTGGGCTTTTGAGTCTGGAAGAATTGGCTGTGGCCTATTGGAGAGGGGAGGGGTTCACTAGTGCAAAGGGCCTGAGGCAGGAAGAGCCTTGATCCATTGGAAGCCCATGTGGCCGGGTTGGACCAAGGCTCCCATGTGGCTGCAGGTATGCACAGGAGTCTGAGCCCAGGGCATGTAGGTCATGATGAGGGGTGTAGACTTGAACCTGAGGGGGAACCTGAGTGGGGAGCCATGGGAGGGTTTGTTTTTTGGAAAGATCTCTCTGGCTGCAGTGAGGGGGGTGAGACCATAGTCTGGAGTCCAAGAGACAAGGTCTTTGGGTTTCAATATCCCTTTTGTATGGAACGAGATGGGGCGGTCCACAGAGCAGACCTTATCCTCCAATTTCCCATAGAGGCTGTGTTTCCAGAGTCAGGGTTTCATGTTACACAGAGTTATTCTTTCTGGAATGTGTCCCCCGAGCAACCCCACTGGACCCTCTGTGGAAGGAGGGGCCCTTCTGAATGCAAGATGCACATGTATGCAAAACAGCGCACATCCAGCCCTGGGCCTCGCTGGTGTCTGTCCCTGAGACAGTCCAGCATCCAGCAGGCAAAGCAGTGTCCAGGGGTTGGGGCAGGCTGCAAACAACAACAGCGATAACAGTAATAATAATAACTGACATTTATTGATGAAGCCTCTGACATCAGTGATCTCATGAAATCCTAAAACAAGCCCGTGCGGTAGCTGTCATTGGCACCCATTGCATAGATGAAGAAAGCGAGGCTGGGGTGGAGTGCCTTCTCCAATGCCACTGAGTGGCAGGGCCAGGCGGGTAGCCAGTGCCCTTACTCTGCACCTGTGGGGCTGGGCAGCCTCAGGAGGGTGGTGAGCCGGGCATGTTGCTGAGCTCTGTGGGATCCAGACAGCCCCGCAACTGTTCCCAGTGTGTGTGCAGAAAAGCCAGAAAATTCCATCCTAGCGTCCTGGCTCCCACCTCTGCTCCAGTCCACACGATCTGCCCAGTGGAGTTATTCTCCCTGGAAGAACTCGGTAATTCAGGCTTTTCCAAACCCAGGAAAAGCCTCCAAGTCTAGAATCCTCCCCTCGGTCTCTCCCTGGCCTCGTCTCTGCCCCCTCCCCTCGGCTCTGCGTTACACACCAGACACACTGGCCTCACGTCAGCTTCTCAAGCTGCTCTGACTCTCCTGCCTCCCGGCTTGAGTGGCTGATCCCTTTGCCTGGAAGGCTCTCTCCATTCCCTCTTCCTAGCTTCCTCCTCTTCATCCTTCCTATCTCAGTGTACAAGTCACCTCCTCCTGGAAGCATTCCTTTACTTCTCAGGCTAGCTTAGGCTCACCTCTTATATGTTCTCAGAAACTGTGATTCCCCTTCATGGTAAGAGGAGGTTACAGGTCTTCTTCACTGCTCCCTCTGCCCCCTTGCAGTCCCAGGAACGATGAGAAGGGAGTGATGGGGAGGGCGCCCTTCAGTGCCAAGGCAGGGGGAGGGGATCTATGAGACGGAGAGGGGACGTGTACCCTGGACATACAACATGGCGCACGTGTGCTAGCTTGGTGGGTGGGGATATGCCTCTCCTGTGTAGACCAGCTGAAGACTCCAGGCAAAACACAACAGGCCAGCTTCCCACAGAGGGGGCTCCTTGTGGGAACAATTGGAAGGTGACAGTCCCGAGGGCACCCTGCTAAAGGAAAACTGCATTTTCAGGGTGTGGGGTGCAGGAGCAATGTAAAAAATCTGTTTTCATGTTGGGAGGCCAAGGCAGGAGGATTGAGGCTAGGAGCTTGAGGCTAGGGGTTGAAAACCAGCCTAGGCAACATAGTGAGACTCTCCCCTCCCCCCATCTCTACAAAAAAAAAAAAAAATTAGCTGAGTGTGGTGTCATGTGCCTATAGCCCTAGTTACTTTGGAGACTGAGGTTGAAGGATTGCTTGATCCCAGGAGTTTGAGGCTGCAGTGAGCTATGATGAGGCCACTGCACTCCAGCCCAGGGAAGAGAGCAAGACTCTGTCTCTAAAAAAGAAAATAAAAATCTGTTTTCTACCATTTCTTTGAGCACTCTTTCCTTTTAAGTAAAAGAATGTTAAGACATGCAACAAAATGTTAAGAAGTACAGAAAAAAACACAAACCTTTCAGACACAAAATGCTCTCTGCGTTTGAGAAGCACCCATTGGAGAGTACACCCCATTGACAGGATTTATGGGAGACTTGTGGCCGTGAGCTCTGAGTTCTAGTCTGTGTGGGATTCCAGAACAGTCTAGGACTTCCCAAGGGTGCCAGGGTGTTCAAGAACAGCCGGGTGGAGGGGATGGTGGGGATGGGAGATGATTCCACCCGTGCCCTAAACATGCTAGAAGGGATAGAAAGCACCTTTGTATCTTCCTAATTAAAACAAAACCCCCGAAGGTTTTTTTGGCCAATTTGAGTATCTAAACTCAAAACAATGAAACTGTCAAATGCCTGCTTAAAGTATCAAATTTATGAGTTGAGTATTAGCTGCAAAATTACAATCACGAGTTTGATTGTAATTTTGGATGTTTATAGCAATGACCTGACAAATAGGTTAAAAATGAGATAGCAAGTATACATTTTGTTTTTCTCTTACATTTTCTGAAGTGAGTTATTTTCAAATCCTCACCTGCATTTTTTTCCTGTTATTATTAATTGTGGTAAAATAGACATAAAAATGTACCATTGTAGCCATTTTTATGTGTACAGTTCAGTGGCATTAAGTATATTCACATTATTGTGCAACCATCACCACCCTCCATCTCCAGAACTCTTTCCATGTTGCAAAACAAAGTATACCCACGGAACAATAAATTTCCCACTGCCCTCCCCCACCCCAGTCCCTGGCGACCACCATTCTACTTTCTTATGGATTTGACTACTCTTAGGTACCTCATATAGGTGAAATCATACATATTTGCCCATTTGTGACTGGCTTGTTTCACTTAATGTGATGTCCTTGAGGTTCATCCATGTTGTAGTGTGCGTTAGAATTTCCTTCCTTTTCAAGGTTGAATAATGTTATATTAGGTGTATATACCACATTTTGCTTATCCATTCATCTGTTGGTGGACACTTGAGTTGCTTCCATTGCTTGGCTATTGTGAATAATGCTACTATGAAAATGGGTATACAAATATCTCTTTGAGTCCTTGCCTTCAATTATTTTGGGTATACACTTAGAAGTGGATTGTTAGATCGTATGGTAATTCTATTTTTAACTCTTTTGAGGAGCTGCCATCCTATTTTCCGTGGCGGCTGCACCATTTTTCATTCCCCCCAGCAGTGGACAGGGTTCCAATTTTTGCATGTCCTCTGTTTTTTTTGATAGAAGTCATCCTATTGGGTGTGAGGTGGTATCTTGCTGTGGTTTTGATTTGCATTTCTCTAATGATAGTGAAGTTGATAGTGAAGTCTTTTTATGTGTTTATTGGCCATTTGTATATCTTTTGTGGAGGGTTATCTATCCAACCATTTTTAAATCAGGTTGTTTGCTTTTTTTGTTGCTGTATTGTAGTTCTTTATATGTTCTGGGTATTAACCCCTTATCAGATACATGGCTTGCAAATACTTTCTCCCGTCCCATGGGCTGCCCTTTCACTCTGTTGCTTGTGTTCTTTGATGCATAGAAGTTTTAAATTTTAACAAAGTCCAATTTATCTATTTTTTCTTCTGTTGCCTGCATGTCACCTGCATTTTTGAATCTGTGTCCTTTGTCATTACCAGGCCACATTTTGAGACATCAGCATCCTTTTCTAGAGCACCTGTCTCCACTTCCAAGTTGCTGGATTTACAAAGTCTTGTATGGTGCTATAATGATCCCAGATACCTATTTGCTGAACATTTGGCCACTAGGTTACTTTTATTCTTCTCGTAAGTATAAATTCATAATCTGCACAGCTTTTACACTGTGTTATAAAGCAGAATGTAAAAGGCTTGTCTGCAACAGTCCCCAACCCCTGTGTAAGATCACACTCCCAGGAGAAATTCTAAAGCTACAACAAAGTTACTTTCTCTCTCTTTTAGCCCGTTTGTCAGGTTTCTGCGATGACCATCCAAAATGAGCATCAGGTGAAGCCATTGCAGGCTAATGCATCTTTCCCAAACAGCATTCTGTTGATCAAAGGGAAATGAGAAAATGCCCCCTATTACAACATACTCTGGAAGGAGTCAAATATAAGGACAAATAGCAATAACAGCCCCAGAAATAACCATCTTTTGTTGGGTATTACTCAAGCATGGCACTCAGCCCAGTGCGCCACACATATGCTCACGCTGAAGTCACACGACAACTTTGTGAGGCAGGCACCCATCTTGTCCCCAATCTACAGATGGGGATATTGAGGCTCAGGCAGGTAAAGGCACATGCCTATCACACAGGTACTGACTGGTAGATCTGGAATCTGAACCCTTGTAAGAGCCCAGCCCTTAATCCCTGCATTACTCCACTTTCACCTACCTGACACGCTGTGCATGCCCTAGCACTGCACGTGCCCAGAAAGAAGCCTGTCCAGGTAGCTGGGTTATGGCGCCCCTACCTTGCGCCTGCCAAGTTGACTGCGGGGCTGTCAAACCCAGCTTAGCTCCCTCCACCCCGGGGTCGGTCCTTCCCAGCGTGCAGAATGATTTGGGGAGGGCACAGCACACCTGGCCCCTCCTCACCCCTGCTCGGGCAAGTCAGAACCAACATAGCAACAGCTACTCGGAAGGAAGAAGGAGTATTGGGAAGAAAGTTGCCACCCAGCCCACATTTCACACAGAGGGGTGACAGTAAAAAAAAACATCAGAGGTACAAGAGATCCTGGATTGCCTCTGCCTTTTCTTTAGAAGAGGAGCTTTCCCAGATGTTTATTTTTGGTAAACTTCTTTATTATGGAAGATTTCAACCCTATATAACAGTAGGATAATGCACGCATCACTCAGCCTTGGCAGTGATGGCTCGTCACGCCCCGTCTTGTTTCACGCACCCCCCAGCCCAGCTCTCTGTCCCAGTGGGTTATTTTAAAGCAGACCCCAGACACTGTACCATTTCAAACGTAATTATTTTGGCATATATTTCTAAAAGTTAAGAAAATCTTTTTAAAACGATAGCCGCAATAGGATTATCACTCCTAGAGAAACCATCCTTGAGGATCTCTAGTCAATGTTCACATTTCCCTGATTGTCTCATTAGCATGCTTCATATTTTATTTAAAAGGTCCATATACATTTCTTAAGTCTCTTTTAATCCACGTTTCTCTCTCTCCCTGTCTCTCCGCCTCCCCACCCGTCACTTATTTGTTGCAGAAGCCGGGTGGTTAGGCGGCACTGTCCCCAGTTTGCAGTTTCCTGAGGTACTCCTGTGGGGACCTCTAACATGTTCTTCTGTCCTCAATATTTCCTGTAATTAGCTCAAGAGGCTTGATCAGATTCAGGTTCAGTTTCTGGCAACAACGCTCTGCAGGAGGTGTGTGTCCTCCCGCCAGCAGGCTCCTAACGTCTCGTGATCTCTTTTTCTGGTGAAGTTGACCAGTCGCTGGTGCTCATCGTCTAGATTCGCCGTCTCGTTAGGGATTGCAATACGCTGCGATTCTAATTCTACCTGCCGTCCGCGTTTATTAGCTGGAATACACGGAGAAGGGCAACTTTTTCTTATTAACTCTTTAGTTACCCCAAGGTACAGTGTGGTCTCGATCCATGTCTACACTACGGCCAATACAAAGACTTAATTCCTTAGCAGTTCTCAAATAATGAGTTGGTTTCCTAGGAGCCAGTTTTTTAGTATCCTTATGAATATAGGGATTTAATGCTATTTGATGTCTTTCAATCCCCTGCAATTCTTATTGTTACTGATGCTCAAATGATTCCACTCCTCCTGAGGGGAAGCTCTTTGGGTTGGCTCCCGAGGTCTTTGACCATGGTTGACTTTGATGGCTGCCTCGCTTCCTGGACTGCAAGGTGCCCCCTACCTGGAATCAGCCATTTCTCTAAAGAGCCCTGTTTTCTTTGAGTGAGGAATGGTAGTTAGATACCACAATCTAGGTTTAAGCAATGCTCATTACTATTGTGTTGGTTATTGTTTCTGGGCATTTTTGGTTGGACAGAGCTAGGAAATACATTTTTTAAAGGATAGAATATGTGATGAGTTATGATTGCCAAAAGTTGGAAGCAACCAAGATGCCCTTCAGTAGGTAAATGGGTAAACAAACTGGTACACCCGGACAAAGGACTATTATTCAGTGATAAGAGAAATGAGCTATCGAGCTGTGAAAAGACACAGAGGAACCTTAAATGCACATTGCCTGGTGAAAGAAACCAGCCTGAAAAGGCTACCTATGGATGATTTCAGCTATGTGACATTCTAGAAAAGGCAATACTGCGGAGACAGTAAAAAGACTGGTGGCTGCCAGCTGTTTAGGGGAGGGAGACCTAAATGGATAGAGCACGGGAGATTATTTTAGGAGTAGTGAAACAATTCTATAAGATACTACAATAGTGGATACATATGTCATTATACAATTGTCTAAAAACAAGGAATGTACAACATCAAGAGTGAACCCTAATGTAAACTGTGGACTTTAATTAATAATAATGTATCAACACTGACTCATTAATTATAACAAATGTGCCCCATTAATGAAAGATGTTAATGATTGGGGAAACTAGGAGGGGGAGGGGAGATGAAGGGGTATATGGGAATACTTTGTACTTTCTGCTCAGTTTTTCTGTAAACCTAAAACCACTCAAAAAAAAAATAATAAAGTCTGTTAACTTATTGTTTAAAAATCATGAGTTCATATGGACACTTCCAATTTAAACTCAGGACTGCAGTGTTTTTGCTTAGCCTTGTCCATCATACACGGCAGATGGGTCCTTTCTTTTCAGTTCCAGTGAAAGATACACTCATTTGCCCATTCCCACTTAACTCACTCACCACTCTCGGATAAGAATGCCAATACCACCATGTCTTTGTCTGTTTGGGCCGCTATAACAAAATACCTTAGACTGGGTGATTTATAAACAATGGAAATTCATGGTTCACAGTTCAGGAGGCTGGAAGTCCAAGATTAAGGTGCCAGTAGAGATTCTGTGTCTGGCGAGGGCTCGCACCGCCTCACAGATGGTGCCTTCTAGCTGTGTCGCCACATGGTGGAAGGCAAAGGGGTGAACAAGCTCCCCTGGGCCTCTTTTATAAGGGCACCAATCCCATTCATGAAGAGGGAGCCCTCATGACCTCATCATCTCCGAAAGGCCCCGCCTCTTAACCCCACCTTGGAGATCAGGGCCCTAGCACAACCGTAAGATGATGATTATTTTTCTTTTGCAGCTTATGTATTTATTTTTGTTTTGCCTTTAAGGGAATATCTTATTAGGGAGGGACAGTCAAAGTGACTGTGTTTTAGTGACTTGGAATAATTCTTTTCCATGTGGTAATGTTCCTGACTTGCCATACGTTACTCTTTTTCTTCCCTGTTACGCTTTTGATATTTGGAATTTCCTTTTCAAGCATTTCATGTTATTTTA
The DNA here is from genome assembly GCF_040939455.1 of Microcebus murinus. Classification (NCBI taxonomy): domain Eukaryota; kingdom Metazoa; phylum Chordata; class Mammalia; order Primates; family Cheirogaleidae; genus Microcebus; species Microcebus murinus. Next base: position 85,527,214 of record NC_134115.1, on the reverse strand, counting down.
TGATGATGTTAAATACTTTCCTGGTTTTCATGTCAGGTCTATAAAACAAGGAACATTATGAGTGGTCTCTCTGCCCCTCCACCCTGTCCCCTTCCTCTCCCTTTAAGGAACCTTTGCTGCTTCAAGTGTTTGGTTTGTTCTCCCATTTTAAAATTTAACGCCTCCACTATTCTTAGATAAATGAGAGTATGATCTACATATTCTTCTCCAAATTAGAAACCAAATTTCTTTCTAGACAAGCTCCAGATGCTTGCAGAGCAAGACCTGACCTCAGACTTTATACACTATTAATATTACCACCTACCCAATTTCACATAAATTGTTTCTACTCTTTGTCAAGGGTCTATTACTATTTCCAAGAATTGCTAACTGAGCTCTCAAACAACCATATTGGGTAGGTATCGTCTTCATATTTTGCAGAAGAGAAAAGTGGGACTCAACGAGCTGGGATTTGAACTAACGTCTCCCTGATTTCACTCACTGGTTCATAAGTATTTCCACAGCGCCCAACTGTTTCAGGCACTATCCTAGGTACTAGGTACAGAAATGACCCAGAAAGGGCCCTGTCCTCATGGAGCCCACATCTAGCGGGGTCATTCATGTCTGAGCAGGGGATTATGGTATAGGACTGTCTGTCCACTCACTGCATGGGGAGGAGCTCAAGGGAATCTGAATTGCATCCACCCTGAGTAATAGTCCAACACGGCTGAAATCAGTGGATGTTTGTTGAATGAATAAATAAATAAACAAAGTTAAAATAAAGACAAAGCTTAAGGTTTTTATGGAAGTTTTATCTCTCAGACTAAGAATTTTTTTTTAAAAATGTAATAACTTTTAAATTATGGATATAATGTATTTCATTATAGAAAAATTGGAATAGAAAAGCACAAATGAGACAATAAAAAATAATCCATAATAACTCCCAGGGTTAACCTTTTTGTTTATTTCTTTGGTTTTATTGTTGTTCTTTTGAGATAAAGTCTCACTCTGTCGCCCCAGCTAGAGTGCAGTGGCATCATTATATAATAGCTCACTGCAACCTCCAACTCCTGGGCTCAAGCAATCCTCCTGCCTCAGCCTCCTGAGTAGCTGGGACTACAGGCTTGAGCCATCACGCCAAGCTAATTTTTCCCATTTTTAGTAGAGATGGGTCTCACTCTTGCTCAGGCTGGTGTCCAACTCTTGAGCACAGTGATCCTCCCACCTTGGCCTCCAAGAGTGAGAAGGTGGTGAGCCACCACATCTGGCTTGGTCTTGTTTTATATATGGGTATCCTTTAAAAAAAATTTGGGTCATACTATATATATATATCTATATCTGTAGTTTGCATTATTAAAACAATTCCTAACAATGTATCATGAACATTTTCCCAATTGAACATCCCTTTAAACCTGTGTCTAATTAGAAGTTGGATTTATTTTTTTTGCCAGTGATGACATCCTTCACCATATAAAATAACTATAAACTCAAGATTAAGGCCAAAATCGAAATGGGAGGAATATTTAATAGGCTTTGAGGCTGCAAACTGTGCCTCAGACTGGGTTGCACGATCCTTCCCCGCACACGCCCAGGGAAATGCAGCGAGGAACTCAGCCAGAGGCTTCGGCCTTCCTTGGCCACTCTGATACTCTGAGTTGCATTATGAGCACACTTGCTTTCTACAGTTCTGATCTTTGCAGGCACCACTAAAATTTCCTTTTGGCTGCAGAGAGGAACTCTAATACAGGTATTGGAGTATGTGATTCAGGGCTGGCTCTGGTGTCAGACCTCAAGCTAAGCCCTGCTCCACCTGAGATGGCTGTGTGACCTTGGCAAAGAACTTCACCTCTCTGTGCTTCAGTCCCCTCATCCGTAACTCAGGGCAGCAGTTGTCCCCACCTCCTCAGGCAGCCACGAGGAGTCAATAGCACAGTGCCTGACACATGGAAAGCCACCAATACGTATCGGCGATTATCATTATAACTTGTGTGTTTGGAGCTTCTTTTCCCGAGCTGCACTCGCCATTCCCTGGTGTCGGTGCTGCTCTCGGCAGCCTGTCTGGCTGGAAAGACCGCCCAGGACACAGGAAGGACCTGGGTGGCCGCCACCATCTCGGCGGAGGCACTATCTCAAACATGCCCTTACCCCACCCACACCTGAGGCAGCCAGGCACCTCAAACCCATGGACAGAGGCTTATGATTTTATTTCGTTCACAAATTAAGCAAAACACTATACGAGCAATCATGGGAGGCAATATCATGTTGTAAACAAGTTTATGGTCTTTGGAGTTAGACAGCGTGGGTTCAAAGCCCGGCCCCTCACTTACTCCATTTGACTTTGAACTCCTGACCTTGAGCAATCCGCCCGCCTCGGCCTCCCAAGAGCTAGGATTACAGGCGTGAGCCACAGCGCCCGGCCTTCCATTTGACTTTGAACAAACTATTTCCCTTCTCTGAATTTTCCTCCTCGGTTTCCTCATCAGTACGTTGGAGACGGTAATTGTGGCCAGCGGTGTCCCCCTCCCCCAACATCCCTCGCCATGATTTTGCTTTTGCGTTGGGAGAACCAGTTCTCTCCCGCTCTGAATCATGGTTTAATTTCCTGGCTCCCTGAACACGACATGGGACCCAGTCTTGGACCAATCACAGCACTCCGTCACCTGACCACAGAGATTGGTCTGTGGGTGGTCATGTGACTCCAGCAGGTCCCATAGAGTGCATCTCCAGGCTTGGGCTTGAAACACTTCTTTTCTCTGATCTCACAGTGCTGGGAGTATGAGGGCAGCTGCCGTCAAGCCATCTTGCTCCCAAATGGGCTTGGTTGGCTGAGAATGGAGCTGCCCTGGAGCAGGTAGAATCAAGAGAAACCACAATATGTGGACAACTTTTGAGCCCCGGCTTGAAGCCAATTGTGGTTTTCTTGATACAAGTTAATTAATTCTCATTTCTTTGCTCAAGCCAGTTTGAATTGGGTATTCTGTCACTTTCACCTGAAACAATCCTGCCTGATAAACAAATATTAATAGCACCTGTCTCCCACAGTTGTTATAAGGATTAGATAGGGAAATATATATAAATATAAGAGCTTTGATATATTCATGCAAAGCCCTCGGCACAAAGTAAGTGCTTAGTAAATGGTAGTAGTTTATATTGTTGTTGTTATAACTTTAACTGTAGAAAAACAAGAAAGTGCAGATAAAAACATAATCAGAAAAAAAATGTTGCACAGTATTCCTAATCTTACCTCTTAGAGGTAGGTAAATATTTTGAAATATTTTTCTTCCAGACATTTTCCTATATATGCATATTTATAAACACCAAAATGGGATTATTCTCTAATACTTTTCTGTTACCTATTTCACCTGGACATAAATCAAACTCATCATAAAGACATATTTGCACAGCATGGTCGTTTGTAGTGGCTGCATAGCATTCATGTTTTTGTTGGCTATTCAGATGATCTCCAAACTGTTTTTGTACAGATGACATTGTGATGGCATTCTCATCATCTTTCCATTGATTGATCTATATCTTTGTGGATTTTATAATCGTCTAACAATCAGTTTCTAAGGGTAGGATTGCAGAATCTGACAGTTTTAAAGCCTGAAAAACCTACCTGGTAATTTTTATTGAAATGTTTAATTTCTTAATACAATGCATTATTAAAGATTTAAGTATCTTTTTCAGACAGTGGGGAGCCCAGTTCTGTGGGCTCCAAATTCTGCTCCCACCCCTAACACTTTCACAGCTCTGATGTCATGAATCCCTGTGATCGGCCAGTAGGGGAGGGACAGTGATCACAGGAATGCCGACCTCACCAGCCTGTGATGACACAAGCTGGATTTTGCTTGTTCCGAACATCTGCCTCTCCACCCAGGAGACCTAGCTGCTTGCAGAGCCCCGTTCTTCCAGGTGTTTCAGGGAGACCCCAGGGATGCGTGACATACACCCGCAGGAAAGTCCTGGTTGCAGTTCGACCGGCTCTTCCGTCCTCCCTCAGGACTCCAAGGCTCTGTCTGCCCCTGAGCCTCTCGGGTTGTCTGGGGACAAGCGATGCTACTTCTGCCATGATCGTGCCACCAATCCGCATAGCCCCACCTGGCCCACTCTTCACGCCCAGCTGCCCCTCCCTGTGCCCTGACGACCATGGAGGAGAGGATGGGGTCACTCGTCTGGCTTTTGTGCACTTAGGGGCCCCACAGCAAGGCTGCTTGGGCACATGAAGGGCTGGAGCTGAGTGAAACCTGGCTTTCCTCTGCAAAGCCGCTTTTCTCCCCACATTGCCAGGAGACCTGTGTCGACACTGGTGTGGGGACTGCCATCGGCCACCTGAACAGCCACATTGCGTCTGGGCCTCCCGTGGCTTCTCAGGCCTGTGTGGAGCCTGACTCACCATGGCTGGCTCCTTTTCTCCTGGGTGGGTCCTCTCTCAGGGGCCCACTGCTCCTCCCCAGCCCTGTTCTTGTCACACCGGCTCTCCTGCGGCCCCTCACACTTGCCCCCAGGAGGCCGTCCATTCTCAGTGGCACAAACAGCTGCTGGGCAGAAGTGTGTTGCTGAACTTGGAGATGGCTGCCACTCAGCCGCACCATTCCATGACCAGACGCAGAAATAGAGACACGGGGACCCCCCACCGCCCGAGCAAGATAGGATGGGGCCAGAGTTTGAGCCTCTTTCTCCCTGACACCAAGTTCCGTGCTGGTTTGGCCATGTCCTCCAGGGCCAGGCCATTCCCCACCAGCCCCCGAAACCCAGGATCCCGGAGGCTGTGAGCAGAGAGGCTGGTGGGCAGAGGGGCGTGCGCTGGGCGAGTGGGCAGAGCTCCCCATCCGCATCCCTGGACTAGTCCCAGGGCCATGGTGGGTAGCTGCTCTCCCTCACACCCTACCCCCAGCCCCAGCTGTCTGTCTGGGGCCCCTGGGCCTGGAGGCCTTTCACCTGCGCAGCCCCGGTGGCGTTGGGATGGGCGGGGCGGGGGGGGGAGTGGCGTTTGACAGGCAGCTGAGCTCACCAGGCTGCGGGCCTGGCCCCCGCCGCCCTCCCACCCCCATCCCAGCTGGCTCCCGAAGGGAAGCGGGGGTGGGGGCAACTTCACAGGGAAACTTTTGTTCTTGCCTAGAACAGACACGGGCTGGGGACCGAGCTTCCCCTTGGCTGCCACGGAGACCGGGGCCACTTGAGTTCATGTTTATTTTCACAGCGTGGATTCCATGGAGATAATTGGCCCTGACAGGGAAGCCCTGGGAAGAGGGCTTGGGCTCCGTGGAGTGCCTACTATGTGCTAGGCCAAAGGCAGGCGGGAGCCAGCGGATCCACAAGACGGTCCGGGGATTAGTCACTGCGCCGGACACGGCTGAGGAGGAGGCAGCCAAGGTTCAGGGAGGGAAAGTCACTAGCCCAAGGTCACAGAGCAGGTCAGTGGGAGCTGGCAGGGGAGGCCACCTGCTCGCGTTCTACTTTGTGCCTGAGTGAAGACGGAAGAACTCAGTCTCCCGAGGCTGCACGGAGAAGGCACTGCCCAGGCTCCACGAGGCCAGAATCCCCGCACGGGATGGGTGAGTGTGGGCGTCACTTCCAGGACAGAGGCCCTAACCCTAGCTGAGGCCTCAGGCAATAATTCTCTGAGCCTCAGTCTCCTCTTCTGTGAAATGGGGCTAGTAGCGGTGCGTGTTTGTCTCAACAGAGGGCTGGCTCGTAGGAAGAACTCGATGATGACCGTTGCTAATGCCATCGTTGTATTAGAGCACCTGGCGTTAGACCCTTGGGCTCACTGTGGGCCCAGGAGTCTCCCGCAAGATGTGTCACTGCCCCTCTGCGCAGAGGCTTTTCCCTCCAAAACCACGCGGGATGTGGGAGGAGGGCAGACTGTGCCTGAACCGAGGCTGCCCGAGGACCTGCCCTCCTGGTGGGCCCCCACCCCCGTGCCTGGCTCAGCCCCTCCAGCCCTGGGCCCTGCCCTCCCCCGAGATGCGCCTTCCACGTTCCTTATTTATGTTCTGCATTTACTTTTCCCACCTGTTTATTTCATTTCTGAAATGACATCTCGAAGCCCCGTCGGACCCAGCTCTCCAAGCGCGACCGGCCGGGCCAGCTACGGGCTGCTGGGGAGGCCGGCATCCGCCACACCAGGACCCGAGGAAGCGGCCGAATCAAAAACCAAACATGGAACCAATAAAATCTTTAACCCGACACTACAAACTTCCCACAGACTTCAGAGAAATACCTCAAGAAGTGCACGACCTTTCAGTTTCTCCCCAAGGCTACCTCCTCCTCCAGCAGGGTCTTTCTAAAATACAGATTTGACCTTGTCACTTCCCGGCTTCAAAACCCCTTCGATGGCTCCTCGTTATTTATTATTCTTATTCACTAACATTTATCGAGGTCCTCTGCTTGCCGGGTCCTGCACCGAATGCCTTTCGTGCATTTGTTCCCGTGGGGCGGGGACTCTGGCCATCCCGGTGTCAGGGACGGGGGAGCAGCGAGGTGGGGGCACCCGGGGTCGCGCAGCTGGCGAGGGGGTGCAAACCCGGTCGGTCTGAGTCCAGAGCCAGTGCTGCCGCCACCTCCCTGCTGCCCAGGCGGGTTCCTCGGCCTCGCGTCACACGTCTCCCCCTGCCCCCTCCGGGCTCACCTCCCTGCTCGCCCCTCTGTCCCCCATCTCAGTGCGGAGCCCCCCACGCCCAGGGCTGCCAGACCTCAGTCCACAGGGACGTCCTTGCCTCCAGTAACCCCACTCAGACCGCATTTCAGCATCGCCAGCAGCTCTTCTGAGTCTCCCATTTTGAAATAAAAAACCCCTCCCTTGACCCCAAGCCTCCTGCCAGCGACCGTCTTCTATCTCTTCCCATTTCCGGCCACGCACACGGCCCCGCCCCGTGCACCCCAGCAGCTTGCTCCACCACCCTGAGAGGGACGCTAGCCGGCCGCCCGCACCTCCACGCTGCCTGGCCCATTTGCAGGGTTTGTCTTCATCCTACAGCCTTAACGTCGCTCTCGCCTGGTCGCCACCTGCCCTCTGGCTCCTCCTTCTCCAGCTGTCCCTTTGGCGTTTCTTCCTTTGCTCCATGTCCTCAAGCTGGTTGCCCCAGTGTTCCAACCTGCCCGCCACGGCCAGCGGCCTCCTGGCGTCTTCCCGGGACACCCCAGGCCCCAGTGGAACTCCTCATCAGCCTTCCTCTCCCCGGGAAGGCCGCCCCAAGCCCATCCTGTGGACTTCCTCCTCTCCCCCTCCCTCTCCTCAGTTCTCCTCGCCACCTTCTCCACGTCCGCCCACACTCCTGTGCGTGTCTTGTCCCCGCACCCCACCCCGACCCAGGGCGGCTGCCCTCATCCCGGCCACCGTGCTCCCTCATCTCCTCCCTGGTCCCCGTCCCCAAACTCTGCTCCCCACTGGGCACAGAGTGACCTTCCTGGACGGCAAATGTGATGTTGTCACGAACCTTCAGTGGCTCCCTGCTGCTCTCCCGACAACAGCCACCTCAGTGAACCCGTCCTCGTGGTCTGGCCCCGGCCACCTCTCAGGCCTGCTTTCTCGCTGTGACACCTTGGAGCGGTTGATTAACCCCTCGTGCCAGTCTCCTGCGCTCCACAGCAAAATGAGCCGCGTGTAGCTCCCCTCCCGCTCGGGGCTCCAGGCCTCCAGGCCTCCTGCTTTCACGGGGGCCTCGCCCGCCTCGGACGTCCTTCCTCCCTGGCCCTCCCGGCAGCAGGTCTCTGCTCCTTCTCCAGTCTTCCCACAGATGCCACCTCCCTTTGGTTCCGCCGGGGAGACTCGAGGGCCCCTTCTCCTGTGTTTGCTCCCTTGAGCCGGTGTAAGGGAGTTTTTATGGTGTCATAGCCTTGTCATATCTGTCTCCCCTCGCCCCTACTGAACTGGAGGTTTCTTGAAGGCAGGACGCAGAGGGGATGCCATTCTGGGTCTTTTGTGCTCAGCGCGGGGTCTGGCGTGGAGGAGGAACTCCACGTACGTGTTTGGTGGACTGTCTTCAGTTCAGAAAAGAAAAACTGGACCGAGTTTGGAGGGTCCCCCAGCAGGGCTGGAAGGAGCAGTAGCCAGCACTGGTCAACTGAAGCTTCAAGCCAGACCCAAACTTGAGGTCCCCTGGGCAGTATAATTCAACACCCCCTCCCCAACACACAGCCCGGCGCAAAGGGTCCTGTGAACTCCGGGACGAGAATCCAGCTTCCGGTGCCAATTTCCACCTGCCGGGCTGCGCGGATTCAACGAGGTGCCCTGCAGGGGTGGGGAACCTGTAGCCTTCTGCTTTCAAGGTGGTTCTTTTTAACCACCAAAGGAGGCAAGGAAAGCTTCCTTTTCTCTGTTGCACCCTTTTAATAAAAGGATTTGTTCTGTAAAATTTGGAACAAGGTGGCACTCAAGCATCCAGAGGCCGCATGTGGCCTCAAGGCTGCATGTTCCCCACCCCTGGTGGGCACCTGGTGGGCGCTCAGGAATTGCTCCTTCACGAAGCCTCAGGGCCTTCCTGGAGGGGCCCATCCCCTACCCCCACTCCCCTGCTGGGAGACCCGGCTGGGCAGAGCCAAGGAGCAGTCCCAGGCGCTGGGCCTGGTGCCCTTCCCGCACTGTCCTATGCTATCCTCTCATTCACTAATGAGGAAACTCAGGTTCAGAGAGGTCAGGCTATTAGCCCAAGGTCACACAGCCAGTGAGTGACACTGGGCTTTGAAATCAGGCCAAGCTCTTAACCTCTGGCCTGGCCTGGCCTGTGTGTCCTTCCCAGGCCAGGCTCACCTACTTGTCCCCAGCCAGCGCTCTGTGTCCTGAACGTGGCCTGGCCTCCCTCGAGGCTCTGGGAGCCAGGAGCTTCCCCGCCTCCCCGCCTCCCCTCTGCCCACCGCTGGATCTGTTTAAACTAGCCGAGCAGGGTGAGGTGGGGAGGCGGCGGAGAAGGTACGGGGATGTTTGTTTTCCTTGGGGGTTTATATCAACATTGGTCTTGACATTTCGCCTGTTATTATGTGTGGCTCTTTAGAGGGTGAAATAATATTTTCTTTTGCTTGAGAAAAGGACAAAGTTCAGACAGAGCTCTTGGCCCCAAATGGATTTTCCTCCTCTGCTTTCCATGTGCCATAGCTGCTTGGAGTTCCCCGGAGCCCTCTGTGGGGCAGGCACCCTCCCTGGGCCGTGGCACCGCCTGGGGCTGCGGATTCCATGGTGAGGGTACCTACGGACAGGCTGCAGATGCACTCCATGGGACACGTGCCGTCCACCTCCCAGGGATGCAGTCTGTGGCCACTGGTGCCGTCCACGTGGCCGCAGCCAGCGTTCTCTCAAAACCCACGATGTGCGTGGTGTCCTCTCGGTGGCCCCCCCTTTCCTTAGACGCACGCGGGGGCCGCTGGTGCACCCTCAGTGATGCGGGTGCGCTCTGCGTGGTCCTGGCACCCGGGCACGCCGGGAGTGGTAGGTGCAGGCTGTGCTGATGACGTACTGTTGATAAACCCCTCTGGTATCCCTAGCGCTTCATAGACTGCAGCTCTGAACGTCAACCAGGCACCTGGAGGTATGGACATCCTCCAACATCCGTGGACAAAGCCCCCGAGCTCCAGGCCACCCTGGCATTGGGGCTCTGTGCAGCGGAGAGCATTGCAACGACAGTCCACGTATGGCCACGGCCCCCGTCTTAGTCTGTTGGGCTGCGGTAAAAACGTGCCACAAACTGGGTGGCTTGAAACAATAGCAATACCCCTCGCAGTTTGTGGAGGCCAAAGGTCCACGCATCACTCCAACGTCTGCCTCTGCCGTCGCAGGGTGTTCCCCTTGCGTGCGTCCCCTCTGAGTCCGAATCTCCTCCTTTCTCTTATGAAGATGTGAGTCGTTGGATTTCGGGCCCACCCTAATCCGGTATGACCTCATCTCAGCTTAACTAATTACATCTGCAAAAGATAAAGGCACATTCTGAGATTCTGGGTGGGTGTGAATTTTGGGGGGATATTATTCAAGCCAGTAGAGCCCCCCTATTCCTTGAGCTCTGACTCTTTGCAAAGAGTAGAGTTAACCCTTTACATACCTGACCTCATTGAATCCTCCTGCAGCCTAAAGAGCTGGGTGTTACCATCCCCACTTTATAGTCGAGGCAGCTGAGGTTCAGAGGGGGAGCTTCACTTGTCCGGGATGCACAGCCACTATGAGGGGGTCTAGGACTCACAGCCAGGGTGGGTGGGGTCCCTGCCACACTGCCCTGCACGGCATCCTGGGGGCTGAGGGCACATTCCATACACATTCTGCACCCTCTAGAGTTTCTACTGGCATTTGGGACTGATTCATTCTTCATTGTGAGGGGCTGTCCTGTGCATTTCAGTGTCCTGCGGGTTATGTGTCCCTAGCCTTTACCCACTAGATGCCAGTAGCACCCTCCCTCCAGCTGTGACAACCTAAACTGCCTCTGGACAGAGCCAGATGTGCCCTGGGGGGGGGGGACGCTGCCCTGGGATGAGAGCTACTGCTCTGGCTCCACTCCTTTTGGGGCGGATGTGGTCTGTGTGGGAGGACCAGGGCTGGCCTCTCTGGCCTGACAGTGAAGGTTCAGGGTCACAGATGAGAAAAATAACAGAGACAGACGATGGCGGTGATGCTGTATGCGTGAGGTGCTCTGCATGCGACATCTTATCTAATCCCTGTCCCAGGTCCTGAGGCTGGCGAATGGGGTCATGGAAGCTCAGCACCTGCTTAGTACCTGAGACGCTTAACTTTCCCTTCACTTTCCCACTTTGCAAAAGGAAGCCCACGTCCCCGCTCCCCCAGCCTGCTCTCTGGGGCCTGGGGAGCCTCCCTAGGATCGCCCGGTTGATTGAAAAGCTCAAGGGAATCAAAGCTCCTGGTGGAGGGGGCAGAATTTTAATACTTTTTTGTTCACCTTTATTACCTGTAAGGGCAAGGTCCTACCTGGGTGGAGCTAACAAGGTAACATCCTAGTTTTAATAAGAGTAGCATCTTCTCTCCCCAGAATGGAGACCCACCGGCTTATTGGTTGTCTGTTCTAACTATGCCTGGCTCTGGCTGACCAATAGGGAGCCTGGGCTGCTCAGTCCAGTGTTCTGAAAGAGGAGCAGACAGCTTGGTCGGGGCCTTCACAAATACTTTTTGAGCACCAAGTATGCACCAGGCCTGGTTTCAGGCTGGGGATGGAGTTCTCACGGAGCCCACAGCCTAGCTGGGGAGAGAGGAAAACAGAGCCAACAAGCAAATGAACAAGATCACCAGAAGCACGAAGACGCAGCAAAGCGCCAGGCGATGAGACGGCGGGAGGGGGCTCTACTTAGCCTGGGCTCCCCAGAAAGCAGGGCTTGAGGCAAAGGCACAAGAGCAGGTACTTTACCGGGAGTGTGATTCCAGGGAGGAGTGAACTGGGGGAGGAGGGAGAGCCGGTGTGAAGATGTGTCATCAAGCCGGCCACTGCGTCTCGGCGTGATCAGTTGCTCACTCCCGTAGGACGAGCTGAGGTGTCCTGTGACACAGGGGTGAGGGGCGGGGAGCACGGCCCCTGGCATCAGTCCCTCATTGGTCAAAGGTCTCTCCCAGCATGTCTAGGTCCATACACGTGAGCGCTGAGGGGGTTTCCACTATGCAGCGTGAGAAACCCCGAGGCCGCGGCGGGGGCAGCGTGGGTCCAGGCCAACTGAGACACGCCCTGCTGCCTGCGCGGAGCTGGCTGGAGCCTCCGCAGTGCCGGGCACCGCAACAGAGACAGAGGCTGGGACAGACCGAGGATCCTGTTGGCATCCAGAGTGCTCAAGAGTGTTCAGAGGATCTCTGAGGAGGGGCTATTTGGGCTGCGACCCAAGGTGAGAATGAACAAGGCTTGTGCCTGACCCTCTGGGCCACCTGCGAGGAAACCTCCCAGAAAGAATAGCAATATGTGGCCGTGGCTCTAATTGGGCATTTCTTGCCCTTTGAGGTGGCCTGGGGCCCAGCCGAGTGAGCCTGGAGGGTTTCCGACGCCCACGCAGAACCAGCCGTGGGTTCCCCAGAGTTAGAGCCCGTGGGCAGTGCCTCCCAGGGGGTCAGGTGAGGACCAGGGGTGCTTCCGGTTGAGACCTGCACGATTTGATGATAATTGCAGGTATTGTGGGTGTTCCACAGCAGGGCTGAACAGTAGAAATATGTAAAATGTATGTAATTTTAAATTTCTTGGAGCCGCATGAAAAAAGAAACAGGTGGAATTAATTTTAATAAAATATATTATTCAATCCAACATATCCGAAATGTTATCATTTCAACATGTAGTCAATATTAAAAATTAATGTGCTATTTCACAGTCTTTCATTGGTACTATGTGTTTGAAATCTGGGGTGTATTTTACGCTAACAGCACATGTCAATTAGGACCCGCCATATGTCAGGTGTTCAATGGCTTCACGGTGGCTAGTGACTGCTGTATTGGACGGCACAGCTCTAGAGATCGGAAGTACATCTTATTTTGTATATTCAGACGGCATGTTTCTATTATCACAAACTGGAAGAGTCTTAATGAACAACTGGCCCATTGGCTAATCACTTGCCCAGGAGTCTGCAACATTTTATTTTGAGATAACTGGAGATTCGCATGCAGTTGTAAGAAATAACACTGAGAGATCCCTCTGCCCTTTACCCAGTTACCCCCATCTTGCAAAGCTATGGTATATTTCCACCAGTGGGAAACTGACATCACATAATCCGCAGGGCTCATTCAGATCCCCCTATTTCACTTGAACTCGCTGTGTGTGTGCTCAGCTCTGTGTATCACATGTGTGGCTCTGTGCAGCCACCACCACAGTCAAGATACACAACAGCTCCGTCTTGGGGAGAGAGTGGTTCTAGAGGATCACAATTTTAAGGATTTTCTGAATTGGGTCTGAGGTTTCTGAAATTGGCTTTCTAATGTGATTATATGTAAAGATGCTAATGACTCTGTTTCCAGTAGTAAAGGGAACACTGAGTGTCCATGGTATGAACTGTTTATAGAGATACATAAAATATCTGCACTGGATACTCCTAATCAACCACTTATAAGAAGCAAGGAGCACAGTAACTCTGTATTATGATACTTTCTAGTATTTTTAGAAAACCGAGGAATATAATGATGTTGGCTGCTTGCTCCTAATGTCGCTGGACAAAGTGGTGAAAGAACAGGATGAGCTCGAGGATTTGAATTCCCAGCCCAGGAGCTACAAAAATGACCGAAGAGCTTCTAGCTGTGCCCTAAAGGACAGCCCTAACTCCTGTGGCCATGGTGCTGAAATTGCTGAAAATCTAACGCACGCAGAACCTTATTCTGTAACTGGCTGAATTACAGAGCAAATTGAACTCCCAGCCTCAGAGGGTGTTTACCGTGTAAGCGAGGGCACTAGCTGGGAAAGAACGGGCCCCTGGATGTGGTGGGGAGACCCTGATGAAGCTGGGGACGTTGAGCTCCTAAAATTCTGATGCGTCTTCTTTGCCGGTGGAAGAGATCTCTCTGCCCCAGCGGAGCTGGCCTCCCACTCCAGCAAAAGTGGCCTTCCCACCTGTAGCGGCAGAGGCATCCCCACCCCGCATGGGATCAGCCTCCCCACCCACAGTGGTACTGGCCTTCCCCTCTCTGTCTGAGGGGGTTAACCCTGTTTTGCGTGAGGAAACAGTCGTGGCCCCCACCCCAGTTGGCTGCTTTGCAAGACGATGCTGATTCCTCTCAGGACCCTCCTCCACCTCCCCTCTTTGCGTCTAGATCTGTAACTAGAGTCGAATCCCAGCAGGCCCCTAGAGTGAGGTACAAAGTGTGACCCATGAAAAAGGATGCTGCATTCCAAAAGAACTACTTGGGCTTTCTAATTTATACAAGCAGGAGTCTGGGGAGCGTGTGTGGGGATGGATGTTAGGGGGCTGGGATAATGGTGGAAGGAACATAAAGTTGGGTCAGGCTGTAGTTATTGATATGGGCTCTCCAAGCAGAGATTCCACACTTAATGTTGCAGCTTGGGGAGTTAGAAAGGGCTCTAATGGTTTATTTGGTTAGTTGGCTGAAACATGAACCAAAAGGTGACCCACTGTGAACAAATTGGAAAGCCTGACCTCCCTTGGTTTAATGCAGAGGAAGAGATTCAGAGGCTTAGGGAGGTTGGAACGTTAGAGTGGATGTGTCATTTAAGACCAACCAGTCCACCCTGGGAAGGTGCAGAAGACATACCTACTATGGTTCGAATGTTTACACCCCTTCCAAAATTCATGTAGAAGCTTAATTCCCACTGTGGTGGCATTAAGAGGTGGGGTCTTGAGGGAAATTATTAAGTGGTTAAGCAGAGTCTCCATGAATGGATTAGTGGCTTATATAAAAGAGCTAGAGGAACTAGCTTAGGTCCTTTGTACCCTTCCTTCCTCTGCCGTGTGAGGAGGACACAGCTACAAGGTGACAACTCGGAAACAGAGAGTAGCCCTCACCAGACACCAACTCTGCTGGCACCTTGATCTTGGACTTCCCAGCCTCCAGAGCCCTGAGAAATAAACTTCTATTGTTTCCAAGCTACCCGGCCTTCGGCGTTTTGTTATAGCAGCAGAAATGAACAAAGACAATACCTTTCACCAATACTTAGAGAATAAATCCGTGAGGGGAGGCCCAGTACCCTTGAAGGGCTCTGGGATTGCCCTGCTCTGCAGGACGGACCTTGCAGTGGGGACCACAGCCACTCAATTCGAAGACCTAACTGCAGTGGGGGCAGCTGGATCCTGGGTGGCAGGGGCCAACGGCAGCACTCAACCGCCAAGGGCAAGGCGGGCGTGGCTCCTACACCGGGCAGCAGGGTCACAGTGGCTGTCGGGACAGTCTGATTCTGCAGGCCTGTGGCATTGGCTGGTTGATCACTGTGTCCTAGAAATGAAACGGACAGGAAGACTTCTAAATCGTCACTCGATCTGTGTCTGCAGAAAAGTTCCAGGTCTAGTGAGCAAAAGCGTTTAATCATGAAAACCGAGGGCCATGACCCCTCAATCAGTTCCCAGGCTTGAGCCTGGGATTATGCACCCAGGACAGCTGGAATAAAAGTGTGGCCAGGTCCCCTTGAGGAAGGACGGTTGTACACTACCAGAAATTTATACTGTTACTCTCTCTCCTACCCTTCCCCAAAGGGACCTACAGCCTTTAGCAGGGTAACTGTGCGCTGGAGAAAAGGCAATAATCAGACCTTGCAGGGACTACTGGACACTGGCTCTGAGCTGACACTGACCCCAGGAGACCTCACACGTCACCGTGGCCCTCCCATCAGAGCAGGGGCCTACGAGGGTCAGGTGATCGATGGAGTTTAGCTGAGGTCTGACTTGCGGTGGGCCCATCTGTGGTTATTTCCCCGGTTCCAGAATGCACATTGGGATAGACATGCTTGGCAGCTGGCACCATCCCCGCGCTGGTCTCCTGACCTGTGGAGTGAGGGCCGTTATGGCGGGAAAGACCACGTGGAAGCCCCTGGAACTGCCTCTCCCTAGGACGGCAGTAAATCAAAAGCAAGCCTGTATTCCTGACGGGACTGCAGAGTTTAGTGCCACCACCAAGGACCTGAAAGATGCAGTGCTGGAGAGTCCCGCCACATCCCCAGTCACCTTTCCTGTTTGTCCTGTGCAGAAGGCAGATGGATGCGGGAGAATGACAGTGGATTACCGTGAGCTTAACTGAGTGGCGGCTCCAGCTGCAGCTGCTGCACCAGCTGTGGCTTCGTTGCTTGAGCAAATGAACACATCCGCTCACACTGGGTAGGCAGCTATTGATCTGGCAAACGCCCTTTTCCTCCATCCCCGTCCACAAGGAGCCCAGAAGCGGTTTGCTCTCAGCTGGCAAGGCCAGGAGTGCACCCCCACTGCCCGACCTCAGGGGTCCATCAGCTCTCAAGCCCTATGTCATAATTAATTCACAGGGACCTCGATCACTTGTTCCTTCCACAAGATATCACACTGGTCCCCTATGTTGATGCAGTTATGCTGATTGAACCTAGTGAGCAAGAAGTAGCAACGACTCTAGACGCGTTGGTGACACGTGTGAGTGTCAGAGGCTGGGAAATGAATACGACTAGAATTCAGGGGCCTCCTACCTACTCCAGTGAATTTTCCAGGGGTCCGATGGAATGCAGCACCTCAAGATATCCCTTCTAAGGTGAAAAGTTGTTGATCTGGCCCCTCTTACAACCAAGAAAGATGCACAGAGCCTAGTGGGCCTGTCTGGATTTTGGAGGCAACATGGTCCTCGTTTGAGTGTGTTACTCCTGCATGTGAGTGAGTGACCCGAAAAGCTGCTAGTGTTGAGTGTGGCCCAGAATAGGAGCAGGCTCTGCCCCAGGCCCAGGCTGCTGTGCGGCTGCTCTGCTGCTTGGGCCACAAGGTCCAGTAGATCGGATGGAGCTTTAGGTGTCAGTGACCGGCAGAGAGGCTGTTTGGAGCCTTTGGCAGGCCCCGTGTGTCAATCACAGTCCAGCCCTTAGGATTTGGGAGCAAGGCCCGCCATCATTTGCAGATAACTGCTCTCCTTTTGAGAGGCAGCTCTTGGCCTGCCACTAGTCTTTAGTAGAATCGGGACACTTGACCACTGGCTACCAGGTTATCATGCAACCTGCGCTGCCCACCACGAACGGGCTGTGATTTGACCCTTCCTGCCATAAAGTTGGGCATGTCCAGCAACACTCCATCATCAAACGTGATAGGGCCCAAGCAGGTCCTGAAGGCACAATTAAGCTACATGGAATGGCCCAAATGTCCCTGATCCCCTTGCTATGCGGCCTTCCCTCTCCCAGCCTGCAGCCATGGCTCCCAGGGAGGGAGCCCCCTATGTCAGCTGACAGAGGAAGAGAAGACTCGGGCCTAGTTTACAGCTGGTTCTGCACGATGCGCAGCACCACCTGAAAGTGGACAGCCGCGGCACGCAGGCCCTGTCTGGGACCTCCCTAGGACAGTGCTGGAGGGAAATCCTCCCGGTGGAAAGAACTTGGGGCAGCGCATTTGGGTGTGAACTTTGCCTGGAAGGAGAAATGGCCAGATGTGCAGTCGTATACCAACTCCTGGGCTGCAGCCAATTCATTCAGTGGTTTGGCTGGATGGTCAGGGGCTTGGGAAGAACATGACTGGAACACAGGTGACAAAGACATTTGGGGAACAGGTATATGGAAAAACCTCTCTGAATGGGGAGAAACATGAAGATCTTTGTGTCTCACGTGAATGCCACCAAAGAGTGACCTTGGCGGAGGAGGATTTTATGAATCAGGTGGATAGGATGACCCAGCCTGTGGGCAGCAGTCAGCGTCTTTCCCCAGCTACCCTGTCACCGAGCGGGCTCATGAGCCAAGTGGCCACGGCGGTGACGCATGGGCTCAGCAACACGGACTGTCGCTCACCCAGCATGCCCGCTCTGCCAGCAGCAGGGCCCAACGCTGGCCCCTGGTGCGGCACCACTCCCCAGGGCGACCGGCAGCTACCTGGTGGCAGGTCGATTGCACTGGACTGCGTCCGTCTCGGAAGGCGGTGTTGGCCCTTACTGGGACAGACGCTTACTCTGGGTATGGAGTAAGTGCCTTCCCCGCACGCAGCGCCTCTGCCAAACTCCCACCCGTGGGCTTGCAGGGCGCCACCGTCGCGGCAGTCCGCACAGCGGCGCCTCTGAGCTGGGAACCCACCTCACAGCAGAGGACGCACAGCAACGGCCGGTGCTCACGGGCCTCGCTGGTTCCCACGTTCCCCACCGTCCCAGACCCGCTGGCGTGGCGGAACGGGGGAAGGGCCTTTTGAAGGCATTGCGGCAGCCCCGGCGCGGTAGCGACACCTTGCAGGGCTGGGGCAACTCTCTCCGGAAGGCCGTGTGTGCGCGCGGCGTCTCACACGGGGTGCTGTCCCCCAGGGCCAGGAGTCGCGGGTCCGGGAGGCAAGGCTGGGAACGGGAGCGGCACCGTCACCATCCCCTCTAGTGACCCAGGCGCAGAATTCCGCTTCCTGTTCCCAGACTGTCTGCTCTGCTGGCCTAGCGGTCTTGGCTGCAGAGGGAGGGGCGCTTCCACCAGGACACACGACAATGACTCCATTGAGCGCCGCGCTTGGGCTCCTCACGCCTCTGAGTCAGCAGCCTGGGGTCGGAGCGCCGGTGCGCTGGGGTGACTGATCCACCCCACAGAGGGGAGCCGGGCTGCTGCCCATGGGGAGGAAGGGAAGAGTATGTCTGGAATGCAAGAGGTCCCCCAGGGCATCTCTCAGAATTACGTGCCCTGGGATTAAGGTCACTGGAAAAAAACGACAACACCCCAATCTGGGAAGGACTATGAAATGGCCCAGACCCTTCGGGAATGAAGGTTTGGGTCACCCGGCCTGGTAAGGGACTGTGGCCAGCTGAGGTCTTGCTGGTGGCAGAGAGAGCGCAGAGTGGCAGCAGAAGGTGGTTGTAAACCCCAGCTACAACCACATGACCAATTGCAACATGAGAACTGTGACTGTCATGCGTGTCTCCTCCTTATTTTGCTATGAATACATTTGCGTATGTGCATATATTAAGGAAATATCTTTGTTTTCTTTCCTCTCTTTCTCCTTTATCATGTAACATACGATGCATTGACCTTATATCGATATTTAAGTGTTGTTAATTTTACATCATAGTATTTAAGTTATGGGATGTCAAGGAGGGTAAACATCAGTTGGGGACTTTGCCTCCTCTTCTGGGGAAGGGCTTAGTGCATTTGGCTGTGCACAGGATTGGAATGTCATGTCAGGTGGGACTACAGCCTTGTCATTGTCTTTATTGAAGATCGCTCAGGTTTAAGAAGATGCCAAGTGGACAAGGAGGTGGACTTGTGATGGTTAATCTTACTTGTCAACTTGACTGGGCTAAGGGATGCCCAGGTAGCTGGTAAAACATTACCTCTGGGAGTTTCTGGAAGAGCTTAGCATTTGAAAGAACATACCTCTCACGGATGCGGGAGGGGCCGTCCTTTGAGGCACGGAACAGAACAAAAAGACAGAGGAAGGGCAGATTTGCTCTCTCCTCTGGAGCTGGGGCATCCATCTCCTCTTGCTCTCGGACATCAGTGCTCCTGGTTATCAGGTCTTCGGGCTCGGACTGGGGCTTATACCATCGGCCTTTTGGTTCTCAGGTCTTTGGGGTTGGACTGGAACCACACCACCTGGTTCTCTGGCTTGCAGAGGGCAGACTGTGGGACTTCTCAGCCTCCTAACTGTGGGAGCCAATCTCTCATAACCAATCTCCTTCTTTATATTTATACAGATACCCCATTGGTTCTGTTTCTCTGGAAACCCAACACAGCCCTTTACCCAGCTTCCCTCCAGTGGTAACTTCTTGTAAAGCTAAGGTACAATGTCGCCACCAGGAAATGGATTTGATACAATCCACAGGGCTTATTCAGTTTCCCCTGTTTTACTCGTCATTTGTGTGTGTGCATGTGTGCTTAGCTCTACGTATCACACGTGTGCGTTCCTGTGTTCACCACCACAGTCAACACACACAGCAGCTCCGGCCCCACCAGGAGCCTCCTGCTGTTCCTCACAACCACACCCACCTCCTTCCTGTTCCCCACCCCACCGTTTCTAACCCCTGGAAACCATCAATCTCTTCTCCATTTCTAACATTCCGTCATTTCCAAAATGTCATATAAGTGCAATCATACAATACGTGACCTTTTGGGATTGGCTTTTTTTTCACTCGGCATAATTCCTGGGATCTATCCACGCTGTCGTGTCTGCCAATAGTCCGCTATATTTATTCTGCGGAGTATTCTACTCCAGGTTGGTTCTGACACCCTGGTGGAGCGAGCGGCCACACGGCCACCCACATGTCCCCACTGTGCCCTTGATGTCCAGGGGGTCTGACAGTTTTACAGAGATTATTATTTAAATGACGGAGGGATAAAGTTAAAGGGAGGGTAAGGATTAAAACATGTTTGGCAGAGTGACTTGCAAATAAAATGTTCCCAAGAAACATTAACCAAAATGAAGTTATTTACCTAAGTGAACTTGAGTTTCCTCCCATGCACAGCGGAGGGGAGGAGGAAGACCTCCTAGTGCAATATCGCTGACCAAAGTTTCTGTCCTGGAGATGCCGCAGGTGGGATGGTCCGGGGTTGCCTACTGGGAAGCAGAGGGGCTGGATTCAAACTGGGGCCCGTCTGCCTGCAGATTCCAGACTCTGCGCCATGGCCCTGGCCCAGAGGCCGGACGGGGCACGCCCCCCCAGCCCCCCCCCCTGCACTGGCCCGCGGGGGCCCCGCCTCTCAACGGAGCTCGAGCTGCAGAGCGGCTCCCACACCCTGACCACTTCATGTCTACCCGGTCCAAGCCACCATGTCCTTCTGCCCGAAGGGGATAGCAACAGCCTTCTGACAGTTCTCTGCTCTGCCCTTGGTCCCTACTCGCTCTTCCTCAGGCAACGGCAGGGCCTGGTGGCTGCTCACTGCATGCTCGCATCTAGCTGCACCTGCGCTTAGGCTGGCCAAGACTTGAGTCTTCAGCTGCTCTGTGTGCTCAGCTCACGACCTGCATCAGCATCGTCATGGTTACCAAAGTCCAGAGTGCCCTGGACATGGGTCTCGGGCTGGTGCCCATTCACATGGGGACTCAGCACTGATCAGCTGCAAGTTGGCACCAGTGGAGGAAGAGCTCTGTTTGGACCCTTGGCCTTCAACCCTAGCCACAGGTCCTGATGCCACCGGCAGCAGGGGCACCCTAGGTCTAACCCCCTGCTGGGTCCTTCCTGTTCCATTACTCCCAGGAGAGCCATGGAGATGCAGGGCTGGGGGCATTTGCCAACTGAACGAGGTCCGAGCATGGGCCACGCCCTCATTACCCCTAACATCAACCCATGGATGTAGGTACCGCCATTGACCCAACGCTTGAGCCCCCGAGAGCAGAAAAACTTGCCCAGGCCCCTGGCAGGAGGAAGCAGAGCTGAGTGTCCATTCCCAGTCCCCCGCTGCCTGATGCCAGCATCCGTGGTGTCTGTGGTGGGCTTTGGGCTCAGGAGCCACCTCAGGCCCTGCACGCTCCTATGTCCCAGAGCCACCCATAGGCCACCTAGGGTGAGGCATGAACAGGAGGCTGGGGGTGACTTCCAGCCCATCCAGCTCCAGGGGACCTTCTAAATGCTCCCTGGCACTGAGCTTTGCACTGACTCCTCCAGTGCCCCTCCAGCCACTCCCTTGGGGTTCCATCTGCTTCTGAAGTGTGGGGGCTGTGGGGGCTGTGGGGGCTGTGGGGGCTGGGGAGTGCCCCTCGTACCATGGCCTGCCCAGCTAGGTGGGGCTTGGACCTGCCCTCCTGCTGCACAGGGACACTGACGCCGGGCCCGTGAGCGCTGTCCCTGGGCAAGGGCACGGCTGGCCAGTGCTGCAGGGATGCAGCGGGGAGAGGCTGGGCTCAGCTGAATAGTGGCTGGGGACACTGTTCACGCCCTGGAGAGTGGGCACGAGTCTTAACTGGGCAGAGGCAGGGACACAGTAGGACAGGGCTCCAGGGAGCCTGACCTGGAGCTGTCCCTGGTCCCTCCTGGGTCTCTGCCCCGCCCCGCCCCTCCCCCTGCCCCTCCAGGCTGCTGCCATCTGACACCTCTGAGATCTTATCTCCATCTTGTTCTCTGTTTCCTCTCTGTCCAGGCCCATCTGTCTCCTGCCTTCCTCCCCCCACCTGCTCCCCATCTGTGGCTCCTCCCCTCCTGTCCCACTGGCCACTGTTTCTGTCCTGTGATCTGGCCCAGCTCTTCCCTGCCCCAGCTAGGGGAAGCTCAGGAGCTGTGGGTTAGGCCCCTGCCTGCTGCCCCTTGTGTGCCCCCACACCCAAGACCCCAGACCCCCCGGGTCCTGCTTCCCTGCACTGCAGACACATGCTACAGCCCCAGGAGGCCCTGTCCCAGCCTGCAGGCCCCCAGGCTCCTTGCCTGTCCCCCTGCTCCCCGACGCCCTGACTCCCAGGGCTCCTCCTCCAGGCAGCCTTCCTGGCCCTCCCACCAAGGCCTCCCACCACCTCTGAGCTGCATGGCCCTGGGCCTTGGTGGGTCTCAGCTGCCTGGGGCTCTGCCTCCACTTTGGTCTGTGGCCTCCTAGAGGGCAGGGCCACTCTACCCTGCCTCAGGGAAACTGAGGCTTGGTGAGTAGGCGCTGTCTCTGCCTGGCGTACCCAGCTGGTCCCTCCTGCGTTGGGCTCCCTTGCAGCCCGCAGTTCTCAGCTGCAGTTTCGCCCTTCGGCGAGGCTGTCCCGACCTAACGTGCTCCCTGCTGCCTCGTTTCATTTCCGGCAGGGCTTCGCCTCCCACCTCACAGAGAAAACAGGGGAACCCCTCATCTTCCTCATCCAGCCACGCGGAGCTGAGAGTCGGCCATCTATGGCCTCCGTGTCTCGGGGCATCGGGAGCTCCCCAGCTTCCTGCCCCTCCTGCCCCTTCCCTGCCCCTGCCCCTGCCCCAGGGCTCCCAGTTGCCCCAGGGGCCCCCATCCTGTGGATTCAAAGTCGCCATATAGACATAGCCTGTGGCTTCAAGTCCCAATTGTGCCACTTAGTAGCTGAGTGACCATGGGTGAGCCCCTCGCCTCTGGTCTCAGTTCCCGCACCTGGACCTTGCTGCAGAGCTTGGTGTGTAGGATGGACGTACTCGATCGACAGCCCCCGTGCTCCCAGGGTTGCGGGCATGGCACAGCCAGCCTGCAGGAGAAAGCGCACAGTTGAACGTGACGGCACCCCCATAGGATAGTGCCGACGACAACTCGTCAATCTGTGCTGTTGCCATGAGCCGGGCCCCTGCCAGTGCTTTATAAACTGTCTTGAGTCCTCTCAATGCGTGCGGAGGTGTGGACTCTTACTCCTGTCCTCCAGATGGCCACCAAGAAGCAGAGGACAGAGACCCACCCAGCCCACGCCGAGAGTTTGCAGGTGACAGGGTGTGGAGGCCATGCGCCATGGTCTGATCCCGATCAGGTACTTCCCCCTGGTTGACCCTGCAGGTCGGCCCCTCTCAGCCGTACTCTCCATAAATGGGTGGCACAGGCCTGACCTCCTCAAGCCACAGTGATGATGAAGTGAGTTCCGTGGGCTTGCTTGGCACTCAGTGGGCAGTGGCTGGCCATCAAAGCTCAGGCTGGGCTTTGCCCCAGTGGTCCCACCCCATGGCCCAGCCTCCCGACAATGCATATGGCCCCTTCCTGCTCTTCCAGGGACCGTCAGGCCTCTGAAAGTGTGTACCTGGTGACCAGGAGCTCTGGGGAGGTCCACAGGCCCATTTGGAAGCAACCTGGGCCTGAGTCTCTTGGGCCTGGAACCCATATTGAATTTATCTGAGCCATTTGCACCTTCAAAGTTGAAACCTAAACAAGGAAGGGAACAGTCCCTGAGGGTTTCTGGCAAGCATTTTTCTGTCCACTCGGATTGTCCTTCTCTGAGGAGCATTGCTGTGGACATCTCAATGGCTAGATAGGACAGGCCTGGATAGGAGCCTGCCATTGCCCTGAACCTTCCATAGCTCCCCTGTCCACAGCGAGTGAGCAGCCAGGTGCCTTGTCCTCACGATAGCTCTGGAGCCCGCACACCTGGCCCTTTCCTGGCTGTGGGAACCTGAGCAAGTGCCTGTCTACTCCGAGCCTCCATTTCCTCACCCAGAAAGAAAGTGGAGAGAATACTCTCTGCTCCACAGGTTTACCTGGAACTAAGGGATTTCCCAGGATGTGGGACTTTCAATGCTAAAACTTGGAAAGTTCCAGGCAAACTAGGAAGCGTTGGTCGCTTCCAGGGTTGTTGTGAGGATGAAAAAGAGAAAAGGCATGAGAAGTGCTTGGCGTGGTGCTGAGGACTAGAAGGCACTCGGCCCGCAGCAGCGACAGCCGGGGCCCGTGTGCCCTGCACAGCTCACGCCAGCCTGTCAGTACCTTTACCTCGTGGGCCTCGATTTCCTTGTCTGAATCATGGGGGGAGCCCGCAGTACCCACCTGGCAGAGTTTTCCTGAGGATTCCGCGGGATAACCCATTGAAGGGCTTAGCAGAGCTCCTGCTCTCGAGAGTGTGTAGCAGACATCAGCTGACAACATGGAGCTTATAACCAATGAGAATAATTCAATTTGCAAAACGTCCCTCCCCCCCCCACCAGGAGCGCATAAAATCTGCACAACAGCACTAATTTGAGAAGCGGCTGTGATTCTCCTCATCTTCCAGATGAGGAAACTGAGGCCCAGGCCAGGGGAGGAAGTTGCTCAGAGTTGTCACAGTGAGCGAGGGGCAGAGCTGGGGAGCCAGGCAGGTGGCACCAGCTGCCAGGGCCCCCCACTCCCCCACCTGACTGCCTGTCAGCCTGTCGCTCTCCTGACCTGCCCCAGCATGGACTTTGTCCTTCCGGCTTCACACTTCCATCCCTGGCGCTACTCTCCGCCCTCTGAATATTTTTTCTTTTCATTGTGCTTATCAGTAGCGGAAATCAAATTATTGCCTTTCTCACCCATTATCCATATCTCTCACAGAATGTCAGCTCCAAGAGGGCAGGGACTTTGTCTCTTATGTTCAGTGTAAAATTCCCAATGCCTGAGCAGGTCCTCAGAAAACACTTGTCAAATGATATGATTATCTTCTAATTATGAGAACAAATCAGGCTTGGGGGGGCAGTGCCAGCTGTGGTGCAGTGCCCCGTTCCAGCCAGAAGATGGCAGCAGAGAACAAGGCACCTGCCGGGTGGAGCCCAGGTGAAGTGCACAGGTTTGGCCTTCACAGTTGGCAAGAGGGGAGCTTCTGGCTGTGTGTGTTGGGGAGAGGGGGCGTGGTATGAATCTTCTTCCATCTCCTTCCCCTAACCACTGGTCAGTCCTGAAGGTCCCAGATCGACAGAAGGAAGTCTTTCTAATAGAATACAATCACAGCTTTCAGATTAAGCACAAAAGCGGTATGTGCCAGGCACGTGTCTCACTGGATTCTCACAAGAATCCTATTATCAACCTCATTCTGCAGACAGGAAACGGAGGTGCAATAAGACACTCCAGGTTCCACGGCCACTGGGGCACCAGGACTGGAAGGAGAGCTGGGACCCATCCCCGTAACCGCCCCTGGCCCCCTGGCTTCCTTTGCCCACTGTGGACTCAGTGGGCTACCCCAGGGAGGGTGAGCCCCTCGTTGCTGGAAGTGTGCATGCCCTGCCCCGTAAGCACCTGCTGGAGAGGACATGGGGGCACCAGATGCCCAAAGCCACTCCTGGCCAGGCAGGACCAGCTATGTAATTTGCAAGGCCCAGAGCAAAATGAAACTGTGGGGACCTTTGCTCAAAAACAACTAAGAATGTCAAGACGGTGGCTGAGAACTAAGCCAAGGGCAGGCGGACTGCACAGGTCTCTGGCCCTCCACGCCAGGCCCCCCAGGTCTGGGGAAGGAATAGGTCTCAGGGGCATCCCTAGGCCAGCACAGGGCAGGGGCCTGAAGGGGTGGGCCTTGTAAAGTAGGTGGGTGGAGACGAGGGCCCACAGAGACGGCACCGCCCCCTCTGCAGGAGTCCGGGAAAGTTCCCTGCGCACGTTTCTTCTCCTAAGACAGGGCCTGGTCCCTGCTGCATCCCTCACCTCTCATGTCCTCCCCGGCCGTGATTTATCTCCACTTGACGGGCCGGGGCGGCCTCGGGGCAGAAGGCCCTTTTGATGGCCCATGAATCTTTCCTTTGCAGATCCTCTGGCCACTCTCCGCACGGCCGGGCGGGCCCCCCACTTCCTCTCTGCCAAGTGCGGATTAGGAAGCCATAAAACACGGGCCCGAATCCTGGCAGGGAGAGCACACACATGGGCCTCAGATGCGCTGGCCGGGGACAGATGGGGGCTGCCAGGACGCGCACCCCAGGGGGGCCGCTCTCTCCAGGCCCTGCTCTGGGGGGGGGACTTCCTGGCCAAGCCTGCAATCGAAGCTGGTCAGGGCCACCCCCAAGGGGCGAGGGGTGTGAGGGTCGCTCTCGGGGGAGCCGGGCCCCCGGTGTGTGCTGGGCGCTCACTCCCCAGGGTGCGCGTCCTCTGTCATCTGTCGATGAATAGATAACAAAGCTTCGCCCCAGAGAGAAAATTTAAAACCAAATTTAAAAAACAGGTTATCTGTTTATCTATTTATCAAAGGCACGAGGTACACAGTTCGGAAGTGGTGTGAAATAAGACAGAACGGCTTTGAAGGCATGCTCTCTCTCCCCCGGCCTGCTCAGCCGTCCCGCAAGGGGCAGCTCTCCGGAGTCGGCGGACTGCACGCACCTCGTGCTTCCTCCCCTCCATACACAGGACAGCATTCTGTGCCCGGCATCTGCGCCCTGCTTCTTAATCTGAGCATAAACCGGGACTTTTCCGTGTCCGAACACACAGGCTGCCTGGTTCTTTCCAAGGGCTGTGCTGTGTGCCGCTGTGTAGCTGGAGTGTCGCCGGGTAGCAAATGACCCTGACACTTAGTGGCTTCACACTCACCATCTTGTCATGTCGCACATGTCTCTGGGTCCTGCTGATCTTGGCTGGGCTCGCTCAGGCGTTGTGGTCACGGGCCCTCCTCGTGCCTCCCACACGCTCTGGCAGGCCGGCCTGACGGGTTCTCCCGGCGAAACCTCGTTTGCTGTCTCCCATAGGTCAGAGGAAGCCACTTGGTGAGGGTGGACTCAGGGTGGGAGGGGACTCCGTGGTCACTGGGCAGAGCGTGTGAGGCCCCTACATTCATGCCATTAGAGCGAGCGGTCTCCCACATGGACCTTAATTCACCCAGACCTTGACCGCTGAGGACAGGGCAGCAGAGTGCCCGGGCTGCACTGTCCCCCCCGCCTGGGGGAGCACAGGTCCTGGCGCGTGTGGGGCCAGGCCTCGAGGGTCCCAGCTCCCAGGGTCCTAGGAAGGGCTTCCCAGCATAACCCCTTCACCCTGACCTGAAGCAAGAGTTAGGGGTCCAGGACCACCCATTGGTGCAGCCTGCCACCCTCCCAGCTGCAGAGAGTGGCCATCATACCCCTGGGGGCAGGTGGGGGCCAGAACTGAGGGAAAAGTGAACGAACCCGGCTGGCTTTACACAGGGTACCCTGGGGGGAAAGGTCTCCCTCCCTCCCCGCCCACTCCCTGAGGCCCAGGCCAGTGGGGGAGACATCCCAGAGGATAGTCAAAGACATGGCAAGATTGAACAGGGAGAGCGACCGACCCTGCCATCCTTGGAGAGGCATCTGGGAAGACATCCCTGAGGAGAGGACAAGAGCTCTGGGCTTTGAAGGATGAGTAGGAGTTCACTGACAGGCCCAGGAAGAGAGGGGAGGGCACTCTAGACAGAGGGCACAGCCAGTGCGAGGACAGGAGATGCTCTGAGGCTGAAACCGGACAACACTGAGGACAGACATGGTCTGACATTCTAGAAAAATATTTCCAGCCTCTGGGGTGTATTTTACGAGGTGCAGGCAGAGTCAGTGACTCTCCAGGCTCAGCTGGAGTGGGGCTTCCTCCAGGCGCCTCCCTGATTGCAGCCGGTCCCTGCCCCTGTTGAAGGCTGTCTAGAGAACAGCAAGCGGTTGCACGTGGGGTTCAGTATTGTCGATGTGCTTGCCTGTTTCGTATCCGTCTCCTCCTGGCAATTCAAGCTTGCTGAGCGTGGGGACCAGGTCATTCCTGTTCACCGCTGTGTCCAGGGCTTGGTGCACCAGAGGTCACTCAGTCCTTAGTGAATGAACTGGACGAGTGGTTGGATGGACGGGTGGATGGGCAAACAGGGAAATGGCAGAAAGAAATGAGCCCCAATGGGTAATAACACTGCATTATGTTTTTTTTTTTATAATTTTATGTCCTTTATACATGTTTAGTCCTATTCTATTTTATAATCTAGTAAAAACCAAATACACATTATTTTGACACAAGAATGAGAGGCTGTTGTGGGTGCGCAGTGGAGGCAGGATTGGCGGAAGCTCAGAAAGGGTGAGGCGGCTGCTGGGATGTGCAGGGCCGTGCTGGAGGGGGTGTGCAAGGGGCTATGGGGGCCAGAGCCTCAGTTTCCTCACCTGGAAGATGGGGCTAATAGCCGTTCAGGTACTTAAATTACAAAGCTCAAATAAAAACTGCCAGCATTTATTGAAACCACTCCCTGCCCTTCCCTGTCCTATTTAGTGCCCTCCAATCCCAGGTGAGGATCATCATCTTCATTTTCCAGGTAGAGAAACTGAGGCAGTGGTCTATTGAAATCCTAGTTTAGCCATATATAAGTGGTGTGACCCACAGTAAATTGTTTCTGAGCCCCAGTTTCCATATCTGTAGAATGGGAGTGACAACAGTCCCTGCTTCTCGGGGCTCTGTGGGGTCCGTGGGATCGTGTGCATGCAGCAAGATGGGCCATGTGTAGGGGTCGTGTGTCTTACATCACCAAAGAGCTGCAGTTACCATCCTAGTGACTGTCTACACAGCAAATTAAGTGGCTGAGCCAGGATCCCACCCAGTTTCTCTGACCCCGGAGCCCAGCTCTTCGCAGTTTGTGGGGCAGAAGCGTCCCCTACCTGGCAGGAGCTCTGGGTGGCAGGTGCCTGCCCGGCGCACAGTAGGGCTGGAGCAAGGGAGCCCTGCGCAGAGCGCCCCCTGGTGGTGCCGCGGGGACAGGGGCCGGCTGGGGGTGCTGGCCCTGTCGGGGCTCCCAGGGCCCTTGCGTCCAGTGTGGCAAGCGGTTTCCCAGCAGCGGAGGCGACACTAATGGGCCCCTTTTCATAACAATCCGCCGCGATAACAGACAGATTTAATTAAAAAGAGCGCACGTCCTCCTCGGCAGGAAGGCTGCAGCCGGGGCGTGCGGCCTGCAATTAAAACGCGGCTCCATAGAGTCAGCGCGCAGGCGCGGGCGCCCGAGTTTGCTAAAAAGAAGGCGCCCCCTCCCGCCGTGCCCACGTTATTTATCGAGTTAATTTTGTCCTCTGGCCGCAGCATGAACCACGGTTGCGCCCCTGAGCCCCGACCGCGACTTGCCTCCTGCCCCCAGGCCGTGCCAGGCGCGCGCTTGCCTCCTTCCAGAGGGGCTTGGAAGCGGGAAGACCTGGGCGGGCTGTCCCCGGTCTGCGGGGTTGGGCCGGCGACTCGCCCCTCTCAGATCTGCCGTTCCTGCATCTAGAAGTGGGGCAGGAGCTGCCGCTGCGCCCCAGGGCTGGGGGAGGCCTGACCGAGGCGGTGGGGAAGGGCGCCCTGCGCCCCGGGCGCTCAGCACATGCTGGTTGGGCTATCGTAGGGACCACAGGCCAGAGCCCAGGAGGCCTGGGCCAGGGGGCGGCCGGGATGGTTAGGGAGGCCCAGGCTGGCACTCAAAGTAGGAGATGTGGCAATTAACCGTGGAGACTGGAGTCAGAAAGACCCTGGTTCGAATCTTGATTCTGCCACTTACTAGCTCTGTGGACGTGGCTGAATGACTTTGCCACTCTGGGCTCTGCTTTCTCATCTGTAAAATGGGGTGACAGCACCGCTTCCTTGTAGGGTTGCAGCCTGAGGGATCCTGGAGCCAGGGCAGGACGCCTGGCACCAAGTGAAAGCTCAGAGGCTGTGGGCGTGGGTGCCGCGGCCGGTGAGAGTGACGCTCAGGGCTGAGCGAAGGGCAGTGGCCTCCTGCCCGGCTCAGCGAGAAGTGTCCCTGGGGGCCCCAGGCCAGCGCCCGGCAGGGGGAGGGGACCTCCCGTGTGTTTACTCCCCAGGTGCCTGCCGCTGTCAGGCTGGGGATGGGGCAGCCGCCTCCTGGCCAGATAGGTGGCCGATAGCAGGGCCTTCGAGACAAAGCTATCGGAGGCAGCGACAGGGTCCTGAATGGGCGGCTCCGTGTGGCACAGAATTGCGTTCGGCTTGGATTTAATTAAAAAGACTCAAATCTTTCTGATAATCCTCCCGGCAACGGCGGGAGCAGGGCCTGAAGCGAGCTCCCTGGCAACGGCGCATCCTGCCGATAAAGAGGCCCTCGGCCCACCCGACATCCGCCGCTATCAGCCCTGCCCACCGCCCGGAAGGGAGGGCCGGGCGGCAGCTGCCACCCCCCAGCCCCGGCCCGCTCCGTGCCCCACTCCTGCAGTGCACACTGGTGGCCTTCTTTGTTCCTGGATCTGAGCCTGGCGGCCACACCCTCCCCTACGCAGCCCCCAGCTGTCCCCTCTGCGGCTCCCCCGGTGCACCTGTGCCCAGGCCGGGGTGCCCAACACTGGAGCTCGTGGGCTGGCAGAGTCTGGACGGGGGTCAGGAGAGGGCACCTCTCCCCTCCCAGCCCCCAGCCCTTGCCTGTGTGTCCCCGCTGCCCAGCCTCCTCCGTGGCTGTCCACTCCTACGTCCCACTGAAATGACCCTCCCCATGTCTGATTTACATACAGTCCCAGCCCAGGGCCTGGAAGAGTGGCGTCGAGGGTGTCTGGTGACCGACCACTGACAAAGGAACCAGTGTGGATGGGCCAGCCTGGCTGGCACCTGGCTTTTGTTCCAGTTCTGCGTCACACCAGGCCAGGAGCCTGGCAGGCCAGTGACTTGCCTTGTCTGCCTCAGTTTCCTCACCTGCACACCAGTGGCACCATGCCCAGGGGAGGAATGTGACCTGGGCTACTTCATGCCTCCCACCCCCACCCACCAGTCACCCCTCAGTGAGGCTGGAGCCTGGACAGCAGGGCCCCAAGGGATGTGCCACTGCACATGTCCCCCCCACCCCCCATGGCTCTGGCAGCCCCAGCCAGACAGCGAGACCTCCCCCCCGCACCCGCTGCACCCCAGAACCCATGGAAGACATTTTTAATTTAATCATCTAAAATATATAACAGTTCACATGGCTCAGAATCATTTATGGATAGAGACCCAGACGCACCTTGGACTGGGGAGGCTTGGTGGGAGTGGCAGGTGGCAGGGCCCGGGCAGGGGCAGCCAGGAGCACGAGGCAGGAGTGCCACAGTGGAGCCCCTCTGGGGAGGTTTGTTCCTGCAGGGGAGGGCAGGGGGGGGGTCAGTGTGGAGGGGCTCAGGCAGGTTTATAGGCTGAGGGAGTATAGCCAGTAGAGAGGGACGGGGGGGAGAGAAACAGACAGAGACAGAGGCAGAGAGAGACAGAGACAAAGAGAGAGACGGAGACAGGGAGACAGAGACAGAGAGAGACAAGAAGACAGAGACCAAGAGAGACAATGAGACAAAGAGACAGAGACAGAGACAAAGAGAGACAGGGATAGAGAGAAGGCAGAGAGGGAGACAGGGACAGAGAGACAGGGAGAGAGAGGTAAGGGGCGTCTGAAGAAGGGGCCAGAGCCAGAGCCAGCGGGAGGGGTTGGCCCGAGCAGGTGGCCGTGTGGTGGGGTGGAGGGTGGCCTTCTGTTTGGGCCCTAAGATGACCGTGGGAGGGTCTCACCTGAAGACGCTGGCCTCCTCGGCAAGGGGGGCCACGCTGGCCCAGGGCAGTGAGGCCTGGAGGAAGAGGAGGGCCGGGTGTGGTCTTCCCCAGGGGTGCTCGGTTGCCAGGGGCAAAGCACAGGGGACAACAAGCTTCCACCACAGGGACCAGGGACAGGGAACTGAGGCTCTCGGGTGTCAGTGGCTGGCCCCAGCACAGCCTGGACTATCCGCTTCCATCCATTTCTCTGCCTGTCCCACCAAGCCCTGAGCTCCCCTCCCCTGCCCTCCCCAGGGCCGGGCCCCTCCTACCCTTCCTGCTCACTGGGCTGGCCCTCTGCAGGGCAGGACGGAGGATGCTGAGGGGGCTTCAGAGACTTCATGCTACTGCTGCTGCTCATTATTACGATAATTACAAAAGGGGGGGAGGGGAGCAGAAGTGGGAGGGGGCTCCTGTGCACTGAGCCCATAGCCAGGGGGCAGGCACACTCGTGGACATTCTCATTTAATCCACACAACGACCCAGTGACGCACTTAACAGAGGAAGAAATTGGGGTTCGGAGGGGTTGGGAGTTTGCTGAGGCCACACAGCCAAGGAGCTAGACCTTGGCAGAGGCCAGGTGTGGACAGGCCAGGTGTGGACAGGCTCACGGGGTCCAGGACACACGCTCGCCCCTGCACCCTAGCTGGGGACATTGGAGCCTTGGGGGAATCAGAAGTCAAACCCACCCCAGGGTGTGCTGTGCCGGTGCCGGGCGCATCCGAGGGGGCCGCCACCCCGCTGTGCTGGACTGTTCTCTGGCTGTGCCCACTGCTGCGGCCGGGGACACCTCCCACCTCCAGCATGGGGTGCTGGGCCTGGGGTGTCAGATTTGCTGACCCCAAACCAGAGGGAGGGTGAGGGGAGGAGTGGGAGCCCTGGAGACTCAGAGCCGGAGCCGCATCCCTCAGCCTGCCTCCCCCGTCCCCTGGGTCCGGCTGGGGGTGGGGCGGGGGACGCGCACTGTGGGGTGGGGGTGTTGGTAGAGATGGGAGAGCAAGGGGCAGGTGGCAGCGCCACACTCCAGGGAACTGTGGGCTTGCAAATGGGTGTGCCAGGGAGAGGGGGTCCTTCAGCCACCCCTCCCCAACAAATGTCACCCTTTCCTCTGGTCTTCCTGTCTCCAGCACATCCAGGGCTCGGCCCTCGATGCTGCCAGTGGGGTGTGGTGAGGGGCATGCTGGGAGGATGTGTGGGCCGGAGGCTACCGACCCTACCCCTGGGGGGCAGGTGGGGAGCTGGGGGGATGGGTCAGGGGAGGGGGAAGGGAAGAGGCCAGAGTCCCCGGGGGCGGGACCAAACCAGTAGTCCTCCTCCCCGGATCCCGAGATGAGCTTCCCGAGTGATCTGAGGCTCTGCAGATTGGCAAGCCTCTCGCTGTGAACGAGCGGGGCTGATTGGCATTTTTCTTTTTTCTTTTTTTTTGAGACAGAGTCTCACTTTGTTGCCCAGGCTAGAGTGAGTGCCGTGGCGTCAGCCTAGCTCACAGCAACCTCAAACTCCTGGGCTCAAGCAATCCTCCTGCCTCAGCCTCCCGAGTAGCTGGGACTACAGGCATGCGCCACCATGCCCGGCTAATTTTTTCTATATATATTTTTAGTTGTTCAATTAATTTCTTTCTATTTTTAGTAGAGACGGGGTCTCGCTCAGGCTGTTTTTGAACTCTTGGGCTGGTTCTGCCCCCCTCGGCCTCCCAGAGTGCTAGGATTACAGGCGTGAGCCACCACGCCTGGCTGATTGGCATTTTTCTAATGGCGTGTTTGACAATTTCTCGTTAACGTGTAAGAATCCTCTGGAGGCCAGCAGTCGCAGGGTGTGGTCAGGGTAGCACCAGCCTCCCCAGGAGGCAGTAACCATATCTGTAAGGGGACTGCTCTAGAGTGTTCTCCGTGAGCTCCAGTCCCAAGGGGAACTGGAGCTGAGAGTTGGGTGACCTGCCGAGAGTCGGGTTGGAAGGGGCGTATGGGCGCCAGCAGGGCGAGGAGCTGATCTGGAGCCCCCAGGACTTGGGGTGCAGGGCAGCTACAGGCTACTTCCCACTTGTTTGCAGGCGTGTGCGTGTGTCTCTGGGTGCCCCAGGGCTGGCGTCCATGGGTAGGAGTGTGCCAGACAGCAAGGTGGGGAGAGCGCCTTGAACGAGGGAAGGGCCGAAGGAGTGGGGCCGCCTGTTCCAGCGGGGGAGAGAGAAGCTTAGTGGGGGCAGATGGACGGGATATGACTTTGGAGCTTCAGACCACAGCTGTGCCCCCTCCAGGAGTCAGCCAGTCTGGGCTGGGCCCAGGGGCCCAGAGATGAGTCCGGTGTTTTTGTTTTGTTTTTTGCAGACAGTCTTGCTCTGTCTCCTAGACCAAAGAGCGCTGGCACGATTATAGCTCACTGTTATCTCAAACTCCTGGGCTCAATCCTGATCCTCCTGCCTCAGCCTCCCGCATAGCTGCGACTACAGGTATGCGCTACCACATCTACCTAATTTTTCCATTTTTTTGTAGAGACAGGGTCTCATTATGTTGCTCAGGCTGGTCTTGAACTCCCAGCCTCAAGTGATCCTCCTGCCTTGGCCTCCCGAAGTGCTGGGATTACAGGCGTGAGTATGATGCTTGTCCAGGAGGGGAAAGAGGACGCTGGGGAAGGACCCAGGGAAGGGGTCCTCAGCGGGGACGTGTCCCAGGCAGACGCGGTCCCCGTCTTCCACAGTGTCGTCTTTGCCCATTGATCTGTCCATTAGTCACCCATTTTGTAGAGAAATGATTAACTTCTATTTTTTTTTAATTGAAAATGTTATGAACCTGATACACACAATACTTATGTATTAGGGACACTTCAGAGAAAAATGACAAATAGAAGAAAATAACAACCAGCTGTGACCCCCCTCACCTAGGGACCAGCACCATGTCAGATATTAATGTCTAGATTCCAGGATGTGCATTTTAACTTAGTCGACAAGTATTTATTAAGCCCCAACTGTGTGTGCGAGAGTGGGACGGAGCGTAAGCTGGGTGCTCGGGCACACGCGCGCGCAGCACAACTTGGCGCCATTTAGTTATCCGAGTATTTTTGACAGCTCAGCCCTGTGGGCGTATACACACATATTTAGCTTAACGTTTTTACTTTGAAATGTTTTAAGTAAAAAATAATGCAAGCATAAGATAAAAATTTAAAAAGAGCAAAAAGATACACCCTCCCACCATCTCCTGTAACATTTGGGGCTTGTTTTCGGAATTTTTATGAACATAAATATTTATTTATTTATTTCACAACTGCAAATACACCATTCATGCTGCCTGGCATTTGCTTTTCTTACCCAACTATCGTCTGGAGATCCTTCCCCGTCAGCACCCACAGATCTCCCGCGCTCTTTAATGCTGTTTAAGAGCGATGTGCAACAATTTTACCATTTCCTCGAATGTTTAGCTTGTATCCAGTTCTTCACTTACTGGTATGGTGCTTCGTTTGAATACTCATGCATGTTGTCTGTTTCCTCACTATAAATTCCTAGAAGTGGAAATGCTGGCCGGGGGTCTGTGTATTTTAAATGCTGTTCATGCACGATGCCTCTTGCAGCAGGCTGCACCAATCAATGGACTTCCCTGCCCGCACAGAGAGTGCCTCTTTCCCCGTGAGCTCGCCAGCGCTGGGCGGCGCTCTCTTTCGGATCTCGAGCAATCTGATAAGCAAAACATGCTACCTTGATGTCGTATTAATTTGCCTTTCTTTGAGCATTGGTGAAGTTGGATTTTTTTTTTCTTTTGTGAACTGCTTCTGTTATATTTATAGTAAAATTTAGATTTGTAAGAGATATTTATATGTCAATATATTCACTTTTTTTCTGTCATATGTCTAGCAAATGTCTCTTCTCTCACCAATTTAGAGTTTATCTTTTATAAGTTTGCTCATTTGGAATATTTTGATATACCAAATATTTAATAGTTTTATGTAGAAATAATATGAATATTTAAAAATATTTATAATTTTATTTAATAATTTAAACAAACATAGAAATTTAAACTTTTTTTTTTGGTCTTTGGAGTCATACTTAGAAAGATCTTTCCCATATTCAAGATTACATAAATATTCACCAACATTTTCTTCTGGTAGTTAAAGAAAATTTACCTGCTGAAAACTTAAACCTTTAATGTACCTGGAATTTATTTTCATTTAAGGTAAGAATTTAGCTTTTTTTCCCCAATGCTCTCCATGATGTTTTCACATTACTTATTAAAAACTCTATTATCTTCCCATCCTTGACTGCACTAAGTTCCCATTGTTTTGGGGTCCACCTTATTGACATTATTGTCCCTTTCTTTCTCAGTGTCTTCCTGATTTAATTACTATAGTTTTATGCTATGTTTTTGCTATTTTATAGATAAACTTCCTCATTAGTCCTTCTTTTCAAAAATTTATTGGTAATTCTAATACACTTGTATTTCCAGATGAACTTTAGAATTATTTAAGTGGAAAAATAAAATCCCACTGATATTTTGTTTGTACTTCTGTTAAATTCGTACGTTACTTTGGAGAAGATGGACATTGTTATCGTAATCAATTTTCCTATTGAGGAAAATGCTCAGTTTTTAAAAAGTTCTCCCTAGTCATTTAAACGTTCGTTTATGTCCCTCAGTGAAGTTTTTTAGTGTTATTCGTATAGGTCCTTGTACATTTCTAGCTACGTTTATTTGTAGGCATTTAGTACCTCCCAATGGCTGTATAAATGGGTTTTCTCCCATTATATTTTCTAATCGCTTGTTACTGAAATATAGAAGGCTTATTTCTTCCCACTTTTCTAACCCACTAGGCATTTTACTAAACTCTCTTTTTAGTTCTAAAAGTTTTTTAGTTGATTGTTTTGGATTTTTACAGGCAAATGATATTTTCATCTGAAACAGTGACGCTTTCTTTTCTAATATTTATAATTCATGTTAAGCCACTGGTCTGTCATGATTGTTTGACCCAGTCTGTGGTCCGGGGATCGCGCACAAGCTCAGCCATGGCCTAGCAGCCTCTCCTTCAACATCTGGGCGGTAGCCACGAGGAGAAGAGGACAGTATTGCCCTCCTAGCCACAGTTTTGCTTTCTGAGGTTTCAGTTACCCGTAGTCCACAGACCAAAAATATTAAATGAAAAATTCCAGAAATAAACAATTCCTATGGTTTAAATTTCAAGACGTCCTGAGTAGAGTGATAAAATTCTGTGTTGTCCTTCTCTGTCCCACCCGGGACAGGACTCTTCCCTTTGTCCAGTGGATCCACACTGTCCCCGAGACCTGTTAGTCACTTAGTAGCTGTCTCGGTCATCAGACTGACTGCTGTGGTTTTGCAGCGCTTGTGTTCCAGTCACCCTTATTTGACTTAATGGTTGCCCCAAAGCGCAAGAGTGCTGTGTTTGATTTACGAATTAAACTTTATTATAGGTATGTATGTGCAGGAAAATAAATGAGCATAAATAGGGTTCGGTACTACTGTGGTTTCAAGTGTCCACTGGGAGGCTTGGAACGGGTGTCAGGGATAAGGGACGACTCTGTATGTAAAGGTGTTTGTGCCATGAAGGCAAAAGGACAGTGGGCCAGCATGGCCGGGACAACACTATATCACAGTTGCCATCACAGGGTCCTTGTCAGCAACCTGGCCTGGTTCATACGCCTGCCACCTGTGTTTCACTATTGAGTACAAAATCTGCATGATATTTAAATTGAGAATGGGCATTACATGTGATGGGTTATATGAGTAGATTTTCCTCATCTGGACCTGTGTTCCCAGAATAAATGCTATTTGATCATGGTGTATTGTACTTTTAATGTTCTACTAGGTTCTCTTTGATGGCATTTGATTTTGTATTTCCCATCAATATTTACAGATGGGATTAGTCTATAGCGTTTATGAAACTGTCTTTGTTGGGTTCGATTTTTACCACCCTTACAAAATTATAAATGAAACCTCCCATCTTTTCATATTCTTTGGAAAATTATAAATTATATGTCAATTATCTATTCTTTGAGAGAACTCATAAAACCATCTGGGCCTGGTGCCATTTTAGGGATATCTTTTGTAAAACTGAAATTCGACTATGCCACAAGCTTTCAACGGCTTCTTGTTGACCACAGGATACATCGCCAATGACACTGAAGGTACAGTGTGATTTACTCTGCGTCAGCTCCCACTACCTCCCCTCCTTCCTTTTATCCTACGGCCACATCTGGCTTCTGGAAATTCCCCAAACCCTACAGTGGGAGACCCAGAGGGCAGGATGGAAAGGAATTTTGTTTCGTTCAGTATGGAATCTCTGGCACCCTGTAGGCTCACCTTCAGCAGGTGTTCTCTAGCTTCTTGTGGAATGACGTTCACTCTGCTAATATTGTTATATCTTTTAGTTCATATCAACTAATGTTTAGAACATCTCGACGTTCACTGAGCATCTCTTCTGTGCCTGGTCATGTTCTGGCCCTGGGGTAAAAGGGTCCCAGCCCCTATCCTCAAGTTGTTGTCTGGCTATTGGGGAAATGGGTGAGTAAATGGACCTTTATAGACAGGTAAGTGCAGGGAGGGGGATAGGCAGGGGCATGTGGGAGCCCCCAGAGGGGCCACCCAACCCAACCTGGGAAGGAGAGATCCAAGGTGGCTTCCTGGAGGAGGTGACTCTGGGTTTAGTCTCACATGGTGAGGAGAAGCAGGAACAGGTCATTCCAGGCTAAGGGGATACCATGAGCCAAAGACCAGAAGGAAGAACCGTCATCTTTCAGGGGGGACGAGTGTGGTCATAGCCTCGCCTGTGTTCCTGGGTGCCCAGGACTTTTAAACCAACGGAGAAGCCAGAGTGAAGCCTTTGAAATGTGTTGCATTACTTCACTGCTGAAAACCCATTAATGGCTTCTTAGCTCACTCTAGATAAATTCCAAAGTCCTGGGCATGAACGACAAGACCCCATTCTGGCCCCCGTGTCTCTCTGAATTTTCCTGATGACTCTGTTCAGCCATTGTGCTCCGTGGGCAGCTCAGACACTCCGACTCGGGGCCTTTGCACAGGCTGTTCCTTCTGCATGCAGACCCTTCACTGTCCTCAGGTCTCGGCCCAGCTGTCACCAGTGAGGGAGGCTGTCCTTGAGTCCTGTACAATACGACAGCTCTCGTTTTACTCTCTTTGTTCTTATCCTGTCTTATTTTTCTGCATGCTAGTAATGGCCCCTGGTACTACACACATGCACACACAGGAGACACAGTGATTTTTAAATTAAAAAAAAAATTTACAGGGATTTTGCCTTGTTCACTCTGGCAGCCCCAGTGCCTAGCACACCATGAGGAAGAATGTTCTCAATAAACTTAGGCAGTCTGGCGCGGCTGGGAGCAGAGTGCAGCCGAGGGAGGAGGCAGGCTTGGGCTGGGCACCAGTAGATGGCAGCAGGCTGGGCAGAGCCTCGGATGATGGCCGAGGAGCCTGGACCTTCTGGAGGTGACCAGGACCCAGGACAGGGAAACAGGGTCAGACTCGTGCTTGGGGACGGTCACTGTGCCTGTCGGGGGGGAGAGTGGGCTGGGGGGAGGAAGAGAGACTGAAAGCCAGTGAGAATGCAGTACCCAGTGTAGACAGAGGAGAAGGGCTGGGCATGGGGGAGAGGGAGGGAGGGTGGCGAGACTGATGTCCAGGCTGCTGGCCTGGCAGGGGGTGAAGACGCCATTCGCTGACCTGGGAGTCCTTAAGGGGGAGATTCTGATTTGGACATGTCAAGCCTGGGGCTTTGGGGCACCCTCCTGGGGGTGTCTAGGAAGCTTCGGCCAGGTGGGTGTGGAGCCCGGGAAAGAGGCCTGGACTGGCAGGAGCGGTTTGGGGGTTTGTGCATGGGGATCATGACGTCATTGTCATTGTCATCAGCACTCTCATAATCCTCATGTGAACTAACTTTTATTGAGTGCTTACTGTGTAGCAGGCTCTGTGCTCAGAGCTGGGGGTGGATTTCTTTCTTGACACATCTCTACAACCCAGTGTTGGGCTGCTACGTGCCCCACACCTGCTCTCTAGAGAAAAAAGCCCTGGTTTGAGAGTTTGCCGATTTCTCTGGCGCAAACACTCCCACCACAGCGGATGTCAAGTGACGACCGTGGCGTCACTAAACGTGGAGCGGGGGGATGTGGGGCAGCCACCGTCACGTGGTACTTCCACCGGGATGGGGGCACAGAGGATAGTAAAACAAAGTACAGTCGTAGGAACCGGTGAGTTTGGAGTATTTATCACCTTTGACTTGGATATCATTTACTACATTGAAAGTTTATATAATTTAAATTTTTAACAAAGGCTGTGTTTAACAACCGACTCACAAAATTAACTCCTGAACATTTAACAAGCAGCTCTCGTTAGACGAGCTGGTGTGACCCAATCCCACGGCACCACCCATCCCGAGCGTGGATGCTGTGGGCGGGGAGGTGAAGCGAGGTCACCAGCTGGGGGGGTGGGGCTGGGTATTTGTGAGCAAGCAGCTTTCTGTCCTCAGGCATCAGTTTCCTCATCTGTGAAATGGGGACAATAAAACGTACCTTCTGGGCGCAGGACGGAGGGATGCATCTGGAACCCAGGATGCATGCAGCTGAGAGGAGAGATGAGGCTGGAGCCAACAAGGAGGCCAAATGCCAGGACAGACTCTGAACTTCCTCTGAGGGCAGTGGGGAGCCACAGCAGGCTGTTGAGCAGGGCGGGGGACAGGTTGGGCTCCTGGAACATCAGTGTGACTGTAGTAGGGCAGAGGGCCAGAATGGCAGTGGCAGAGGGGCCTTGGGGTGGAAGCCCACCCATCCGGGCTCCTTCACTGGGACTGGGTGGGGCCGGGGTGTCCCTCGGTCCCTCCTCCCCTGGACCTCCTGGGGAGGGCTGCAGGACTCCTCTCTCGGCTGCTCCAGCCCCAGCCCAGCAGCTAATCCCGGTGGCACTGGGTCCTGAGGCTGGGGCGGGGCGGCCGGGCAGCTGGCCTCAATTAGCCGGGGAGCCGGGTCTGGACAGTGTCATTAGGAGCAAAGCAGAGCCCGGCCGTAAACTCTAATGAATGCATTAATGGAAGGCTTGTGCACCTCAAAGGGGGAAAAAAAGCGGGTCTAAATAAAGTTATTAACACAGCCCACCTGTGCTTGGCTCTCGGCCTATATTGTTCAAATAGCCCATTAACTCCTGGAGCATCCAATCTTGAAAGGGAGCCCTGCCTCTCTGAAGCAGACGTTTAACTGCGTTCATATAATTCAATTAGATTCCGCAGCCGCGGTCCAAAGGCATTCTCTGGGCTTTCATCTCCGTAATGGCCTGCAGGCCGGAGCGGGGAACAGGGGGTTAAAAAGAGGGGCTTGGTACCTGCCTTTTGGCCTGACCCGCCCCCTCAACGGGGCCTCCCACGTTTCCTGGGCAGAGTGGGTCTGTCCTCACGTGTGCGCTCACGACCGCCTTCACGCCTGGATTCGCACCCACACCCGGCTCGTGCACCCTCGGGCCAGTGTGCAGCCCGCGCCCCTTTCTGCCCCACCCTCGCCCCGCCGTGCACCCGACTCCGCTCGGCCGCGCCTATTAATAAAGAGTTAAGAAAATTCATTAGGAAGTAGGTCTTTTATAGATTCCGTTAAAGCCTTCTTCCTACTCCTGTCACTGAGAAAGGATAAAAATCCTTTTATCCCTCTGCAACTTGTTAATGTTCCACCCCGGGAGCACTTCGTCTGTAATAAACATCTTCACAAAACATGCATCCCCAGGGAGGAGCCGTTAATTTCCTCAAGGCCTCACACACGTAAGGGCTTTTACTGCCTGCAGGTGCTTCATGATATTGCGTGAGCTTCTAATAAACGGCCAGTAAACCGCAGGTAGCGCCTCGGAGAGAGATGGGCCCGTGCACCTGTCCTCGAAGGCGGCCACCTCCGCGCCTCCGCCTTCCGTGGCCCTGCCCCGGCCCGGCCGGCGCCCGAGCCCGCCCTGCCCCTCGGGACACCCGCAGGTAAGGCCTCCCAGCCCTCCGCTCCCTGACCCACTTACGGAGCCCGGGAGCGAGGGACTCGCTGCCGCTGGTGCCAGGAAAATCCCACCCGCCTTGGCAGGAATCGCAAACATAGGAAGATGTGGAATACTTTTTTATTTTCAATTTCTTGGTTTCCTTCCCTTGTTCATTTTGGGGGAATCACCCCTGTCATGATCTACTGTGGAAATGTGATTATGGGCAAATTTAACTTCCCATTTTCTTAATAACCGAGATGGAAGAGAAAGAGAGCTGGCCTCTCTTAAGTGCGATGCATTCGAAATGTGTTTTGCATATCTTGAGGCAATTTTCGGAATGTTAAAAATAATTGCTAGAAAAATAAGTTGTAGCTCAGTCACTAGAAAAAAGATTACTAAAGGAGTAATTACAAGTTTGCATTTAATAAATATCTCTCTCCTCTCTGGGATTCTTTCCAAGTCGTGATCTGCAGATGAATGTCGCAAGGTCCCTGCTGGGTGTCTGTGCAGAGGTGCTTCTTGGCAGGGAGATGTGCCTGCCCCCCGGGGCTGTTGCCGAAGGCTCCTGGGGGTTCCCCGAGGCCCAGGGGAGGGGGACGGGGACAGGGGGACTGCTCAGGTCAGTAGCAGGGCGCAGATAAGACGGCCTCTCCAGCTCCTACCAGCGCGAGGCACCTCTGAGAACTGGGGTTGGGATGTCGTGATCCCTTCTAGAGCCAAGACGGACTGTGCTCTCTGGACACTGAGCGACCGGCATTTCCGGGACACCCTCACGGTGGTAGGTCTCTGAGGGACATGACTTGAGGTCTGGACGGCGGCTGGAGCTTCTGTGAGCTTTTTGGTCAGGTCCATAAATGCTGAGTGTGGACGGCTGGCCTGCCAGGTGTCCGTGCTGGCTTGGGGCACGCACACCCCACCCTGAGGAAGCCACCCAGGCTAGGGAGAGAAGGGAGAGGGCCACTGCATTCAGCCCTTCTGCGGCCCTGTGGCCCACAGAGACGTCACACTGGAGCCACGGAAGCTTCCGGAGGGATCCCCAAATGGATTTTGAAAGCGCTGAGGAGGAAAAGCTAACTGGGCCGTGTTTGCAGCACCCCCTTCTCAGCCGGGGGCTGCAGCAGAATCCAACAGGCTCAGAACCAGGACTCCAGGGTCACTGGGCCACTGGGCGTGCATGTTCCCGGCCGGGGTGGTGAGTAAGAAAACAACGCTACTGTCACTGCACACAACACCGCCAGTAACTCGGCCCCCACACTCCTGCTCAGCCCTCGCCGTGGGTCAGGGAAGCTCCTTAGGACCTCACCTCTGGAATCTTCCTAACCACCCCTTTACAGGTGCAGCAGCTGAGGTTTAAGAGGTGAGGTCATTTGTCCAAGGTCACCCAGTGGGGGAAGAGAAGTCAGGATGGCCTGGGACAGAGGCAGAGAGTAGCTCCCACCACATGGCAGGGCCTTAGGCCGCATTTTCCAGACAGCAGGCCGAGGCTCACCCTGCCCCCTGCCCTCTCCCCTAGACGTGGCTGCTGCTGCACCCCCACATCTCTGGGCTGGGGGGGTAGAGGGGTCATTCACCCCCCGCCCCTGCCCCACTGGCTGGCCTGGCCTGGCCCAGCAGAAGCCACAGGAGGTCCAGGGAGCCTGGAGCGGCTTCAGAGGCACTCGGGGCATGATGAAAGCCCCGAGCACGGGACCCAGCCGAAAGGTTAGAGGAAGCAGGATTACTCCACCCGGGGAGCGGAAGGCCCAGGGGGCAGGGCCCTGGCTAATGGCGAGCACCAGATGCTGACCAGCTGTTCTCCGTCTCCCTGGAGGCCCAGCGGGACCAAAAGGGCTTCTCCTGCAGCAGGAGGGAGTGAGGGGGGATAGGAAAAGGAACCGGCTGAAGGGGTGGTTGGGCTGACAGAG
This sequence comes from Microcebus murinus, assembly GCF_040939455.1. Classification (NCBI taxonomy): domain Eukaryota; kingdom Metazoa; phylum Chordata; class Mammalia; order Primates; family Cheirogaleidae; genus Microcebus; species Microcebus murinus. The sequence goes on along the minus strand of NC_134115.1, from coordinate 85,484,077 downwards.
GGGAGACCACCTCTGAGGAGCTGTGAGAAATGGGATTCTGCCCCAGCTGGGTGGTGGGAGCCCAGGGGCCTGGGGCCAGGAGGGGGAGCCCAGGCACCCCCGTTGGTATGTGGGAAAGGGGGTGATTTGGGAGAGTTAGCCTTGAGGAACGGTAAGGACCGTTATATCCTTTGGTAAAGATATAATCTGAATTAATCTGTCACCTGGCTGCCAGCCCTGGCCTGGGGACCAAGGACTGAGCCCCCAGCAGGGCCACGGGCTGAGGTCTCGGGCCTCGGATCAGAGCCCCTGGGAAACCCAGAGTCTTGGAGGTCTGGACCCGAGCTGGCTGGGGACAGCCAGGCCCACAAGTCAAAAGTTCCAGCAGCCAAAGCTCCTAAATAAAGTCCCGGTGTCCCTGCAGGTCGCCAAAGCAAGTAGCAATGAACTTCAGCGTTAGGAAGGCCACAGAGTCCTGGTTGTTCTGGAAATGAAGTTTGGTGCTTTAAAAATAATCCAACCGAAATTTCTCAGTGTCCATGTCTGTCTGCTTGGTGGGCCAGCCTGGCACTCCCCCCCAGAGCCTCAGTTTCCTCGTCGTGCAGCAGGGACGAGGCGCCAAGCTGGGGGCTTGTGAAGCGAGGGCTGGGTGAGATCCAGAAAGCTCGCTTGGGGCGGGCACGGGGCCGGTGGCTTCCTCCCTTCCTGCAGGCCTCGAATGCCACCCCGACCCCAAGTCACGGATGGGACGCTTCCCTGGGGTGCAGAGGGATGATGGCGTGAGTCTGTCACACGGCAAGTTGACGGACGGCAAAGTCATTCCCAGCCCAACGTGAAGCACTCTTCCCTTCATGGGCTCAATTTGCTTCCAGCTGGAAAAACTGGGATGTCCCCGCCTGGCTTCCGAGGTCCCATTTGGAGCCCAAGGGTTGCCCTGGGACATACTTATGCTATAAACATTATTCCTCATTTATCTGACGTTCACCTGTGATGGGATGTCATGTATTTTTTTTTTTTTTTTGCCAAATCTGGCAACTCCACGCCAGGTCTCCTCCCCGGTGGGACCACCCCATCTCCTCCCAGGGAGAACCTTCTGGGCCCCTGTCCCGGCAGCAGAAACCCCGACAGGAGTCCCTTGTTCTCAGCTTGCGGAGACACCAGAGGCTGTAATCCCCCCTCCCCACCCCCGTTTCTTCTGGGCAAAACGGCAGAAGATGCATTTCCTCGGGACGTTTTTCTGTCAATGTATATTTTTGGAGAGGCCGTGGAGGGGAGATTCCTCATAATGGGAATCATTTCTCAGAGCCACGAGGCGTTCTGAGCTTGCTGTCGGGAGAGAGCGTGGCAGGGCCGGCAGCCACCACGATCCCTGGCTCTCTGGGAGGACGCCGAGAACAGCAGGCCTTGTAAGGGGAGCTTTCCCTTCTGCGGCTTTCGGGGCCTCGTCACCTCCATTTAAAATGTGCAGGACGCAGGTGGATTTTTAAGTGTTAAAATGGAAAGAAAGAATAAGACAAAAATGCCAGCAACATTTCCCAGAGCAGTCCTGGGACTATGGTTCCCTGGATCGATGCTATTCCAGTTTTCAAATTGTTGAAGACTTTTTCAAAAAATTATCTCCAAAAGGGCCATTGCATTTACTATAAAGAGATTTGGAAAGGCTTTATTTTTCTCTTTCTCTCTTTTCCCTCTCTCTCTCAAGCTGAGACAAAGATGTTAAAGACAAATTATTTGGAAGAAGCGATTAGGAAAAAATATTTGCAAAGTCGAGAAAGATCCACAGAACGTGAAAAAAGGAAACACGAAAAGTAAATAAAATGCGTGCTAGAAAAAGATTTTATATTAGATTTTCTTGAAAATAGTTTCACATTTGACTTTCTACTTTTTGGTGTGCTGTTCTTAATCACATTTAATTTCAAAGTACCATAACTTCAAATTTTGACCCATTTTTTTCACTTCTCCCAAATATTTGATGATTTTTTTTTTCTTTTTAAATTTTCCTTGGACCTGGAGAGATATTCCTGCCTGGGAAAATACTGTATTCAGTATATTTTCTTTCTAGAATGGTCTTCAAAGGCAGTCAGGCTCTGCTCTAAAAATGGCAAAATTTTGCAAAGGCAAAAATCCCAGCCCCAGTTCCCACCTGCGTCCGAGCCGGGGGAGTTTACCGTAGCTTAGCTGAGTCTGAAACGAGGGGTGAGTCTCTCCCTAAGCCCAGAGCAGGGCTGAAGCCTAAGGGACAAAGACCTGAGCCTGCACCCCACGTCCACCTCCCATCCACCGTCTGGGCACAGACCCAGCCCGGCTGGACGTCTCAGCCCCTGGCCTGGAGCAGGGAGGTGCGGCTTGATCTCAATTACGGCCCAATTCCAGAGGTGCCATCAAAGAGTTAACTAGGATGTCCCAGTGCGCAAATGTGGGATAATTGGGAAACAAATTCTACAAACATCTTGAAAGGGGCAAAAGACCTTTGATCTTTCTATAGAAAGGGAGACATTACAATGCCGTCTGCCTTCTGGGGCCTGCTCGCATCTCATACCAGGGTAGAGGATGGCATCTTTCTGAGAAATCAGCGACACCTAATTCCACCGTACCTTAATTACCCTAACTGGTTTCGTATGGCCAAAGGCATTTTCCCCAAAGATTAGAGGAGAAAGAGGGACTGACAAAATAATTAAATATGCAATTTGCCAAGCGTGGGCAATATGGCTTTGAAATCACCTTTTCAGGAAGTTTTACCGCTTGTTCATTGACATGTATATTGCAGGCTTCAGACTTTTATTTAAGCTCTTTTGATTGCCTTAATGGATTAATACCCGAGTACCATCAGCGAGGGGCAGAGACCCAACCAAGGCTGTTTCTAATTTCGAAAATATTGCGCCCGCTTCCTCTGGTGTTATGACAAAAACAACTATGTAGAATTTGCTTTCTTGCTTAAAGCGACGTGCTGATCCCCTCAAATAATTGCCTGGTGTAGGAATCTGCATGTCACACGTGGTGTCGTCTGGTACAGGAGCCTTTCACGGTGCCAGGGCCAGCGTGCTGGTGGCGTGGGCAGGCCTGTGTTGCGTGCGTTCGGGGCCTGGGTCCGTTTTGGGTGGCATTCCCGAGACAAGTGTGTGTCTCCGGACGGCAGGACGCCTCCCCACCCGAGGCCCCGGCAGCGTCCAGGGGTGCGGAGGAATGTGTGGCCGCCCTGCCTGTAACTCCCCACAATGCGGGTAAGACACATTCCATGGGAGTGGGGGTGGGGTTTGGGGGCGGCTGCTGGTCGGGATTTGGAGAAGAATCTCGGCTTAGGCCCTGCCACGTCCCAGGGAGGCATCCGGAAACCGGAGTTTGCTGTGGGGGAATAGTTAGCATTCTGCGCTCACCACGGGGAGATGAGAGTTCAGGAAGGAATCGGGGGGTTCGTGACTGCACCCTTCCCGGCTTTCGGCTAAGCTGCTCTCTCTGGGGTGGGTAGTGTCTGCAGCCTCCTCTGAGGACGTGAGGGTAGCTCTGTCCATCCTGGGCCGTCTGTGGGCACCTGGAACATGCAGGGTAGCCTGGCGCTGAGAGAGGGGAAAAAGTAGGGAGAGGGAGGAGACCAGAAAAAGAGCCAAAAAGAAAGACAAAGAGGACGGAGAAAGACCCACGCAGCTACTGTCACACGGTCGTGCGTGTGCACACGTGCAGAGACAGCGAGATCGCCTTTGAAGGCGGAGGGACAAGGCCTGATTGTCCCGGGATGTGCGCGGCGGCCTGGCTTTTTCATGGTTCCCAGAGCTCCCTAATGAGGCTGTGGCCTCTCCTGGTGGGAACTTTGCTCCCTGAGATCAGCTTTGATAAAGTGACCGCGTCTGGGACGAGTTACTGCATTTTCCTCTTTGCCTTTGAACCCTGCAGTGGTTTTGCTCTTTCATGGCCAGCAGTGGGGACAAAGCCTTGGCCTCTGTCCTCGGCAGCCCAGGCCATCCCATGCCAGGCGTGGGGCCGGTGAGACGGCAGGCCCTGGACGGGGACACCAGCCCAGGAAGGGGCAGTGCGGCTTTGCTGGGCTCAACATCTAGACCTACTTGCCAATTGTGCACGGCCTGCGTGTCACCTAAAACGCGCATCAGCAGGTCACAGCAGCCCTGGGGGGCACCGGCATCGTGAGCACTCACAGGCTGACAACGGCACTGATGACCCCACCGCTGCTGCTCACTCTGCCAGCTCTGAGCCAAGTGTGGGCCCCTTTTACAGAACAGCAAACAGAGGCTCAGAGACTTAGGAGGCTTACTGGTCAGAGGCAGGAGGGGCCAGATCTGCCATGCCAAGGCCCTGGTGTCAACCGCCGTCCTGCCTGAAGGGGCGGGAGCCTCAGCGGGCTCTCAGGACCCCTGGACACGCTGGCGTTCTAGCTGCACAGTCCTGCCCTCGGTGCTTCTTACCACGACTGGCTTTCTGCAAGGCCAGGCCATAAAGTCAGCGAGACCTCAGCCCCGAGGTCCCTGGACACCTGCCCCGCTGAGGAATGTGGGGTCCCCCTGGGCAGCAGCTCTGGAGGGGACAAGGGATGCTGAGCCCGCCACTCTGGGGCAGGGGGAGAGGAAAGGGCCTGGAGCTGCAGCAGCCACCCTGGAGGAGCCCCAGCCCCAGGGGACTTGGCTTTGATCTCTGATGATTAAAACAAACACCCTCTTGGGCAATTCTTCCTCGTCCGTCCTTTCTGGCCGCGGATGCTGAGCGGCCAGAGAGAGGCTGTCCAGCCCCAGCCCCTCACCGGGGAGATGTCTTGGCGTCAAAGGCAGCTCCAGGGTTCCCGGCTGTGCGGCCTGGCCCCCGTCTTCTGATCCCAGCTCTTTTAGCTTTTTCTCTGGGACCTGTGTTGTCCTCTCGGCCGCCGCCCAGAGGGTGACGCAGCAGGGGTGCCTAGGCCATGGGTCACCGCCGAGTTCAGCCTCATCTCTGCTGGAATGACCTTAACTCTGTTCCGACTCGTGGCCGGTGGGAGGCTCTGCCCACGTCCCATCCCTGACGCATCCCCTTGGGCCACTTGGTCACTTCGTGGTCACGGAGCACAGAGGGACAGGAAGTGATGAAAGGAGGGCTCGATGAGAGAGAGGGATTTTATCCCCCAACTTTTTATCATGAAAATACCAAGCACATGGAAAAGCTGAAAGAAAAGTACAACGACGGCTCGGACCCACCGCCCCGGTCGCCGCGTGCGAACGTGCCACACATGCTTCACCCGTGTGGACACGTATCTAGAGCTATGTAGTTTTTGCTCTAAACCCCACCCCTAAGTACCTCAGCGAGCATTGCTGAGAGTAGGGGTCCTGCCAGTTGTTTGAGAGGGAGGGATTTCGAGAATCAGTGGAGACATGGGCACTGGAGCCTCAGAGCAGGAGTCACTGTGGAGTGCCGTTACGCGAAAGGCTTCCTCTGGTCTTGGTCCCCCGGTGGGGCAGCTGGAAGGGATGGAAGGACACTCGGGTCCCAGCGCCCCGGGGAGCAGTGTCCCTGCACACAGGGGGTGCTCAGGATGTGCACAAGGGATGCGTCCCCGGCCGGAACCCACCCTGGGCCCGCCCTCCCGCTCCCCGGCGCGGGGCAGCCTGTTCTTGCCGCTCTTCCCCTGCCCAGGGGAGGGGCTGGTGGTGGTGGGGGGCTTGAATCTCTGTGGAACCTGGGGTGACGGGTCCCCCGCAAGTCCTGGCTCCCCTTGGGGCCGTGGAAGCTGAGCTCAGATGAGGAGTTGTGAGGCCTTCCTGGGTGTGGGGCCTGGAGACGGGGGCTTGGGGGGAGTTGGGCAAGCTTGGGGTTCGAGTGCCAAGATGCCCCACCTCCCCCCCAGTGCTGAGATGGGTCCTTGGGAGCCTCCAGCTATGGTGTCTAAGAGTGTGCAGAATCTCCCTTCTGACTCGGACGGGCTTGCCTGTGCTCACGCCCGTAAGAACGGCAGACGGAGGGCTGAGGCGTGACTCTGCCTTTAGCAGCGCGTGGGACCGAGTATCTCGCAGGGCCAGGACAGCGGTTCTCACACGTGCGCGTCCGTCCGGATGTGTGAGACTGGGGAGCGGCGGGTGCATTTTGGTGTGCATCCGTGGCCCTGGACAGCTTAGGGTGCAATCTGGGTGTGTCCCCGTGTTGGAACGTGGGTCTGCACTCTGTGTGACGTTGGAAGTAGAGTCTTGGTACAGTGGAATGTCATTCAGCCTTATGAAGCGGGGGAGATTCCAACACAGGCTCAGCATGGCGAGCCTTGCAGATGCAATGCTAGGTGAAGGAAGCAGCCCCGAGAGACAGACACCGATGGTTCCAGTTACATGCGGTGCCCAGGGTAGTCAGATTCCAGATTCATAGAGACAGAAAATGGGATGGATGTTCCCAGGGGCTTGGGGGGAGGAATGGGGAGTTGTTGTTTCATGGGGACAGAGTTTCAGTTTTGCAAGATGAAATGATTGTAGAAACGGACAGGGCGATAGTTGCACAACAATGTGAATGTGCTTAATGCTGCTGAGCTGTACACTTAAACATGGTTAAGACGGTAAATTTTACATTATCTGTATTTTACCACAATTAGAAAAAAAGTGGGGTTTTGGTGCCTGTGACCGGCTGTGCTGTAAGTTTTCCTGCTTCTGAACGATGGTGGCACACACCCCCGTCCCCATGTCACATGGTTGCTTACTACCGTTCACTAGGGAAGAATACTGTCAATCACAGAAAATCTAACAGTGCCAAAGATATGCTTTGGGGATTGTGCAAGTATCAGACCCAACACCCGTTTCTGGAAATGCTACTGCATTTGACATGAATCTCACCAGCCAGGAATGAAACAGAGGCATTTTGTTAAAGGAAAGAACTTGATGAGAAATTGTTTTATGAAACCCAAATTTTGGCATGTTTTCACGTTTTAGTTTGTCAGAACACGGAGTAATAAATGTTAAACATGTTGTTTATTATTAGGCATGGTTGCCTTCTTTATGATGACAATTTTATTTTAAAGTTCTTCATAGCCACTGCAGGATGAGGTGGGGATTCCAGAGAGAAGGAGAAAAGAACAGGAGAGATGTTTTATAGTTTGCTCCAGCAGAACTATGGGAGAACACTTTTTATTGAAACCAACACACACAAAAAGAAAAAGACAAAAAGAAGGCGGCGGCCCAGGCCCCAGCCCCCTCCCGCGGTGGAGTCAAGGGCGGGGGTTCTCCCGTGCAGGTTGCAGACCGCAGCCCCGCTGGCTGCAGGGCCGCCTGCCGCGCCCTCTGGGATAAAGCTCAGCTCTGCTCACTGCGGTCTTTGTTCCCGGGGCTGATACCCCGCGGCTGGTTTGTGGTTGTAAACGGCAGCGGGCAGCTCAAGGGACGGTCTCCCTGCCTGTGTGGGGTGGTAGCCGCCAGGCCTGCTGCAGAGGCCAGCCCTGGGGGAGAGGGGACCCCGTGTGAGGATTTCTTTTTCTAACTCCTCATCTCTGCCATCGTGGGTGGAGAAGGGGCCAGGGCCCAGCCTCTGGTGGGCTGAGAGTGGTGGCCCGGAAGAGCTCTGTGACCTTCACACACTTGGCCCTGTCTCATGTAGGCAAGGCACCTCCCCTCTAAACATTTCAGTGTCCTTAACTGTAAAATGGGTCTCTGTGCCCACCCTCGGGCTATTTCTGGGTGTTCAGCCTGGGCTGGGTGTGTCGTGGACAACACTCCACTTAAACCCCAGGACGACTGTGTCCAGTCCTGAATCCCGTTTTCAGATGAGGAATCCAGATCCGAAGAGAAGCCACCTTCCCAAATCACCCAGCAGTGGGGGCAGTGGGGCTGGGCCAGGGTCCCGGGGCTGTCGGCTCAGAATCTGTGCAGGGAATAGGGCAACTGTCCTGCCCAGGCTGGCCCAGGGGGACACTCCCTACCCACAAGGTGACCTGGTATCTGGCCTCGGGGATAGGGAGGAAGTGCAGAGCTCGAGGGTCTCGGTCCAGTGGCCACAACTTTGCTCCCGTCCCAGAGGGTCTCTCCCTGGATGGAGCTAGGGACCTGGGGCTCCTGCATCTACACTCTTGGCCAAAGTTTGGGCAGCTGGTTAAGGGGCCATCCGGGTCCCATGCTACAGATGTGCCAATGGGTCAGTCCCGACATCTGCCTATACAGGGGCCACCTTCGGTGGGTTCTGGGCGGGGAGGGGCAGCGGGCTCAGGGAGCCCTCCCAGGAAGAGAGGCAGATTCTGAGAGGAAGGCACAGAGAGGCTGTGGTCCTGGTCTAGTGTCACACAGCATGTTGGCTGAAGGCCCACCTGCCCAGCCCTTCCCAAGCCCACTATTGGGCCAACAGGAGTCTGAGGCTGGGGCCCGGGGTGGGTGGGGCGGCCCAGGTGATACTCCCACAGCCTCAGCTTCCTTTGGCATGTTGTGGGGCCCAGAGGGACTTGGGGGGAGGAAATGTGCCCCCAACACTCCCCGCCAAGGCCTTGCGAGTCGCCTTCTTGCTTTTGCTGTTGGCCTGGGCCCGTGGCTTTAAACACAGACATTGGCCGAGGCCAGCCGAGGCAGGCCGGGCAGGGGTTGGTTTGGGGTCTGTCCCCAGATTTGGCCCAGAAACACACCCAGTCAACCCTCCAGGCCCCAGCCCCGCTTGGTCACCACCCCTGCTGTAGGAAACGCTTTCAAAAAGTCGGGGGTGGGGGGACCGGGGAGCACAGGCCGGGAGTGGAGCGGCCGCCAGCGCTGGCTGTTCACGGGGGGACTCGCTCCCGCCCCTCCGACCCGAAGCTTCTCCAGCCGTTGCCACCGAGGCCAGCGTGGCGGCCGGCTCCTCCGTGAAAGGATAAGGATCACATTCTCCACTTTTTCACTCACACAGAAGCTGTATGCATAATTAATGTGCAATAAACGTGAGCGGCTGGAAATTAACTAAATGAAAAAAGTATACTTAATTGTGAAAATTTAATTTTGCCTTTATTCTTTCTCTCTCTCTCTTTCTTCCCCCACTCCTCTCCCCTGCCCTTTTACTACTTGTTATATTCTCAGAGCTCTTCAGATCTTGCAGGAGATCGTCTGGGGGACTCGCCTCCTGACCTCTGGCCGGGGAGGCCGGGATGGGCTCCGAGCCGCAGCCTAGGGGTTACTGTCAACAGAGGGTCTGCGAGTGGCCACGAGACGGGCGTTGCTGCGTCGCGCAGAGGAATGTTGTGATCACCCTTGGGGGACCTCTGTGCCTGATTTTAAAGGCGTTGGCAGAAGCAATTTTGAGAGATGCCTTTGGAAACTTGGAGAGAGAGCTCATCCTGCAATTTAAAATTCTTAAACATGAATTCAGTGGTTAAAAAAGCCAATGGACTAAATACGTTTACATACATGTTCAAAGAAAGTATTTTAACCAGTAGCATCTAAGGCTCCCTTTCTCTTTCTTATCCTTCTGATTTTTTTCTTTTTTAAAGGGACAAGACCTTTTCTAGGTGGTAAGATCAGTGGCGAAATTTCCCAGTGGAAAAATGTATCGACACATTCTTATTGTCACATCTCTTAATAAAACCTGAGGATTCGATTTCAAGAAACAACCTATCCACTTGAAAGAATGTTTTTAAAAAAATGTTTTTAAGAATAAAACACTCTATTAACAGATACTTTAGAATATGATTTATTGCACATGCATAACAACAACCTAAAATATCAAGCCCCTAGAAATAAATCGCTGCCGATCTCATCTCCCTTACATGCCAGCTGTTTTCCTGTTTCTACCGTCTCTCCCAGCCCTGGTCTGTATCATCAGATAATTTAAAAAGAGGCAGAAGAATCAAGAGACGAACTCAGCATTATCTCGGCTGTTTGGGCAAGAATCGGGTTTTCAGAACATCCTAGATTGTCTTGGACGGTTCACAGCTGGCCATTCTCAAGTCTTTAGAAACGGTAATTCAGGGTGTCTCCTTGAGTCACTCTGTTGTCAGATTAATTTATAACAAGAAAAGAGACTATCAATACGGTTGCTTGTGCTCGCTGCCACCTCTGCCCAAGTACCTGGTCCTGTTTCAGACGAACCGCTGTCATCCGTGAGCTGCCGGTTGCCGGCGGACCACAGGCAAGCCGTAAATAACTGGATCTGTGGCTGCACATCACCTCTGGCTGGCTGGCCGGCCGGCCGGCTGGCTGTGCCGGCTCCACGGCGGCCCAGCTGGCAAACGTGGCTGCCTCTGCGAACAGGTGGCCCACAGGGGGCTGAGGACAGGCCGCTGGCCGGGCAGCAGGCAGGTTTCTGCAACAGCCTTTAAGGACCAGCCTGGTTCCATCCTGAAACCGCCACCCAGTGCCACGCCAGGCCCTAGCCTCAGACCTTTGCATTAAACAGCCTCTGACACTAAAAATCAAGGTCTGTTGGCTGTTGTCATAGGAATGCAATATCCTCTGGAGGTCCCCTTATTAAAAACCCAGGCTCGCTGCTGCTTCCCAGGATAGATTTCTATTCCATTTGTATTGATCACAGGGAAATGTCTCATTCCCTGGTTGACAGATAAAGCCAGCAGGGAGGGAGTTAGCGTTGTTTGGTGGAAAACATTTGTTTCCACGATGATTTGGGGGGCCCTGAGCCAGCGCTGTGGTTGTATTCATGGGGTCGTGATGGGTAATCTCTAGCCATGATATAGAATTACAGATGTGGGGATGACAGTCTTGCACAACAATAGAGCCTGCCAGGGCCTTCAGAAAGGATCCAACACTTCGTTTCACATTTGGGCAAAGGGAAGGGACTTGACTCACCCAAGGTCGCAAAGACAGTGGCACTTCTAGGAATTTATCCTACGCATAATACCTGTCAGTGCGTGCAAAGGATATTCATCACAGCACTGTAAGGGCAGAGGTAGGAAACCACCCAAATGCCCGTCACAGGAGATTGGGTAACCAATTATGATCCCAGGCAGAATCACATGAAATTGCCATTTTGAATATGGACCGTCCCATATGGGTCAATCTAATTCACCTATTGGATGGAATGGCATGCATCTTAAAAGGCCAACTCTTCCAAGATATATTATTAAATGAAAAAAGCAAGCTGCAGAACAGCGTGCCTGTTAGGCTCCACGTGAGTTTTTACAAAAGGAAACGTGCACGTATTTGCTGGTTTAAGCCTCCGTTCTCTGGAAGGAGACACGAGACTGTCCTCGGGGGGAGGCTGCCTTGGGGACGGGAATGGGGGCTGAGGGGAGGGGCTGACTTTTTGCTTTACAGCCTCATACCTTCTGGATTTTACGTACGGGTATGTGCATGACAGGTGAATAATGAAATTTACAACAAAGATCAAAATGTCAGTGGGGCCCTCATTACTACGAGGTAAGAGCTCAGGAGACTCTGGTCTGAGAATTATGGGCTTCAAGTCATTTCATCTCATAGAGCCTCGGTTTTCTCATCCGTCAAGTGGGGGTAACGATAGTGTTTACTTCCTGGAGAACTGAAGGTTTCCTTGAGACATGAATGAGAAAGGCTCAGCACAGTGGCACAGAGAGGTTGGTAAATGTTACATGTTATTATAAACAACATATAAATCATCACACACACATATAAATCCTTATATTGACTTGCTTGGCATTTTGGTTTTCTTGGAAGAGTATTAAAAATAGCTGCGCGTGTTTGGAGTCGGAAGTGAGATTCCTGGGTGTTACATCTGTCTGGGGGACCATCTCACTGTTGCCGTGACGGCGGCCCGTGCTGAATTTACAGGGTGGCTATGATGATTTTTTTTCTGAACCAGTAAATGGTCTTCTGCATCTCTGTGTACACAGGCAGGTGAACTAATAGAATTAAGCTTATTGGTTTAATTCCTCTGGGCCCCCTTGGCGAGGGGAGAGCAGCTGGATGAATATTTTAATTAAGCTCTGACACCCAGAAGTCAAAGTCCCGAGTGGTCCCATTGGGCAAGGTCTTGCAGTTTGGGGTTTAATCAAGTTTGGCTTCAGAGTTCAAATTTCTTCCTGGACAGAAATATGTCATTAGGCGTCCAAGATTTCCACTGGAAAAAAAAAATACAACTTGACTATATTTTCTCTAGAGAATGACACCATGATTCGATTAGCCCTTTTTCCTTGACATTTTGCCCACTTTATTAACTTCTGCTTTGCTTTTAAGCAGGCAACTACTGTTTTACTTCCCTGAAGAAGCTCATAATATTATAATTCAAGTGTCAGGACAGATTAGGTTAAACGAACTGTGTAATTCCCGAAGGAAAACAAACTTCAAAACGGACGAGGTTTGCCTTGTAACATGTCATGGATTGCATTAGCGTTGAACGGGCGATTCTATCACCTAATGTGCTAAAGTTGGCTCAAATGTTCCCCACTCTGCAAGGTGAGAAATTACTTAGCTAACAAAACATTTAGTTTTCCTCTCTTTGCATTCTTTCTTTATGAGATCCTGAATGTGACATTTTCACCAAAAAATCTCTGTGCTTATTTGTGAAAAATGTATATTAAAACCAAAACCCATCAAATGGAAAGAAATCACAGATGGTTTTATTCACAAGCAGCAGAATTAATGGCCTCTCTTCTCTTTATAAATATTAGAAGCAGATGAGTTCATTACGATTTCACCCTAATAAAGAAAACCTGCTTGATTTTGACAAGACATCGACTTATCTAATACATCTACTAAATAACAAAGCCACTTCCCGCCCGTAAAACACGGCTCGAAAACACCGGCTTTACCTGGGTTGCTGCTAAATTAATGAAAAACACTCCAATCCAGAGACAGCAAAAGCGGGGGGGGGGGGGATGGAATTCAAGGGATTTTTGAAAATGTGACTGATTTTGAAAAGAGAGGGTTTTGAAATGTTTACTTTGTGGTGGTTTGAAATTTTTATATCTTTCACCAAAGCAGGCAGAGAAGTGGAACCATGTGAAAGGGCTTTTGGAAGGAGCGAATCAGCACAGGTTGGGCCGGCTGCGGCTGCTTTATCTCGGCGATCTGCGCGGTCGGGCGGTGGAGCCCGGCCCGGCCCGGCCTGTCCCGCTTCTCACGGGCGCGGCCTGGCCAGGGCTTCAAAGCGCAGTTGGTAGGAGCGTCCTGGCAGGGAACCGGACACCTCACCCCGGGACCGGGACGGGACAGCCAGCTCGGTCCTACCCCCAAGCGCTGCAGCCTGATGCGGTCATCTCGTTAGTCACGGGAGCCCGAGGTATTTCTGTGCGTGCCGCTTTCGGCACTTGTTAAGGAAGAAGTGGGAGGCTTCGCGAGAAAGTGCAAAGGATGTTTCTTCTCCCCAGGGCCTCGGCTGTTGGGGCCACGGCTTATCCATCACTGCAAAGATTGCTGGAGAGAGGGAATGAGTCAGCCCTGGGGTGGGGGCGGTCCGGGCCCTTCTTGGCTCTGCTCCCTGGAAGGGCGTGGGCGCGAAGCCTGAAAGCTGCCCAGGGAGAGCCTCTGGGGAAGCCGCCACACGGGTTAAGAAAAATGGCACATCAGCGTGGCTTTGGTGCCAACTCCACAGTTCAGGACTCTCCACCTAGACTCCTTTCCAAACTCTCCCCTGCCCCAGGGTCAACAGAAGAGAGATCAGACACCTGCACAAAAGTGTCACGGCTGGGGGAGGGGTGATGGCCAAGGTGGAAATACCATTTCTAATCAGCGCCTTAAAAGTGAAGGAATCCCAGTACCTCGGCACGGTCCCAGGAGCCTGCCGCTTTCTGTTCTGCGCTCTCCTCCTCCAGGCGAGGGCTGAGGGCCTCTGGCAGGCCCAGGTGGAGCTCTGAGATCATCGGAGCCCTCCTTCAAGCCTTAGTTCCACATGTATCAAACTTCTGGGGAGATTTTTGAGGAAGCAACAAGTTTAAGCCAAGACCCCATGATTGAAATTCTCCAGTAAATCCCTCCCAGCCGAGCCCTGAGGCTCTGTGGTTGCTCCAACGAGCAGGAACAGCGGGAAGGGGGGGTGTTGCAAACTTCAAACAGGATGGGCGCTGGAGGGGGATTGTGCCGAGAGGGGAGGCCACCGACCACGGGCTCAGAGTTAATTAAAGAGCCTGCGTGGTGGCACCTATAAACACAGGCCCCTCCATATGGAAGCCCCGGCAACTCAGTTCTTTGCAGAGAGGCCCTCTCGCTTGGCAGGTTGGCAGGTCTGGAGGGGCGGAGACTCGAACTGCACTTAGGAAGGACATTTGCAGCCCTCAGGAAGGTCCCAGCTGGGGACTTTCCTCTCACCAGGAGTTCCCAGGGAGCTGCAGTTGTGTTCAAAGGCCTCAGCAAAGGTCAAAGGTCTGCTGTCTTCCAGGCACTGGGCTGGACACGTCACTGGGGAGCTAGGGGCCATCATCACCCCATCTTACAGATGAGCAAAGCGAGGCTCAGAGGCAAAGGCACCGGTTGAAGGGCACATGTGGTGTGGGAAAATGAAGGTTGCAATTCACATGTTCCGGCTTATGCGGCTGGCTGGGAAGGACAGTGAGCCCTGCTTACATGCGACCCTCACCTCAGCCCTGCCCCCTCGCACTGTCCCTGACATTCAATCAGGTGCCGGTGATGTCTGGCCCAGCAGTTGGGGCAGGGCCTCCCCAGCTTCCTGGCGACAAATGGTTCTCATTTGAAAGGGAGGTTATAAAAACACATGCCCAAAGACACTGTCAGGGAGCTGAGGATTAATCTCGTTTCAGTCAAAGACCATTCCAAATATTTTTCTGCGGGGAGTGGGGTGGGAAGGAAGTCAGGGCTCCTGGCTGCCCCTCAGGTCGGAGGTCTGAGGCATGCTGGGAGGCAGGCTGGTGGGGTGCAGAGGTCACGGCGTACCTGGCCAGAAGGAGTCTCACCCAGACCGTGGCTTCGTGCCCCCAGTCCCCGAGGCTGGCTTTGCAGGAGGCCTCGCCCGGGCCTGGACGCTCACACGGCGTTTGATATCTTGGCCACGTTTCAGGGAGGCTTAAGTTGCCAAAAGGAAGGGAAGGATTAGGCGCCTGGGACATTTTCATTTTCTGGATGGTGTCAAAAAGCTGAGTGTTTTTGCCTGGTGACTCAACCAGAGAGGGCCCTGAAGACCAGCCAGGGGAGGGGCGCCACCTCCAGGCCCCCGGCCCAGACACCTGCAGCTGCCCAGTGCGTCCTCTGCTTGGTCCAGGGACCGGACGGAGCATTCACTCTGCTCCAAGCCAGCAGCTCCCAAAGTGGGGGTCTTGGTCCCTAAATGACAACCCGTGGGGTGGGGCACAGGTTTGGAGCTGTGGCAGGGGCCTCTGCAGAGCTTGCGTCACAACCCCAGCAGCGCCATGCACTGGCCGCGGCGTGCTGCAGCCTCACCCCACAAGGACCTGTGAGGTAAGGACTTTCATTATCCCATTTTACAGCCGGGGAAATTGAGGCTCAGGGAGGCGCAGGTGGCTTGCCTGAGGCCTGGAAGCTGGGCGACAGGGATACATCTTTAACCTGCTGGACGACTTTTCGTAGGGGGCGGTTGCCCTCCTATTTTACGGATGGGAAAGTTGAGGCTAAGAGATGTGAAGTGTCCGGGCCCTCGCGTGAGGGAGGGATAGCTGGGGGCCTGCAGTGCCTAGGCCGAGTCTCTGGCCCCTCCAGCTAGTCCGCGTTCTCAGGCCCGGTGAGCGCGACCAGCAGCGGGTCCAGAGAGGTCCTGGGTCCACGCGGGCTGCTCCTCGGCGAAGGGGGCGGGCGCGGAGGGCACTCTCGGCGGGCGGCCTCCTGCCAAGCAGTCGTCTGCCCCGCGGGCCGGTGGGTTTATTCTCCTCCCCTGGGGGGGGGCTGGGAGGAGCTGCGCGTCCTCTCCCCCAGGGTCCGAGAGCCCCCGGCACGCGGCCGAGCGCCCCCGCGCGGCTGGACCCGGAGCGCCCGGTGGCCCCGGGGGCGGGGCCTAGCGCGGGACTCGGGGGCGGGGCCTAGAGGGGCGGGGCTTCACGCCCACCCCGCCCAGCCACCGTGCAAGGCAGGTGCTGGGACCCTGCTTTTACTGATGGGGGACCGCCCGCGGCCCCCCGCTGGGCCATGGGACTGAGAGCGGGGTTTGCCTCTTCCTGGGCCTGCATGAGGACCCACCCTCGGGAGCCCCCTCCGGTCAGTGGAGTGGGGTGCTGGGGCCCCAGCCGTGCAGCTCTGGCCAAGCCCTGAGCCCCACACTATCCGGATGCGTGAGGAGGGCGGTGCTTAGCCCAGAAGCAAATTCCAAACCAGGAGAGTTCTCAGCCTCTGATGAAATGCAGCCGGGAGGCTGGAGGGGGAGCCTGGAGGGAGCACCTGCGTGCACAAAGACCTCCTACACCGGTGGCCAGGTCTTGGCAGGGGTGGAGGTGGGAGGACACGACCCTTAGTCCCCCTTCCTGTTCACAGTGGAGGGACCTTGTGGTTCCTTCCTCTGTCCGAATGTCCTCTGCTGGGTCCTCCACCCAGCACTGTGCCATGCCCTGGGCCAAGCCAGTAATGGGTCTGCCCTCAAGTCCTCCTCCAGAAAGCCCCATGTGGCTGGTTGCTGTTGACCCAGAGCCCAGGGGCACATCACTAGGAAGTGGCCGAGCTGAGCCCTGAACTCTGACCCCATGAGTCGTCTTGGCCCTAACCCTCACACAACAGGATCCCATCCCCTCTCCGCCCTTTCAAGTGGACATATCCGGGCTGTGTTCAGGTACAGCACTGGAGTGGCGTATGTACCTGGGCTTGCTGCCCTGGTGCTGTGTGCTTCTGAGCACTCTCTGGAGCCTCAGTTTCCTTACCTGCTCACTGGGGCACTCTCTGCAGGATGGCGGTGATGACACACATTGGGTGCACCACCATCACCATTGTCCTTTGTGTTTGCTGATGTCCAATGAACCAATGCAACACCCTCCCTGACATCTGTTTATCCCTCACTTAGAACATCTTTCATCCCAGGCCAACACACCCTAGAGCTCAGGGTGCAGGGAAAGTACTGGCAGGAAATAAAAGCCATTTTTAAAGGGGTTGGCAGGATAGGCAAGGATTCTTAAACATGACACAGAAAGCACTAACCATAAGGGAAAAGATTGAACATTGGACTCTATGAGTAACTTCTGTTCACTGAAAGATACCATTAAGAGGGTGAAAGGGCAAGCCACAGAGAAGATATTTGCACATATGAATGATAAAGGACTCACTTTTTTTTTTTGAGAGACAGAGTCTCGCTTTGTTGCCCAGGCTAGAGTGAGTGTCGTGGCGTCAGCCTAGCTCACAGCAACCTCAAACTCCTGGGCTCAAGCCATCCTTCTGCCTCAGCCTCCCCAGTGGCTGGGACTACAGGCATGCACCACCATGCCCGGCTAATTTTTTTATATATATATCAGTTGGCCAATTAATTTCTTTCTATTTATAGTAGAGACGGGGTCTCGCTCTTGCTCAGGCTGGTTTTGAACTCCTGACCTTGAGCAATCCGCCCGCCTCGGCCTCCCAAGAGCTAGGATTACAGGCGTGAGCCACAGCGCCCGGCCATAAAGGACTCACTTTGAGGGCGTATAAAGAACATAAGGAATAAAGCAAGAAAAGGACAGATAATCCAAGCGAAAAGTGGGCAAAAGACTTACCAGACCTTTACAAAAGAAGGTATAAAAGTGACCAATAAGCATGTGACCATGTGCACCACCTCATTAGTCAACAGGAAAATGCAAATTTCACCTGCAATGAGATATCTCCTGACATACTAAAATTGCTAATTTAAAAAAAAATTGAAAATATCAAATTTTGCTAAGGATGTGGAGCGACTGGGACTGTCCTACATTGCTGGTGTAAATGTAAATCACTGCAACCACTTTAGAAATTGTTACAAACGCTTTAGAAACCTTTTGGAAACATTTACTAATTCTGAAGCTGAGCCCCCTCTCTGATCCAGCAATTCCTCTCCTAGGGATATTCCCAACAGCAATGTGTACACATTGCCACTAAGTGAGCCTATTTTCCCAGACCACTTATTGTATGCCTGTTTGAGGATCAATACCACACTGCTTTCAAAAAAATGTTTTAAAGTCTTAGAACAGTTTCAGATTTATAGAAAAATCACACATTTCCATATACCCTATGTCCAAGTTTCCCTGCTATGACCACCTTACATTAGTGTGGCACCATTCTCATTAGCTTTGCAGGGCCGAGATCTGGAAGAGTGAATCCCCCTTTGTTGCTATTTTCTTTTCTTTTTCTCAAAATCGTTTAACTCTTATGGATGTTTACTCTTCCATAAACATTTTAGCATTTTAGAATAACTTTGTCAAGTTTCCCTAGAACTCTTGCTTAAAGTGTTTTTAGAAAAGGATTTATAATTTTATTTTTATTTTGCTTGAATTTTGATTTAAGTCGAATATATTAATTTGAGAAGAATGGGCATCTTCCCATTAATTCAATGAATAAATACTTAACAAGGGCCTACTTTGTGCCAAATACTGACCTATTCATGGGGTTATGCACTAAGAACAAAGGTTTTTGCTCTTAAGGAACTTACAATGTTCCAGGGGGAGGTTTCTTAGAATGTTCAGCTGCTCCGTCCATACTTTCTGCTCATGGAAATATCCTTTGTCTTTTATCAGAGTTCAAAACTCTTCATGAAAGTCTTGCTTTTCTTTGTTAGGCTAATTCCTAGACACTTTAAGGCTGTTTGAAAGTTTCTCTTTTTTCCAGTTTTATTTCCTTGTTGGTTATTGGTTGTACAGAGGAATGTTATTCATTTCTAGAACTGCTTTTATATCAAGCACCCTTGCCCAGCTCACTCATTTGTTGTAATAGTCTGTTGATTCGGTTAGGTTTTCTATGTAACTGATTATATGACTTGACAAGAACGATGGCTTTTTCTCTTCCAATCCTTATAATTTCTTTTTCTTGTCTTATGGCATTGGCTTGGATCTCCAGTGTACACTGAGGAACTGTGGTGGTAGGCACCCCTGTCTTGTTCCTATCTCGAAGAGAACAGTTAGGGATGACTTGTGCTGAGATATTCACCAAATTCATTTTCTGCATCAATGGAGATGATGGTGGCAGTCTTCTTCTCTAGTCCATTAATGAGGTGAATGACACGCATGGACTTTCTTCCACTGTTGCACTGTTCTTATGTTCTTAAGATAATCCCTAGTCAGTCTTCATGAATGATTATGGAATATACTGCTGAATTCAGTTCAATAACATTTTATTGAGGATTTTAATACCCATGTTTATAACGCAAAATAGGCCTCTAGTTTCTCTGTGTCTGTGGATTGTCTTTATCTGGTTTGGAATCAACTCATCTCTTAACCCTTTGCACTTGCTTGCTTTTTCCTCATAATCCACTCGACATTATCCACACTCAACATCCGAGTGCAGAGGGTTAAAATGAGTTTGGGCTGCCTTCCTCCTCTTTCCATTTTCCAGAATGAGTTATGTCAGAAAGGACCATCATTTCCTGGGAGTGTGAGTACCCCCTCCCCCATATGATGATTTGGTCCTGGGGATATTTTGGGGAAGAGGAGAGGTCTTTGATTTTATCTAAATTGCTTAATAGTTGTTTAGTTTTCTTATACCAATTTTGACATTTTGTATTTTTTTCAGATATTTGATGATACATGGTTGCTAATAGTTTTACTAGTTAATCTCTGTTTTATCTGCAGTTATTTCTTGTTTAAATTCTTATTTGCATCTTCTTTCAGTTTAGTCTTTTCAAGGAACAAAATTTTCACTTTGTTCATAACTTCTGTTGTTGCTGTTTCACTGATTCTGCTTTTATTATCATTATTTCATGTTTCTTTTCATTAACTTGTTCTTTTCCTACCTCTTCAATTGAAAGCTTAGCTTGTTTGTTTCCAATCTTTCTTGCATTTGGATAAATTTAAGCTATAACTTTCATTGTCTCTACTGCTTCAACTGTGTCCCACAAATTTTAATATGCAGTGATTTCATTATCATTTCACTCTAAGATTTTAATAATTTCCCTTATGGTTTCTTCTTATTTAGTTGTAGATTTTGTATTTTTCAATCGTGTGCAATTTTAAAAAGCTATCAACTTGTTATAAATTTCTAATTGTATCACCATATTATCAGAGATGACTTTAGATATGATGTTGAGTCTCTGGAATTTACTGAGGCTTCTTTGGTGGCTTATTACATGGTTGATTTTGAAAGAACATAGGATCTATGTTGGCTTGAAAGTTCTGTGCTTGTTAATCATATTATTCAAATCTTTCAGATCTTTGCTCATACGTTATCAATTGACTACAGTTTCTAAGACAGTGTATTAAAATCCTCAAGTGCAATTGCTGGTTTATCTGTTGTTTTTTTTTTTTTCTCTCTCTCTAAGGCTGTCAGTATTTGGAAACAGACAGGCTCTTGTGTAAGGGACTGACATATATTTTCCTAGTTTAAGAATTAAATTTAGTAATGTACGTGCTCTGCCCAGAGTATTTAAAAGTAATATGTTCCGGACAAGGCCCCTGTTGCCTTGAGGCATAACAAAAACAAGGTGTTGACTAGAGGCATAACAAAGGACCTGAGTTGCAAGTAAGCAAGAGCTACCCCGCCCCTCGGCATTGGGGGTCTGGAGGCCACACGATTAACACATTGTTCCTGTGATTGCTGCATACACGCCATAAGATGGCTGGTTAGTCAATGACCGGTAAGACCCCTCAAGGGAGGGGCGACCTAAGCCAGGCACGGCCGCCGGGGTTCAGCCGAAGATCTTAGGGGGTCACCCTAAGAGAAGCTGGGGATGAGAAATGCCCCCTGTGGCTCACCTGGCCTATCCTTGCTAATCTTGGTCTTTTATCTATGCCTAGCGCCTAGAGCAACCACCTAGAAACCTTGAGCCAGGGGATATCTGCTTCTCTAAGGCTATGTATTCCGGAATTTATGGCCATTGCTGCAATATCTGGGCGGTTACATACAAGGAACTAACCTTAATTTTTTAGAATAAAACGGACTCAGTGTATTATTACTCGAGTCAACTGTTTGTGTGTCTGTGTTTTTCTTTGTGTTCTGTGTTTGTGTTTTGTGTTCTGTGTTCATCCTCCGTCCTGCAAACGGGCCAAGACGCTCTTGTTCCAAACAACTGGTCCCGGCCTCATGTTTCCAGTGTCCTCTGCATTTCCTGGAGGACACTGTGTTTATCTCGAACTCCCCTTCCCTCTGGTCTGTTACTTCTGCTGCTTCTGGTGTTGGTGGCTCAGCTTCTTGCCTGTCTTTTGGTGGATGAGCTCTTCTCATACTGTTTTTCCCTGTGAACTAGTTCTTCCCCGGGACTCGGCCCCATTGGCTGGGGAAGTGGTAGAAGCTTTAGTGCTTGGCTGGGCACGGTTGCTTGTGCCTGTAAACACAGTACTTTGGGAGGCCGAGGCAGGAGGATCATTTGAGGCCAGGAGTTTGAGACCAGCCTGAGCAACATATCAAGACCCCTATCTCTACAAAATATAAAAAAAATTAGCTGGGCATGGTAGTGTGTGCCTATAGTTCCAGCTGCTTGGGAGGCTGAGGCAGGAAGATGGCTTGAGCCCAGGAGTTTGAGGTTGCAGTGAGGTATGATCACACCACTGCACTCCAGCCTGGGCAAGAAAGACCCTGTCTCAAAGAAAGAAAAAGAAAAAGGAAAGAAACAATTTAGTTTTAAATCTCAGCTGCACACTGAAATCACCTGGGATGCTTGAAAACCACTGACTGCTTGGTCCCTCCTGCAGAGATGCTTATTAATGGTCTGGGTGTGGGTCCAGGTGCAGGAACCTAAACACTCTCAGGTAGTTCTAATGTGCAGCCGAGGTTGAGAACCCTGTGCCCCTCCAGAGAAGGACGAAGGGGGCAGGAGATGCTCATGCCTTGGCTGTGCCAGCCTCTGCCCATGTGCCCTCCCCATCGGGACCTTCCCGACCTCTGTCCAGCACCACTACTCCTGGGGCCTGGGTCTCTGCCCCTCCCTGGCCGCAGGGCTGGTGAGGAGGGAGGAAGGAGGAGTGAGGAGGGGCTTTGGGCCAGCCAGCTGCTGCCTCTGCTGCTGTCTGTGCTCCGGGTGGGCTCTGGCTGACACCCACGCCACTGTTTTCTTTCTCACACTTGTAATAGGGTAGAACCGACCCGCCCAGGGCAATGTGGGAGATGAGTGGCCATAGCCGGAAAACTGGCCCGCCAGCTCTTGTGTGAGGAATCCGACCATCTTTCTGCTTAGTATTTCACTAAGGATTTTTACACCTACGTTCGTAAAGCAAGACAGGCCTCTGATTTTTGTGTGTGTACCGTCCTTATCTGATCTGGAATCAACTCACCTGTGAAGTTCCTTGGTCCTTGAGACCCAAGCCCCTTGCAGTTTTAGTGTTGGGTCCTGTGGTCTGTCCACCTCCTCCTCCCTTCCCCTGGCAGCCCCCAGAGCTGGGCTCCTGGGAGGAGCCGGCAGCCCCTGGCACTCCACCTTCCTGTCCCACCGTCCCCACGTGGACTGACACCAGCTTGGAGCCAGGCCCTATCTTGGGCACTGGGGCTTCAGGGACAGGCCACATGAGGCCTGGCTTTCACACCCTTGACTCTGGTCGCTTTGGGGCTGGCATCAGGTCTTGTCCAGGGGGGCCTCCTGCTGGATGTCACTGTCCCTGTGCTGCTGAGTCCGTCCTGGTATCTGTCTGCTGATGCTGCTGTCTTGCTAGGCCTGTGCTGGGCGCGTATCTGGTGGCGGAGGGATAATAAATGCGACCCGACTCCTCCCTCCAGGAGCAGGTAACCTAGTGCAGCAAAGCGTGGCACCTGTGTGAGGCCTGGCTTGAAGGGGAGAGTCGTTACCTCTGCTGGCTAGGGGTCAAGATGCACATCACAGGGGAGGTGCAGGAACAGGGTCTTGAGGGAGCAACGGGAGCTCGCCAGGCAGAGTGTGGGGAGAGATGTTCTAGGCAGAGGGAAGTGCATGTGCAAAGGGAAGGAGGCGTGTGAGAGTCAGAGGTTTGGGAACCACAAATGGCTCAGCGGGGGATGGTGGGAGGAGGGCCAGACCTGGGAGGGAGGTGTACCGGAGCCCAGGGACTCCGGCTTCCTTCCCGGGCGAGGCGTCCAGGCCATGCGAGAGGTCCTGTGGCTGGATCCGGGCTGCTCGGGAGGAAGAGGATGGGAGGAAGACATGGGAGGTGGGGGCGGGTGAGGGCTGATGCTGTGATCCAGGTGGAAGGGCCGAGGCCAGAGCTAAAGCTGAGCGGCACCAAGAGCAAACGGTGGCTGGTTTGAAACCAACTTTAGTTGGCAGACTGTCCACCTGCAAATGGGCACATGGATGACTCGGGTTGGGGGAGAGGGTGGAGCCGTTCCGGAGATGGGGAGTCAGGAGAAGGGGGCGGTTTGGGGCTCAGATGATGGTGCATTCAGCTCTGGACATGCTGAGGGCAAGGTGCTCATGGGGCATCCAGGTGGGGACCTCCAGGTGGCTCCTGGAACAAGGGGAGATGGGCCAGTGAGAGCCAAGCACTGTTAAAGACAGCAGCCTGCACAGAGCTGCGGCAGGGACAAGGATGGGAGAGAAAGCCCAGGGTCAGGGATGAGGCTTGGCTGGACTGGAACCAGCAGGGGGGATGCGGGGCAGAAGCGGGAGTGCAGGATGGGGTGTGTGTGTGTTGGCTGGAGTGGGGTGGGCTAGATCCTCAGCTCCAGGAGGACGGGTGTCAGCACGTTGGTCACTGCTGAGTCCTGGGGCCTGGCCTGGGGCCTGCAGGCACAAGGCGCTCCCAGAGCAGGGCCTGGATGGACAGATGGACGGGCGGTGGGTGGATGAGAGGATGGACAATGCTCTGCCCACCTCCCTGTCCTTGTCCTCACAGAGCTGCTGGGTGGGTGCCCCATCTCCCACCTCCCGGGAGGGTCCTCCACCCTCTGCACGGTCTCTCCCTCTCTGTAGCAGGAGCCTCTCAAGAGTCTGGACCTCGGAGACCTGCTCCTGTGCCTTGTGTACACCTGTGCCCCAGCCCCAGGCCAGAGCTGCCAGGGCGGAAGGGGTCGCCGGGCTCCAGCTGACCGGTCTGTCCTGGACTCTGGGTGTGGAGCCACGAGACAGTTGCCTTTGATCTCCTGGACTGAGAGTGGGTGGAGCTGGGTGGCCAAGGGCACGGGGCGCCGTGAGGGCTGTGTGCGGAGAGCCGGGGCGGGAGACGCCGGCAGATGCCCAGGCGGAGGTGGACGAGGCCCCGGGGAAAGATGAGGAGGAACAGATGCTGCTGGGGCTGGCCCTCTGTGGCTCGGCCGCACCTGCTTTGGCTGCATGGGACTCTCCCGGCGGCCAGTGCCCCGCCTTGGCCCAGGCAGATTTCGGTTCCTTGCAGCCGCAAGGGCTGTGTATAAGGTGCCTCCCCCGGGCCCTGGGACCGGTCTGTCTGCCTTCCCAAGTGGCGCGTGAGGCCTGTGTCCTCTACACCAAAGGCCCCACCTGTGCTCTCTCGGTGTCTCCAGACCCAGCACGTGGGAGGGACTCGGTTCTGTGATCAGTGACTTACACCCAGGCTCCAAAGCCCCCGTGTCACACGGTCTCTGCTGCGTGCCAGATGTCCCGGCAGCACCCTCACTCCACCTTCCCAGGGCAAGCCACTGAGGGGGGAGGCTGCCACGGGGACAGACACGTGGTCAGGAGGCGGCAGAGCCAGATTCGAATCCGGCTCTTCCCGTTGCATGTGGAGCGTGCTCAGCTCTGCCCGGGTCTCTGGGGAATCCAGTGGCTCCTCTCCTTCCACCGCGGGGGAGAGACCCGAGGCCGCCCAGAGCTGGGGGCCTGGGGGTGCAGGAGGCAGGGCTGGAGGTACTGACACTCTTTTGGGGACCCTCATGGTCCCCAGGAGGTGAGTGCTCAGCTCGGGGTGGCCCCGTCCTCACTCCTTCCCGCCTGAGTCTCCTGTGACAGGGCTGGAGGCGGCCACAGCCCAGACGGGGTGTCTAGGCCAGAGATGCGGAGGGACCCGAGATGCTGGCAGAGGGCACCTGCGACCTGACGCAGGTGGAGGGCCCTGACTACGCCACCTCAGCTGCTGGCTCCTCACAGGGAGCCGAGCCATGGTGGCCACGTCTGGGGCGCAGACGGGCAGTCAGGAGGGGACTGAAACCGCCGCACTCTGCCCGCACAGACGAGGGCTGGGGGAGCTGGAGGGGGAAGGAGGGCACCTCCCTGCCTCGCGGGCTTTGTGGCAGTGGGGATTTCCTCCTTCCAGGACTCCCTGAGGCCGCCGGAGAACAGGCTGCTTCCTGCTCTGTCCCCAGACGCCTCTGACTTACGGCCAGTCGACCAGCCGTCTCAATTCAACACGGCCAAGGAATGCACCGGCTCTTTCTAGAAGGCTGACGGGCAGGGAGGTGACCATGTGCTCATCAAGGGCCCTGCTGGCTGGAGAGGGGCCTGGGCACCCCTGAGGGACAGGGACCTCCGGTGGCTTTGGACACAACAGCAAACCGGGGAAAAGAGGTTAAAACCAACGTTTATTTAACAAATTATATTAAGAATACAGTCACACAGTGAAACTTCCCTTTGCCAAGTACAAGAGTCACCTTGAATAAATACGCAGTTGGGACGTCGTCCCTAAGGTCCTTGTCCAAGGCGACGCGGTCACACAGCAGCTCGCATGGCCTTTGCTGGGGGAACAAAGCCCTGCCTTGTGGTGACAGCTGCAGCCGCCCGGACATGTGCTCAGAACACAGGAGAAAGGCTGGCTGCCCGGAGGGCGCGAGGCAGCCTGGGTGGGGACAGGGCCCCCGGGTAAGGTAGACGAGAACCGAATCCGCTGAGCTCCGCCGAGGCCCTGCTCTGCCTTGGTCCTCAGGCCCACCCGGCCCTCGGGGGAGCAGGTCGGACTCCCCACAAACGCCCACGCACGCAGGGAGTGGCAGGGCTCTTGCACAGTGGCACAGTGACCGGCAGGGCCTAGTGGTGGCCCAGAAGTCCCTTGCAGGGCTGGAGACGAAAGGCTCGGCTGGAGGCTGTGCCTAAGACGGGGGAGCCCTGTGCCCAGGGACGAGCCTCAGCTTCTCCATCCGGAACAAGGAGCAGGGAACATCGACTTCCGGGTTACTTTGTTTTTTTCGGGGAATGACGGGAGAACTGTGCTCAGAGCCACAGGAGCAGGTGCTTAGCACACATCAGTCCCCTTCTCCCACCAGCCCGCTCACTTGCAAAGGGCCCCCGGCGCCTCCCTCTGCAGCAGGAGCACGGCCCCCTCTGGCAGTGCGCAGGGCTGCGGTCTCCCCTGTGCTTTCCTCAAGGCCCGACCTGTTCTCGCCTCTCCCATGGCAGCCAGGCTGGCATTCGTTCTTGGACTGTGGGGTGGGGTGGGGGCGTGGGGGGATGGGCCTTGGTGGTAAACCGCAAGTGCGGCTGGGGCATGCCCTGCTCCTCCCCACTGTGTGCCGTCCCGAGGCCCCTGGAAGGAGACTGGGACTTTTCAGAAGAGGGAAGGCGGTGGGGACGTTGTGCTCTGGTTGGCGTCTTTCTGGGAGGGACAGAGGGTGCGGGGCAGGGACAGCAGCAGCAGTGGGAAGCGCCGGGGGACCCAGGGGCGGGGCCCTTCACCTCTCGGGGAGACCCCGTGCCTCCTTCCCACGGTGGCCGAGGGCTTGTGAAGACACGCCCACCCCCAGGAGACACACAGGGTCACTCAATTCCTAGGCCTGAGCCAGAAGCTTCTCAGTTCTCCCATGGGTGGGCGTGTGCACCGTACACACACACACACACGCGCGCGCGCGCACATACACCCACACGCACATATACGCACACGTGCTCATCCTCACCTGCCTCTCAGAAGGCAAGAAATGGAGGGTTAGGAGCAGCCTAAAACCTACCACAGATACCAACTTGTCCTTAACACTGTCACTGCTTACTTGTCTTAGCTGCCGTTTACTACAACGTTCACAGTCAATGTTTTCCTTAGACTAAGTCCCTAACGCTACGGGGAGGACGCTGCAGCTCACCGGCCGTGCAGTTTGCCTTCCCGGTGGCCCCTCGGGCCTGTCTGTCCCAGCAACCACAGGAGGACATGCGGGGCCGCCCGGCTGGGCCCAGCGGGAGTGGCCTTGGGGGCGTCAGCAGGGGACCGAGGGCACCCCTGCTCCTTCCCCAGAAGTCACCCTCACTGCTCGGCCCCTTTGCCTGCAACCAGGGAGCCCATGCTGTCGCCCTTGGACCTTCCGGGCCATGAGCACGGCTGAAACGTGTCCTTCCGAGTCGGGGAGGAGAGAGGAGGGTGGCCGGGTGGCACCTGTCAGAGACGGTCGCACAATCAAGGCCGGAAAAGAGGCTGAAGGACAAAGGACAATGCAAACTGAGACGAAGGGGGCAGAAGTGGCCAGAGCGCTGCCCTCTGCCTTGCCGCCACCCCCAGCCTGCTGGATGTCACCCCTCTCTGCCGGGCTCTGTCATGCAGGCCACTTCGTTTTGAACCAGCCACCATCCAAAAAGCAGCAGTAGACACAGGCTCTCTGGGCTCCCCAGATCCCCAGAAACACACTAGCTCCCTCTAGGGGCCACGGCAGGTCCTCACAGACACGCCCACCTTGGCGCCACGGGCCTCCCGGACCACGCTTCCATGCTCCTTCGCTGCCTGGGGTGGCAGGGCCTCCCCACCGGGGCCTCCTCAGGTCTTGGGGAGGGTGGGGAGAGGTGGTCAATTCCCTAATCCACGGAAACTAAGAGGTGTCCAATGGGGCCAAGGAGGGCCAGGCCAGGCTGGTCCCCAGGGCCAGGAACGGAGGCGCCAGGCTGCTGCAGCTGCGTGAGGTATTTCAGCCCCTGCCTCCTAGCCAGCCGGGTTGGCCAGTTCTCGGCCGTTCATTTGAGCCTCAGGCCCCGGCCGCCTGTGTGCCACACCCCAGGCACTGTAGCGGGGACAGTTTGAGGCAGCGGTTTCCACGCCCCTCCACGCACCAAGCCCCATGCCTGAAGAATAAGGTTCCCACGCTGAGGCACCAGGACGAACCCCGATGGCAGACGCTGCACAGCGAGGCCACCCCTCGGGCCAGGGCTGGGCCCCGGGGCCACTGCGGGCAAACGTGCGTGGAGTTGGACTCAGCACCAATGGGCACGCCTGGAGGAATGTCGGTTCTGCCCAGATTCAGTGACCTGGGTCAGAGGGACTTTTCAGATCACCTTGTTCCTACTGGTCTGAAAGCAGATGCCACCAAGACTCAGCCTGGCTCTGAGAAGGGCTGGGTGCCCGAGTCCCCGTAGTCCCGGGGCCAGTGCACTGGGCCGAGGCAGCTGAAGCTGTTGTTGGCACGTGGGTGTCCCCTAGGCTAGCCCTTGGGGGGAGTGGCTGAGCACGGTGCCCTGGGCAGCAGGAGCCAAGCAGGGCCTGTCACTCTGCCTCCTCCCAAGAAAGCAGCACCCCTCTGCTCCCCGACCTCTGGGTGTTCCACGTGTTGGGTGACAAGTTCATGGGATGTCCAAAGTGGGGGCAGGGTCACACGGGGACCCACGGACTTCTCCCTGCCGAGTGTTGCAGGGTTGCTGTGAGACACGTGGGCATCTGGCCCTGTGCAAGAAGGACTTGCTCCACAGCCTGGGATGGTCAGCGAGCCCTGGGTCGGTCCTGTGTGAAGCGCCAAGCCCCAGTGTCTTCCGGGGGGAAAGCAATGGCCAAGCGGCGTCTGCTGTGGTAGGTGACAGCAGTGCAGGGAGCCGACGGGTGTCACTGGGCGGCTGGAGCAACTGCCCAGGGCCCTCGGGGTGACTCCGGGGTGGGTAAGGTTTCCGCAGGACATCTGGTCATCACAAGACGTGTTAGGAGCCGCTGGTCACTACAGCACACACACATTAGTCGTGGTTATGAACAATGTCCCCGGGGAGGCGGGGCTGTCATGTCAGGCGAGCTGATGACGGGACGTGTCCACGCAGCTGCCCAGAGTCTCCGGGCCACCCTCGGGCAGGGTGGGAAGGGCTGGCCGCGGTGGGAGGAGGCGGAGGGACAGGCGAGGGAGGGGAGCGCCCTGCAGCCCCGGCACCGGGCGGTGGTCGGGCGTCGTCTCCCCACGGCCGCTGGCGCCTCAGGACTGGGGGATCTGCTGACAGCGGGTGGGGCTGGGCGGGAGCCGGGCCGCGGCGCTCTGCTCCGTGCGGAAGCTGTACTCGTACTGCGGGTGGGGTGGGGGACAGAGAGACACAGTCAGTCCAGGGGATGCCACAGGACGCCCCTCCAGGGCCTCAGACCAGAGCAGGCAGAGGCGCTGAGGCTGCCTCCCTGGGCACCCACGCACAGCGCCACGGGCCAGGCCGGTGCCAGCGGGGGCCATGCTCTGCCTGCGCTGGCGGGCACGTGGGCTGTGCACGTGGCCTGTGTGTACGTGAGTGTGTGCAGACACGGCTCGGGGATTACAGGCTCCTGCGTTGGTGCCTGTAACCCACAGCGTGGGGCCTCAGCCCCTGTGCAAAGCTGTGGTGCCACAGCACACCAGCGTGGTGCCCGCCCGCCATGCGTGTGCTGAGCGCCGTGTGCTTGTGCCCAGCAGGATGGTCCTCACGCTCCCGGTGGTCAGGGCAGATCAGAGACTCGGCCCCAAACCCCAGCAAGGCCAGCCTCGGCTGCTGGGCTCAGCCTGCCGACAACAGACAATGTGTGCTGACCCAGGGACCCCGAGGGGCTGCCCGAGCCACCTCTGACCTGACTCCATGCCCTCCGCACCCTTTCCTCCCAGAATTCTCAGAGCCACTCCCAGACGAGGATCCCCCCGCAGCCACACGGCTGGGCCGGGCTGTCCCAGGAGGGCACCTGTCCTCCACACTGTGCCAGGAGCCAGGCCTCAGGGTCTTGGCCCTCTCGCTGGAGACCCCGGCTGACCTGCCTGGCCCTGGGTCTTGGGCGTGAGTCTCCCGTCCGACAGAGGTTTAGAGAAGGGGTGTGCAGCTGGCAGGTTACCTGCGGTTCCCAGGAAGGCCAGCTGGGACCTCAACACCCAACGCAGGGGTGCGAGTGGGCAGAGGGGGGCAAGGAGCGCCCCGCCCTGGCAGGGATGAGCCTGAGCGGCCACTGTAGGCGCAGGTCTGTGGGGCTGGGTGGGGTTGCGGGGACAGAGCTCCGTGGCCATCCGGGTTTCAGGACTGAGGAGCTTAGACCAGCGCAGCGGTTGTCAAACATCTGAAATATTTGAAAAACCTTTACCAGAATTGCCTCAGAAAGGGCTCTGCTACGTGAACAGACGGAAGTGGAGCTGCCCTAGTTGAATTCGGCCACCACAAGATGCAGCTCCTTCAGGGACAGCCTTGGAGGTTGGGAGGGCAGGAGGCTGAGCCCTGGCTGCAGGGGTGGCCCTGGGATCCCCGAGCCCCGGCCGGCCTGCCCTCCCCGGCCACCCAGGGTGGGCGCAGCAAGGAGCCCCAGGGGCCACGCTGAGTAAGGAGGGTCACAGGGGCTGAGGCCTTTGGGGGCAGAGTGGGACCAAAAGCCACTGGAGAAGGAAAGGGCGCAAGAGGGCTACGAGGGCTTTTGTTCTCCTAGAGTGGAAACACGGCAGGGAGGCCGAAGCAGCGGCAGACCAGCCACCCCTGCCTGAGGGGCTGAGCCAGCACAACGGGGGACACAGGTCCCGGCTGGGGCTGAGCAGACCCTCGGGCCGCTGAGCCGAAAGGCCAGGGTGATGCTGACGATGTGACAGCGGCCCCAAACTGACAGCACCTGCTGCCAGACAGGTGGGGAGGGCGGGGCTGGAGGCCGCAGGTGACCTCGGGCAGGCCTCTCCTCCCTGGGCCTCAGCGAACTCGCCTCTCAAGTGGGGAGAAGGCCCAGGCGCAGGGCCTGCCGTGAGGATGCGCGGAGGGACGCACGGAGCAGGCCCGCCGTCCCGCTCTCTAAGGGCCAGGCACAGCCGGACGGCAGGGCTCCGCGCGACGGCTGGGAGGACACTGCCACCTGGCGGCCGCTCGTTCCCTCGCCGGCTTCCCCCGCCCCGCACCGTCCGCAGGGCGCACAGAGTGGCAGGGAGGGACACGGGCACGCCAGTACAGCCCCGCCCGAGGGCACCTGCGAGGGCGGAGGGCAGGGGGCGCTCCTGCCGTCCGCGCGGAAAGCAGGGGGGGCGTGGCGGGGAAGGGCACTGGCAGCACAGAGTACGGCCATGCGCGGTGCAGGGAGCGTCCCCACGCGGCGGTCTGGGGACCGTTGTAGAGGATCCTGTGACCCTATCCGTGGACGTGGACACGGTGGGCAGGGAGGGAAGGCCCGGGGGCCGAGATGTGCAGGGGGGCCGGGCGGCGGCAGAGGCGAAGCGATGCTCCAGCGAGGCGAGGGGGCGGCCCGGGGTCCTGGCTGCGCGCTCCGCCCTCCGCCGGCCGTGCTGCGCCCGCCGAGCCGGCCCCTGGGGTGGCAGGGAGCGCAAGGGGCGTCGGGCCTCAGGGCGCCAGTGAAGGGAGGTCGAGGCTCCAGCCCCGGAGTGGGCACAGGGCTGGGCCCCCGCGCGGCGGGTGGGGAGCGGGACGCTGCCAGGCCTGCGTGAGCCGCGGAGTGGTGGGGACCCTGTGACTCGTCCAGTCCCCGTGGCCAGTTGTGGGGGCAGGGTCGCAGGGAGGGGGCGGGACCGGCCCTCCAGGATGAACTGCCGAACTCCTGTTCCACCCTCCTGGGGGGCCGGGGGGAAGTGACAACACTTGTCTCCCCCTGACCCGGACACCCCCACCCGGGGGCGTGCGCATCGCTGTCCCCTCCCGCCCCTCTCTCCCTGGGGATTTTTTTTCCCTTTTTAGGTTATCTTGGCTGGAGAAATGCGCTACCCACCCCCCTCCCTTGTTTTCCCTAACTCCCCAAATGAAATTTCAACATATGTCCCCCGACATAATCCCCCGCGGCGGCGGCTAACCCTTCCCGCAGACGCTGTCCTCTGCCCCGCGCCGCTCCGCGTGTTTGCCCAAGAGACCAGGCGCTTCTGGAAGCCTCTCGCTCCCCTGGGCAAACAGAGAGTACCTTTGAAGGTGGATTTGGGCCGGGATCTGTTTACTCAAGACATTAGTCTCCTGCATAAGGAAAACCTGCACTCGAGTACAAACAGCAAATCCTTTTTGAATTAAAAAAATTTTCAATTAAAAAGCATTTGGCTCGCACAGCCGAGCCCAGCTGAGCAGCGCCGGGCCGGGGCGCCCTCTGGTGGGCACAGGCTGCCATAGCAGCCACACGGCAGCCCGGGCCTGGGGGCTTCTGCAGGAAAGAGATGTCACTGTCAGGGGCTCTGTCTGGGGCATCCTGGGGACCCCAGGAATCGTGCAGCTGACGGCGTCAGGCCTCTCAGGCCACAGTGCGCTGCGAGAGTCCCGGCTTCCCAAAGCCTTTTCTCCTAGCTAGGCCAGTGTCCTGTGGGTAGGGGCCACACGCAAGCTATGTGGTATATGCAAAGTCACTCTGGCCCCAGCCCTACTGGCAAAAAGGGGGTGACCGAACCTCCTGGTCTACTCACAAAGGGGTGGTGAGAGTCAACCAGGGCAACGTGTGTGAAAGCACCTGAGAGCGAAAGAATTAGCCGGCCGTTGCACCAGCCTCGAAGGCCCTAACCACTGGGGCGCACAGTCCTGGGCTGGGCGGGATGGTTCTGGTCTAACTGGCACGGGGTGGGGAAGTGTCGGCGTGTTTAAAATCACTCCAGTGATTTTTAATGGCCAGGCAGGTGGAGAACCACTGCCTGGGGACGGCATATGTGACACTAGACGGGGAAGGCACCCGTTCCCCCAGCCCTCCGCCCACGGCCCACCCCCCCCATCCAGCAACCATCACGAGAGAGAAGGGCTCCGTGGGAGACCGGGTGTTAAGGGGTCGTTCCCAGCACTGGGTTTTGCAGATGATGAGACTGAGGCCCAGGGAAGGATCTGACTTCCTGAGGCCCCAGAGAAACCAGGCCCAGTGCAGGACTGGGCCGGGGCCCAGAGAGTTGCCGGGGGCAGGTGCTGTGTACCCACCTCTCTCAAGCCAAGGAGCAAATGCAGGTGGATCACTGCAGGGCGTGGAAGGGCGTGGTCAGAGGGCAGGAACAGGCCTGGAGGGGCCCAGGCAGGCTCAGAGGCCTGGCCAGGTGACAGGTGGAGGAGAACGAAGGGAGACAACACTCAGGCCAGCGAGAAGCGTCTGGGGCAGGGGTGGCAGGAGAGTGAAGGGCAGGTCTGCGCCCGCAGGTTGGGTCTGGCCCAGCACAGGGGAGGGCAGGGAGGATCTGCACAGCGGCCCCACCTGCCGGCCTGTCCCAGCCTCCCGGCTTCTGCTCCATACTCGGGTCCTGCCCTCATCCCAGGCCTCCCACAGGCCGCAAAGCAGCTCTCTCGAGGCTCAGCTTCCTTATCCAGAGCCCGGCCGCCTGGGAACTCCCACCATGGGAAGCGTTCTCTCCTCACTCGAGGGCTCCGTGTCCTTCCCATCTGTCTCCCGGGCGCTGGGAGCTCAGCCCGCCGGGGCAGCCGCATCACACGGGGAGGCGGGAAGCCCTGCTCTCCCGGGGGCCTGCAGGCGTCCTGTGTGTGCTGGAGGCGCCCCCTGTGCCCCCTTCACCCTGGTTTGGTAGGTGGGGGCACCTGTGTTCTCGAGAGGACCCCAGGCGACTCTGCTCGACAGGCAGGTTTGGAAGCCCCTGCACGTGTCCCCTCCCTTAAACAACTGAAGGGACGAGCCTGAGGCCGCCCGACACTCTGTGGCCCCATCTTCCCATTTTTCCATGGATGTCCTCGTTCCACTTGGGTTATGGCTCCGCAGAGACACGGGGAAGGCTGGGTAAACACGGGAGCCGGGGACCAGCGGCACGTGAGGGCTTCGTCTCACGCGCAGGGAGGCAGTGCAGGCGCAGGTCAGGGAGCCCTGGAGCCGAGCGGGACGCCTGTCCCTGTCCTCAGTGAGGGTGACGCCCTGCAGCTGGGCCTCACCGGACACGACAACCAGGTGTCCAGGAGCTGGCAGTGTGCGGGACGGAATCCTCGCTCCTGGGGCTCAGCCTGTGCCTATCCCACTGCAGGGGACAAGCCGACCTCCCAGCCAAGGCCACGCGCGGGCCAGGGCACAGCTGGGCAGCTGTGCACGGAGCGCCTGCGAGGGCTCCTGCAAGCCCTTTGGGAAGCCACCCACGTCTGTGCTTCCGTCCTGCCTCTCCCAGACGCTCCTGAGCTCCAACCTGGGAGCAGCAGCGCCGGAGCCGGGAGTCCCCGCCCAGCCCTAGCTGCAGGGTCTCACCCTAAGCGAGGGGTTGGATACGGACCTCTGTGAGGTTTGTCTCCTTTTCTACTCTGGTTTGGCCTCTGGTCCCCAAGGCCAGGAACCCCAGGAGCAGGAGCCGAGTCTGTCCGGGCACAGCGCCCGGCATGGAGCCAGCCCAGACAGGGGCCCTGTGCAGTCGCTGAATGAACGCATGGCTGTCACTCGGCCACATGGAGTCATTTCGTCACTGCTCATCAGCACTTTCCCCTCCCCTGGTTCTTGCTCCGAGCCCAGGACTCCCACGAGGGCACGGCGACACTGAGGGCCTGTTTCTGAGGGACGCCACGGGCTGCCTGCCTCCCTGGGCTCAGGGCACCCTCAGCTCACAAAGCACCTTCCGCCCAGCGTCTGGCAGGAGCGACCAGGAGCAGGTAAAGTGGCTCCCCTCCACCCTGTGCCCGAGCCCAGAGCCCTGTGCCCACGCCCAGAGCCCTGTGCCCACTCGTGCCGAGGTCTGAGTGGTTTCTGCAGGGCTCTCCTCCCGCGCGTGTTCCTCCCGGCCCCCTCCCTCTCCCTGCCGGAACCGTCTCCTCAACATGCCAGGGCTTTCTGAGCGCTGTTCTTTCTGGAACACTGAGTCCCACTTGTCCTTTAAGGCCTAGCCAAAGGCGTTTGCTCTGAAAAGCACGTCCCTTCCTGGGGGTGGGGGGAGCTGGTCACAGCCCCCCAGGCTCCCGCAGCACTTTTTGTACCCCCCAAGTGCAGGGCAGCTGGGAGCCTCAGCCAATTCAGTAGCTCCAAAGCCTGGCAGAGGTCAAGGCCAAAGGGATGGCAGAGAGAACGGACGCCGGGTGGCGAGAGGAGGAACAGGTCAGGCTCTGGGCACAGCTCACTGCAGGGACAGGAAGCAGCTGGGTGAGGGGCTCGACTGTCGGGCAGGTGGAAGGTCATTCGGTTTCCAGTCCTTTGTGGCAGCAGCAGTGTCAGTCCAGCCCTGGGTCCTCAGGGCATGGCTGTGTCGGGGGACACTACACCCGTCCTGCGCACGGTAACTCCCGTGTGTGTCCGTGGCCCCCTGCGCATGGCGACACTGAGTCTAGGCGAGACTGTCCATGCACAGACCTCGAGCGAGCTGCGGGCGCACGCGGCGTTGGCTGCGTGGTGTTTCTACGTCGTTATAAACATTGAAGAGTTAAGAGACTCTGCATAAAACGCCAACATTTACCTAGATTTCTTTGAAAGCAAGAACAGGGGGGCACGGCGATTCCAGACTCCCCGGCCTCCCACAGGTGGGGGCCTGCCGGTCTGCCGCAGTCCCCACCCCTCCCGCACCGCACCCTGCCAGGCAGCGCGTGGGCGCCATTTTATCGCTGAGGTTGTGCTGTGGGCGCATGTGGGACGGCAAGGACGACGCTGGCGAGGGTGTGACGCGTCTCTTGCACGGTGACTACCGACGGTAGGGGAGTGACAGACTGAGAGGACTGCACGCGTTTCATGAAAACCGGGAGACGGCACACAGAGTGGTGGTGGTGGGCGGAGGACGGCAGCGTGGCTGGGAAGGGGGCGACCCTGCTCCCGCCTGTCCTGCCCGGGTGGCCTGGGCGGGCTGCGGGCTGCCCGACGCGTTGCTGATGACCGGTCGCAGCGAGCGCCACGTCTGTGCTCACAACCAACCCCACGGGGTCAGCATCAGGACTCGCCCGGACACCGCCTAACAAGTGGTGTGTATTCCCCCCCCCCCAGATTATTTGTAGAAAACATTAAAACCCATCCTGATTGCCAGCACGTCTCTGGGTGGAGCCACGAGACGCGGTGGGGACACTCTGGGAAGGGGAAGATGCCTCCCCACGCTGCCTTGCTTGATGCTTACTCTTTCGGGCGTGCCAGGCGGCCTTCCACCAGTCCCTCTTTTACAGTATTACTTATCTAAGACTCCAGGGGTGGAAGTTCCCAAAACCATAAGAAAAGGGCAGGAAAATCCTAGGAAGAACTTGCAACAGATCGAATATTCACCGTGACTTCGGTTTTGCACGGGCAGGTACACAAGTCGCCACGGTAACAGTGTGGGTAATCCTGTCCGGCAAACGTTGTCTCTGCTCCAGCTTCCTTTCCTCGGGCTCAGCCTGGTCCTCTTACTTATGTTGTGTGACGGATGCCCTGGGCCACCGTGGGAACCACCTGTGTGGCGGCTGCTGCTGAGCCCACCGTGCTGCCTGCAATACCCGGAAGGGTGGTGGGGGTGGGGGGGGACTCTGGGACTCGGAATTAGGAACTCTATTAATACAACCCAGCGTGTTAATACGCCCTAGGAGAAAAAATAGGATCGCCCCAACAGATGATTAAAAGACATTTATCAAAAGTCACCATCCATTCCTGATAAAACACATTTAGGAAAATAGCAAGGGATGGCGCATCTTTAACACGATAAAAAGAAGGAGAAAAAAAGGCGTGTCTCCACACAGCAAGCCGGAGTGCAGCATTACGGGTTAGTGTTGAAACTACAGACTTGCATTAAAACCTGGCTGAGACAAGGATGCCGGGGGACCTAAATGTGCCTGCCCAGGTGTCAAAGGCCCACAGGACGAGGGGCAGACAGACACGTGAGGAAGATGCTGGCACAGTGTTTGCAGAGGACGGAACTGCCTGCCGGGGGACGGAAGAAAAGCACGTGAAGAGCCATCAGAAACCGTAAAAGCCGTGGCGAGACAGCTAGCTCCAAAAATAATACACGAAAAGTCAATAGCTTCTTTATGTATAAGTGACAGAAAACAGAATGAAAGAAAAAGACCCTGTTCACAAGAACCACAAAAACATAAAGCGCCTAGGAAGAACCTAAAAAGAATCTCGCAGGATCTCTGCAAAGAAAACCCTCTGCTCTGCCGAGTGACGGACAGAAGCCCAGACCTGGGTGAGCGGAAGGGAGGCACCTTGCCCTTGCACGGAGACGCCCCGTGTGAAACGTCAACCGTCCCTTCACCAAACTAGGTACCCCGTGCAGTGCCAATACAGATCTAGAATGGATATTTTTGGAACCTCCTTCCCCTCAAAAAGATTCTAAAGTTCAGCTGGAAGAACAGTCGGGCGAATATAATCAAGAAAATTCTGGGGGGAAATAAGAGAGAACTAACTCTCCCATATATTAAAACTTATTATAAAGCTATAAGATTCCAAACAATGTGGCAATATAAAAATAGAACAATAGAGCAGAACAGAGTCGAGTATAATATCTGCTGGACCACTTCTATATGAAAACATATGATAAAAATAGCATTTAAAAGGCATAGAAGAAAGAACTCTAAACATTAGGGAAACTGGCTAACCCCACAAGACAAAATAGAGCTGGTTCTAGTTCTGACCTTGTCATAAATTTCAGATGGATCAAGTGGTTGAAAAGTATTTCATATTTTAATACATTAAAATATATAAAAGAGTAGGGGAAAATCAGGGTGACTTTTTTTTTTAATAATCTGAGTGTGACACAAAGCCAAAACTAAAACGTTAAAACAAAGACAGAATTGCCCACGGAAATTATAAAACCTTCGTATAGAAAAAGAACACATCACTAACAAGGAGAAATGGCGCTGATTAAAGTGTGTACGTATTTGAGCTTATGGTGGAGAAAAGGCTGCTGTCTTGAAAACATAAAGAGCTGTTAAAAACAATACGGAAAGCTCAATAAGCCAACAGAAAAATCACTGAGCACGGCGCAAACAGAAGAGGTGCACAGGAGAAATACAGACAGCAGGCGGCATGAGGGGATGCCCAACTCTAAAAGTAGGTGAAGGTTGTTAAGTAAACGACGTCGGACATTAACAATCCCGGGGATGCCTGGCGGAGCGAGGCTGTGGAGGAGACCCCTGCAGGCACCACTGGCGGGGGGCTTCGGATGGGCCCACCCTTTCGAGGTGGCAAATGGCAGTATTAATATATGGTCTTCTAGAGAGAGGCCCAGGGGAGCAGAGGCGCATGTACAAGGAAATCTACTGCGGCGGCACAGCAGTGAGTAATTGGAAACAACTCAGAAGTCAATCAATAGTGGATGGGTGAAATAAATTATGGCATAATCATAAAAGGGAACAACATGTAGTCATTAAAAGGAACGAGGCAGATCTGCAAACTGACACGTGAAGATGTAGGGGACATACGGCAAGTGCGAGGGCAAGCACAGAAATGGTACGTGAGCCCGCGGAGGGTCTGTGTGCACATGCGTGCGCGCGCGTGAGCACCCCCGGAGCTGATGGGCGGGTGCTCAGCCTTTACGTGTACAATGCCTGCATTTTTATCAGCGTGTACAACGTTGGGACTCAGGGGAAAACACTGAATACCAGAAACATGGACTCCGATCGGCAGGGTAGCTGCTTAGGGTGACAGACGGCCCCAAGGTCTTCCTCGGCTGGTGGGAAGGGAACCGCTCCCGGCTGCAGCTCCGAAAGAAGGCAAGGATTTCTTTTGTGCCTTCTATTCAACTCATTTGTCAGGTTTCTTTGTTTTCGGCCAGAATTATCTCAACTCCGGGGAAGCTCTTTAGGAATGTGAGTGGCAGCTCCTTGTCTTTGAGCAACATATGAAAGGGAAAGCAGAACAGGTTCACTTCTATTATTTACCTAACTTTCATTTCATAGATGACGTAGGCAGGTTTCTTTCCCCGAACATTTCGGCTTCCAGACTGAAAAAGAAGTGGGGATTCTGGGCGGTGAAAACATTCCACCTCAAAGGGAGAGAAAAGGTGCCGTGCTTCCTGCTGCACTTCGAGATCCTACCACTAGGTGGGGCGCGGGGACCGCACATTCTCAGGCTGCACCTAGTCCTTGCACAAAACCCGTGCACATTAATAAGCACAATGAAAGCTTTCCAAAAGCAGAGAGAATGAACAATTGTGCTGGAATATGAACATTTTGCTCTTATAAAACCGGGACTCTGCCATTTCACTGCTGATGCAAAAATCTTCTGCCTCGCTTTCTTCCTGCTGCATGTGGGTCTCCGTGGACCCTACCCTCACATTTGAGGGGTCTGTGGAGGCCGGGCGGAGCGGACGTCCCAAAGTTGAATTCGAACATTCTTTCTACCTCAAGCTGCCAAATGTATTTTCATTAATTTCACCTCAACGTCGTGACGTAAATGCTAGTGGAATCGGCCCCAAGCTAAATAAGCAATAAGCCCCATTTTTCAACACACAAACACATAAAGATGTCAGCTCAAACTGTTTACTAATTAACACTTAAAAAGACACAAATTAGATATGCGTGGCTAAGAGCAATTATAATCAAGACGAATTTCTCTAGTCATTTGGGAACTGAAAAAAAAATGCCTAATTGCTGGAACCAATGTTTTAAAAACTGAAATCACGCCAGTTAGCAAATATGTTCATTTAAGGAACATTCCACGTGACTACACTCCTGAGGATTGACTACAAACACGAGAACAAGGAAAATATTTAGGTATAAAATTAAAATTTTAAGCTCCCTTGGATTTATAACTTCTTCATTAAATATGTCTGCAAACAGCAGCCCATAAAAACCTGTAGCAATTAAGTGGTTAAATGAACTGCCTCCCTTGTCAATTTTAAGGGAGTGATTAATACTAGATCGTCCCTTTACTAATTAGATTCTCCCTCGTCTTTCAGCTTTAAAGTCGGATGAAAATGGAGGCTGTTTGCTCCACGAGGAGCCTGGTAGGCTAATGAGCACGTCCCCCGCCACGTCTCTGACGGTGGCACCTGCGGAAGGACAGGGTGAGTGGCGTGGTTTCCGTGAGGCTGGCAGCCGGTGGGGCACGGCTGTGCGTGGAGCCAGAAGGTGCTCCAGGCGCGTCACCTGCCCGGGCCCCTCGCCCACCGGAAAGGTCCGCTCCTGTCTTTAAACCTCGTGCGGCGCGAGAGCCCAGGCAGGGGGCGGCAGGTCGGCAGGTCGGCGAGCCTCGAGTCTGGGACTGACCAGCTGCAGGCCCGGGCAGCGGCGGGTGGGGAGGAGGGTAAACAGGCGGCCGCGCCGAGGGATTGCTGCAGAAGCCGCCGCCTGGGCTGCAGCGCCGGGGAGCTCCCGCCCTGGCTGCGACGGGGATCCATCAGCTGGAGAAATGGGGCAACTGCTTACAAGGGAAATAAAGAGCGGCAGAGACGGGGAATATTTATATGCCCATCTTCTCACTCCGAGGGAAGATGCTTCATCACGGGGGCTGGCTGCGAAATTACACTTCTCCAGGCTCTGAACACAGAGAGCCTTTGTCTGGGCGGCAGGGAGGCTGATAAGGGCCTCATAGGGACAACAGCTCCACGGGGTCACTC
Source organism: Microcebus murinus (assembly GCF_040939455.1). Taxonomy (NCBI): domain Eukaryota; kingdom Metazoa; phylum Chordata; class Mammalia; order Primates; family Cheirogaleidae; genus Microcebus; species Microcebus murinus. Next base: position 85,443,842 of record NC_134115.1, on the reverse strand, counting down.
TCTGTCCTCCTGCAGAGCCAAGCTGGCTGCTGCCCAGTCCCCCGGGGGAGGCCGAGGTGCGGCAGGCCAGCCGCGCTGACGCCACCGGCCAGCGCCCGGGTTGTCTCCATGGCTGAGGGGAGATGAGCAAAAATTCACCCTCTCACGCCTCGAACTGGTTTGCACGGGCCCTGGGAGGACGGCAAAGCCCCTGCTCGGCGCGGGGGGAATGGGCGTGGCGGCAGGAGGATGGGGCCGGGCAGGAGCCAGGAGAGCGACAGCGTTCACGTGCGAATTTCTCTATTAATCACGGCGTCCTTCATCGCAGCCACCCGCGCCACCACAGCGAGTGTCTGAACCGTGAGAGGTGCTGCCTTTGCACAGATTTTTTTTTTTTTGGCAAAATCTGCTAGATGGCATGTACATTGATTGTAACTTTAAAACATGACCTTCCTTGCGTGTCTTTTGTGCAACGTAACCCGAGTGCGACACACACCACGACCCTGGGGAAATCCCTGCGAACGCAGCAGCAGCCGCCGTGGCACCAGCTCTGCAGCGGCACGGTGTGCGACAGCCCCGGGCGGGTGAGGAGGCCTGTGCGCAACGTGAGGCGCGGAAGCCAAGGGGCTGGCCCCGGGGCCAGACCTAAGAGGCAGACTTGTCCCCCTCCCCCAGGCATGCAGACTGGGAGACTGTCCTGTCCACACCCGGGAGTTGCCGACACAGCCCACGTGCAGCCCTGCAGACACGTGCCTGAGCAGGGTGTGGTCAGTGGCTCTGGGCTGTGATCCGGCCACGGCATGTCCCCTTTTCCTACTCTCTAGGCCTCCCTGGCAGCAGGGCCGAGCGGCACATTCTCCCTCGAGTTCGTCAGGATTGTGGGGGACAGGGATGCATTGCCTACCCACGGCCCAGGGGACGCCCCGTCTCCCTCCGTTACTCAGTGCCGGCAGCTCCTGGGTGGCAGACCTGGGTCCGCCGTGCGTCCTTGCTGGGTGGCCGCGGGCAGCTCTCCTGTCTGGCTGCTGCCTGCTCCCTTTGGTCGCCGGGGTTGGTTTCTCGGGGCTCCCCTGCTCCCATCCCTAATGGCCACGTTGCAGGTGGATTGGTCATGGGGTTCATTTGAGGGGTGACCTGTCCCTGAGGCCAGATGGTGGTGACAGGGCTTGGGCTTAAATTCAGAAACACCCTTCAGGCAGGGCACAGTGAGTACGGTTAAAGCCAGCAGGAAGGCACGGCGGCCTCAAGTCCGCACGGACAGAATGTGCTGCCTTCAGGCACGCACTTCTGTTCCTCAAAGTCGGGACCACCCTCCAGTGGATGGAGACTGCAGCCCATGCAGCCAGGGTCGCACCAGCCCTCTGTCTAGTCTGGGACTTCCTGAGTGACGGCGCATTGCTGCCATAGGATTCTGGCAGGTCACCTACTGTCTCGAGTCCAGGCTCCTCCTGTACAAGGGTGGACGTCGCTCCCCCCCTTGTGGGCGGGGAGAGTGAAGGGGAGAAGCACCTGCCCAGCCGGAAGCAGCCCCTACGCGGACGCGAGGCTCGCCTGCGGGGGACCCGGCAAGACCAGGGAGGTGTCACGGACCAGCGGGGAGATGTGTGGTCACAGGTCTGTGCCACCGAACCCAAAGGCAGTCCCCACCCTTCCTTACTCTATTCTATTGTGGGTCACCCCCCCCCGTTTTGGTTCATGGTGTAAAATACAAAGGTTTTTAGGGAGCAAAGCAAATTTCCAAGCTGAAATCTCTCTCCCCAGCCCCTACCAGGCCTATTAAGAACGGAACGGAGCAAAAGCACCATCATCCCGACGGGGGACACCCAGCTGCTCCCACGCGGAGCCCCAGAGCAGAGGCCAGCGGGCTGTGGGCGCCGCTTCTCAACTCAGGCCCCCGGCTCCCGGGAGCAATGCCGAGTTCACTGGCTAAAAGTAGCAATTTCGGGTTTATTTATGGAGAAAATCCTCGCATGCTGCTGCGGGAGGAGGAGCCAGCTCAGCAGGGCGTGGGGGCGTCAGCACTCTAGTCACCGTCACGTGCAGCAAGGGCGGCGTAGGTAACTTTGAATCCTGGGTTACACGAACAACTCCTTGGACTGCGGAAGATGCTCGTTACTGCTTTACACCCTGTTTGACGTCTCTAACCTCTCCCCACTCCCCCACGCTCTCTGTACGTCAACTTGAATTGACTTCAACAGCGAGTACAGACCTGCTGCTTTTAACCCACGACTGAGACTGAGAAACCCAGCTAGCCTCGGCCACCCGGGGGACACTCGGCCCCCAGGAACAGAGCAGGGTGACCGCTGCCCTCCCCCTCTACGCGGACAAGGAGAACAGGAACGATGGTAACGATCGTGACCGTGACGACAGCAGCGGTAAGTGAGGCGGGCGGTGCTCAGACCACTGACACGATTGTCCCGGTTAAACCCACACCTGCTATGGGGTACATATTTTTATCACGGTCCTGATTTTGCAGAAAAGGAAATAGAGGCTCAGAAGGGTTACGGGAAGAGCTGAGCCTCAGCCCCAGGTGGCCGACTCTGGAGCACGTCCCCCCTCCCCGGCTCTGCCTATCTTGACTCTGAGCACCCCACAGCGAGACGGGACCTTCTGAGGGAACACGCATGTGGGCCAGCTTTTGGCCCTTGGAGCATTATGGTTTACAGGGTTCGTACCACATGCCCTGGGCCCTACACTGGGCCCCTCCCCTACTTCACCCCATCCCGACCTCAAAGGCCCAGCCAGGGTTGGGACCCAGGTCGCCTGGCCTCCTAAGCCCCGTTGTCCCCACCAGCCCAGAGAGCCTCCGAGAGGCACATGGAGGTATGCGAAGCCTCAAGTCCTCGAGCTGAGCATGCAGCAGGTGCTTAAGCAAACGGTGCCACGTTAGGGCCCACAGGTCGGCAGGCCGGAGTGTGGTAGGACGGGAGAGAGCCAGACATTCGGGAGGCTGCACCTAACCCAGTGATGGGGCACTCGTTGTCGGCCAGCTATTCCCACATATGCTCATTCAGCATCCACAAAACACCCCTAGGAGACGGCTTCCGTTGCTATCCCCGGTTAAACAGAGAGGGTGTGACTTGGCCCCAGGCGGCGGTGGAGCTGGGTTGGTCCAGACGTCTGTCCCGTGACCTTGGCCCTGCTTCGCCCCCTGTGGCTGCAGGCTGCCTCAGAGGCCTGTCCCGCAAAGCGCAGGGGGCCACCACAGCCCCCTTGCTCTTGGGAAGGGCAGACAAGAAACTCCACGCGCACCTGGATTTCCAATGCACCAGCCAGCCTGGTCTCTTTCCCAAGTCATATATAAAAAAATCTATAGATGACAATCAGGTTTGGTTTTTATGATTTACTGAAAATCTAAGACAAAGGGGGACTTTTTTGTCTTGTTTTTGCTATGACAGGTTTAGAAATTTGTTGTACTACATTGATTCAATTTTCCCTGATTTCAGCCATCTTTCAATAATGCAACCCGCGTCTGCTGGCTGGGTACACAAGAGAAAACCCAGAGGAACTGAGAATATTGAAATGGTTCTACCATTTCCATCTTTGAGACAAATGTTCCTCTCGCAGGAGAGCTGGCTGCGGCACGTGACTGCCTAACGACCTGCCGGACGTGAAAGCCGACGCGCGCCCCGACACTGGCTCACGGAAACGGGGGGCGCCGGCAGGTCTGCCCCCGGCTGGACTCCACGCTCGGAGCTGTCCTCCGGCCCCAGCCCTGGGCTTCCTTTCCACTGGGGACACGTCCACACCCCGGGCCAGGCCGGGCCGCGCTGGGGCGGGGTGGGGTGGATTGAGCGAGCGCGCAGCGCCGGCCCCTGCTCTAGCACACAACAGGTGCCGGCACTTCCCAAACCCTCCTGGTAGCAGATAACGAAACAAAAGCAGGAAGAAAAGTCAACCCCGCACCCATCCTCCAGCCTGCACCTCCTCTGAGCTGGGACATTTTTTAAAATGGAGCAAGACTGGTGGCTCCATCTGTCACTACCGCCTCTTGATGTGGAGAAGACAGGACGTTGGTCATATCTGACCGGGAGCCACAAATACGGGAGAAGGGAGTCGCTCTCCCATGAAGTGCCTTTGAGTGACAGGAAAGACGGGCACCCACCTGTCCTGCCGCCCTCCCCTCTGGGCGGCCCTTACCTCCTTCTCGATCTCTGCCAGAGACTTGATGGTGATCCCCAGGAGGTCGAAGGGCTGCATCTGCAACACAGGGCAAGTCACCCTCTTAGACGGCTGGAACGTGCTCCCTCAGACCGCCCTGTGGGACCCCGTTTCCACCGGTCTGGCGACTCTGGTCGTCACTGGGGCACAGGGAGGAGAAGGGAGAGCACGCTGCGGCAACAGGCTGCAGGGCCACCGCTCGGTCGCGTGTCCACGGCAGTCAGGGGTCTCGGGCCTGCTGCAAGACTGTGCCCGTGGCTGACCCACTTGCCCGTCTTCTCCTGCTGCCAAAGAGACGCAGGTGGGCTCTTCCTTGCTGCAGCTGCGGGCTGGGAGGTGCCCAAGGCGCCGTGACGGCTGCACGTATTTGGCGGCCGTGGGTCTGAGGGATCGTGGGAGTCTCTTGTCCAGGACTCCGCGGGACCCAGGGAAGGGGATGGGGGATTCCGGGTCTCCGAAAATGCCAGGTGAATGAAGCAACCGTCCACCAATTACCACTTGAGAAATCCACGTGGTAAAAAAATGGTAACATCACGTTTTAATGAGAGTTTCTATAATTTCATGATGACTGAGGACCTTTCTTTGAAAACGGTGGCTTTTCGTCACACAGCATGAAAAATCAAACACACATGGCAACGACCATTAGCGGGAGGCCCGGGAAGCCTGGGCTGAAACACCTGGGGGACAGAGGGGGCCCGAGTCTGTGAGGCCCCCGGCCTGAGTCCTTGTGGTCACGTCAGTGTCCTGTGTCCCCGAGAGGGGCCGGAGCCTGGCCTCCTGGCGGCCTGGCATGAGCAGGTGAGGCCCGAGGGCCCTCACGGTCCTGAACCGTGGCAGCCCAGGGACGGGAGCGGGCTAGGGCCCTCCCCGTGCCAGCGAGACTGGCGCCGGAGTCCCAGGACTGGGTTCAAAACTGGGCTCAGCACCTCCTGTCCTCGCCTGCGAAAGGGCCTCCTGGCCAGGCTGCGCACTGAGCTTGAGGAGAGCAGGAAGCGCGGGGCGTGGGGCCGGCCCGAGTCCGTGGCCTTCGGCACTTGCTGACTCGGCGGCAGCACGTTCGCAGGGCGATCTTGGGACGGGGCCACCGAAGCAGACACTGCGCTCCCGGCTGCCGTGCCAGTGGCCACGGAGCAGCCTGGCTGTCTCTGCGCCGCCAGCCGAGTGGCGATCCCGGGATCCCGCAGAGGTCCAGCTGTTGCATCATTAGGCTCTAACTACCCCGCTAAACTCCCCCAATTTGGAGCTGGTGAGCAGGACAGAGCAGCCTCTCCCAGGGAACGGCGGGAGAGGCGCCAGCGTCTCCATGGCAACGCGGCCAAGTGGAGTCGGCTGAAGTTACTCAAGCTCTGCGTGTCACGTCACGAGCATTTTTCAAGATTAAGCTGCTTACTAGAAGGGTTCAGGGGAGGCCTATTATATTTCATGAAAATGGAAACTACAGAGCAGGTCAAATCGCAAGCCGGGTGGCTTTAAGCTGGATCCAAGAAAAACACTGAAGGATTCCTTAGCTGGTGCCCGAACTGGGGCCTTCGCGTTTATTAGCTACTCAAAGCAAACTTCTGCAGAAAGGATAAAAACCAGAAACGAGTTTGCTGGGCCGGCGCGGATGGGGCCGGCATGGCCGAGAGAGGGCCACTGCCACCTTGGGGCTGGCGCCAGCTGGGCGAGGACCCCAGGAGTGCCGGGGGCCGCAGCCCATGGCGGCACCTCACGTGGTCTAGTCAACCTTAAGGCCAGGCCAGCCCACGCAGCCCCTCCTGTCACTAACGGCGGCTGGGGGCCCAGCCTGGGCGCGTGTGCTCACGTGTGCCCTGTGGTCAGTGCTCCCGTGAGCGGGAGCCCACAGCTGGAGGCTCTGTGCCCGCACACGGGGCCTCCCAGCCAGAGCAGGGCGTGCGGTTAGCACAGGACGCACGAGTGACAACGGGAAAGCCGGGCAGCCTCCTTCACGCGGGGAGCTGTCATTGCTAAATAAGAAAGAACAAAACAGACTAAGCTGGGCTTGGGAAACAGGAACATTCACGCAGCCCGCGAGGTTCGGTTGATTAGCCACCACGTGTGACCTGGGAGAGGCTCAGCTGCGCCCGAGCCGCCTGCTAACCTGTCTCAAGCTTCTCCCTGTCCCCTCAGCCACGTTCCCCTCACTCTTCAAGCTCCTGCGACTTGAGGCACTAGCTGGAGGGGCCAGAGATGAGCAGACCCACCCCAGCCCTCGGGAAGTGGAGCAGACGCAGGGGCCACCTCCGGGGAGAGAGAGGCCACCCAGGCAGACGTGAGTCCAGAGGGGCCGGGGAGGGCGAGGGCCGCCAGGACAGCCCTGTGCGCTGTACCAGGATGGTGGGACTTCAGGCTGAGGGTGGCAGAGGAAGGGCGAGCATGCATGAAACTTACACTTTCTGGAACACAGGAAAACTTCTCGGAAATCATAAAAGGCACACCATCCATTGCTGCAAAAGAAGAAAAGAAGGAAATGGCGTTGAAGACACTGCCCATGCCTGCTGACCTAAGGCGTCAGCACAGAGTATGAACGAGTTCCTGGCTGGCGCCAGCTGGCACCCAGCTCAGGTGAGCGGGAGCTCCGGGGTGTGAGCAGGAGCCACCCCTGCTCCCGAGACCCACGACCCAGCGAGGGAGGCAGGCGCCCCACTGGTGCTGAACACCAGGCAGATGTGTGCACAAGAGCTCTGGGAGCAGAGGAGGGCTGGTCTGGGCCCCCATGTGCCACCCCCGCACGGGAGTGTGGCCTCCAACTTGTCAGTGGTGGGACCCGCCAAGGGACTGACAGCAGGAAGCAGGGGACAGAGGCTTGGCAAAGAGGTGGGCAGAAAGCACGATCATCAGACGTTCTCCACGCAGCCGGCGGGCTCGTGGGAAAGCCCAAGTTGGAGGAAGGAGTAGTTCTGGAGTCAGACTGAGCTTGGATCCTGGCCGTGACTTCAGATGAACAACTGAAGCTACTTTTAAAACGCGGATGGCACCGCCTACGTGAAAGCAGCACTGTGCGTGAGGAGCGTCACGTGTGGGGTGCCGGCTGGCGAGCACGCAGGGGGCAGGCACTCTAGGTGGGGGGAGGGTCACCCGTGCTGACTCTCGGCTGCTCAGTCCTGGGCTTCGACTCAAGGTGCGCCAGTGTGCTCGACTTCAACAGGACGAGAAAGCCAGGGTGTGAGACGGAGACCCAAGGAACGAAAACGCCGGGGCCCAGAGGTGCAGTCCCTTTTCTGCAGAATGCCCCCCCCCCACATCCACCCTGTCCCAGGTCATCACTGCCAAGGGCACTTAGAGAAAAACACGACCTGGAGCCGGCTCTGCAGAGAGTGCTTTCTATGAACTGCTATGTCGTCGTCGCAGAGGAGGAAACCTCGCCATGCTGGGGGAGCAGGTCACACCGGGCACGATGTGACACGGGCACTCACAGTGTGGGCACGTGGTGCCACTCGGGGGTACCGACACGTGGGCAGAGACCTCTCCCGGCATCTGAGCAGAGTCAGGAGCGAGTGGGGCCACGGGCCTGTGCCGGGACCTGGAGCCCAGCGGTCGGGGCCGGGGCCTCACCCCGAGGGTCTGGTTTTGTGGTAGGCTGTGGTTTTAGGGAGAGAGGGAGTGAGCAGGATAGGAGCCGTGGTGAGTGGGCTCCCCAGGAAACGGCACTCTTCGCTACCCCCAGTGTCTCCTGACGTCAGGCCTACTCTGGCATCTAAGAGGCACAGAGTTCCTTCCAACCTTCATAAAGAGCAGCAGGAGCAGAAGGACACAGAGCAGGAGCGAGGGAAGTTACAGAAAGAAAAGACGTCTGGGATAAATCTGACTGGCAAGAGGAGTCCAGTGGCTTGTTTTAAGCTATGTTCGTACTATATTTTAGTGAAGAAAATAACGAGACCTTCTCTGGTCAGTACGAAGGGAGAGACAGAGCGCAGCCGGCTCCAGCTGCTGCACCGAGGCCTCCTCCTCCCTGGGAAGCCGCTGCCCCAAGCTCGGCTGCTGGGGCCCCCAGGGACACCTGTGGTCAGAGGCCTCCTGCCGTCACCTGTGCCCCTGCAACCTGCGGGAACCGCACAGAGGAGTGAGGGTGGAAACAGAAAGGAGGGCAGGGGAAAAGCCCAGAATAATCTTACGCAGTACACCCATGCATTCAAACATACAAGTGCAATCTGAGCACCTCCCTGTACTTGCTCATTTACGGCTGAAAAAATTCAGTAGTGAATAAAGAACCCCCAAAAACCCTTCTGGAGGGGGACGGAACCAAGTCCCACCCAGTATCCAGGACGAGGCATGCCAGGATCCTGCCATCCCCCACCTCTGCCCAGTGCCAGGTGCGAGCCAATGCTCACCCTCACGGCATGCTGACTTCTGAGCCCTCCTGAGGTCACTGAGATGGGCTGGGAACTTGCATCATTTCTGATCATTTTACAGATCTGGAGGCAGAGGACTGGAGAAGCTGGAGCTTGCCAGGGTCTACCAGGTAGGAAGCAGTGACCCCAAAGCCCCAGAGGGCACAGCCTCCTTTACCTGTCCTGTAGCTCCCGAGGTCCAGTCTGCCACGGCCCAGTCATGTGCCAGCTTGCCGCAGGTGTGTTTCACACGCCCACCCTTCTGTGGCTTCTCCCGCCTACCAGACAGATGCAGGTGTCTGGTGCCAAGTGCCGGAGCACAGGCCCGGCTGGAGACCCACTGCCTCCTCCCTCCCCAGTGGGTGTCAGAGACCTTATTAGTGTTTGGGGGTGAAGAGCTCCCTCTCACTGGCGGTAGGTGCTGGATGTAATGTATGTTTTGAGAGCTTATATGTTAAAAAGGTGGCAAGGTGACCTGCAGAGACCTGATCACACTTGGGAACCGAGAGCTGGGGAGTCCTGAGGACTGGAGAGAGGGAGGGAAGGGGCTCGCCCCAGTCAGAGGCCGTCAGTTCATCCTGCTGGTGCCTCCGAAGGCCAGTGGGGGGGGGGGATTTCCAAACAGGGTCCTGGCTGTATCTCAGGCCCTATGCCCCTTGCAGGCGCCGCCTTCGAGGCCTTCGTTTTCCATTCCACCCTCTGTGCCTGTGCCCTGCCGGCCTCCCGGGGTCCGCTGAGGGCCTCTCCTGCAGGAAGCCCTCCCTGGGCCTACCTGGGGACTGGCCGGGCCTCCTCTCCTGGAGGGTCCCCATGAGGCTCACCCCTGCATCCTATGTCCCCGCACAGGTAAGGGCCTGTCCCCAGGACAGGGATCTTGGGATCTGGGTGGGGGGCTGTGGCCTGGGGCACCTGTGTCTAACTTCTCTGAGGACCCGGGGAACGGCTGACCCACCCCTGCTGGTGCTGAGGAGGAAAGCCATGGGTGGGAGGAGTCTGAGAATCACCTCCTAGGGGCTGGGGAGATCTAAGCAGGGAGGGAATTGAAAAAAGTAATTTATTGAGGTGAAATTTACATAATATAAAGTTAACCAAAGTGAACCATTCAGTGGCACTGAGCACATTCACAATGTCATGCGACCGCCACCTCTGTCTAGTTTCTGAGCACTCCCACCCTTCAGAGTAAACCCCCTTACTTTTAAGCAGTTTCTCCTTCTTCCCATAAGGAATGTCTTTTTCTCCCTCCAACTGAGGGTCTTGTCTTTGAGAGAGAAGAATCCAGAAACATGGCGGTCCCTTAAGACTGCCTGTCTGGGCCTGGTGGCCTGACCTCCATCCTGTCGTGTTCCTGCCCAGTTAGGTGTGACAGGGGTGAGGAGGATGGGTTTGCCCAGACTGGCTGTCTGACTTGGAGGGCTTTACATAAAAACCGATGAGGAAAAAGTAACTTGCAAAAACTGCATGCCAGTAATGATGGCATTTTGATGTACATATATATAATATGTAGATATCATGCATCTTCATGATACATAATGTATAATACATATTTACACGGTATGTGTACATGTAAACGTACACACATGCGTCCCCCCCCACACTCCTGCGGGGTTGTCTCTTAGCCACTGGGTGCCTGGCGGTGGGCAGAGGACCCAGTACAGCTCCCAGCCGGCTGGAGGGAGGCTCTTGCGGAGGGCCCCCCCCCATATCACCTTCCAGAGGGACGTGTTCCCTCCCAGACCTTCTGAGCAACCAGGGAGTCGCAGGGTGATGGCCAAGCCGCTCACGTGAGCACATCTAGGTGCCTGGGTAAGGCACACCTTCTGTTCCTGGGGCAGGCTCGACAGTAATTTGTTACAGAAAAGCCTCTTGCAAAGTGACATTCTCATGGGAACACAACAAAGGGGTCCCCTGGGAGAGAACGGAGGGGAGACACGTTCCTGAGACCATCTAGGAAGCCAGACGCAGGGAGAGGGTGGCCTGCGGGACCCGGTGGCCGACACATCCCAGCTGGGCCAGCGGCAGAGGCAACAAGAACCGCTGGGACCTGGTCCTGATCGCGAGAACCAGCCGTCCGGCACCGCCACGGAAACAGGACGATCGCTGCTTTGCCTGGAGTTCATGACAGAAAGCACGGTCAGGTGCTCCTCGTACTCGCCCAGGAAACAGATTTTAACTAACTTGGGGAAAGGAGGACAAGCGGACAGAATCCAAGGGGCTGAAGCTCCCAGCGGGAGCTGAGCTAGAGGAACAAGACCTCGCCCAAGCCCTTCTCACCCACACGGGGTCTCCAGTCGCCAGGAGCCTGCGAGAGTTGACGGAGCAGAGATCTGCCCACCAAATTCACTTATTTTTAAAAATCTAGTATATTGAAGATTCAGACAGGCTGAAAGAACATGGGTTTCAGCAAAGCATTTGACAAAATTTCTCATGTTATCCATGTAGACACGATGGATAAATGTGGCTGGAGTTGTTAAGGTTTGGAGGATCCACAACTCGTTACCTGCACATTCCAGAAGCTGATTAATAGACCCGTGTTAACCCTGAGTGACCTCTCTGAGGGTGACCGGGCGTTATCAATTACTTAAATGAGGCTGCACATAGTGTGCTTGCCCAGCACGTGGCTGATGGCAAGCCTGGGTAGACGGTCTATAAACTGGATAACAGAGTGGAATCCAGTAAGGATCTCAAGAAGTTGGGATCACGGGCTAAACTTAATGGATGGAGTTGACCAGAGGTCAGTGTAGAGTCCTGTAGTTTGGGTCTAAAAGCCCAGCTGCGTTAGCTGGAATGACAGACTTGGAGTAACAGCAGGAGACAGGAGAAATGCCTTGGTTGTGGTTAAGTCACTGATGCGATCTGACTATTTAGAGAAGGGGGTGCCAGCACAGGGTAGGAGTTCTGCAGTCCCGGTGCCCAGGAGGAGCAATGGCCCATCTTGCTCTGCCCCGAGCTTGAGTGTGGTGCTTGGTGCCCAGACTGCACTCTCAGGGGGTCACCCTCCAAAGAGGCCGGGATGGTGAGGGGACTTGAAGCCAGACCACATGAGCGAAGAGCAGCAGCCACCAGGTCTGATGTCCCGGCAGGCAGGATTCTGCCCATTTCTGCTCACCTGGCCCCTGTCTGGCATCCCCAGCGCCCAGCGTGGAGCCAGGCGTGTGCGCAGGGCAGCGGGAGGGGGACTGGGATAGAGAAGACAGGAAGGGGAACAGAACCAAGTCACATTTCAGACCTGTCACAGGAAGGGCGCTGAACTGGTCACACATGGTCCAGTGGGGAGACCTCCCCTTCCTCTGGGGAAGATGCAGCGAGGCGGCCCCTGCCCCGGCAAGAGAGGGACCAAGCAGCACTGGCCACGAGGGCCAGGACGGCCGCCAAATGCGGGGTCGGGCGTGGTGCATGTTGGGTGGAAAGCCGATCTGTGGGACCACTAACCCCTCCTAATTCCATAACACCCGTTGCTACTCTTCTTATCTGGGCTGCCTTTCCATGTTTTAAAGATATATTTGCCAAGCGTGTCTTAAAATCAATGGCAGAGATTCTTGACTTATCCCAAAAGTGGGACATGAACCATCATGAACCATCTCTCCATCCTGGCTTCTTGTGGGGCCACGTTTACATCCTCCCTTTCTTTTTCCCCAGCTAAAGCTGGCATCTGTCTTCGCTGCCTCCTGGAGCTGAGAGACTGCGATACCTGTTTCCGTGTTCCGTCTACTGCCGAGTCCCGCTCGGGCCGACACGCTGTCCCAGGAGCTGGGGACAGAGCCGTGGACCAGGGGTCTGCTCTCACGGAGCTACACTCGGGGTGCACATTTTCACCTCGACCTGCCCCCCCCACCCACTCGGCCTGGGGCTCGGGCGGGGCTCCTTGTGCTGCCCGGCCAGTCCGCGGTCACAGCACCTGTCCTTGAGCACAGCGGTCTTTCCAGGCCCTGCTGCTCTCAGTGGGATGTGAGGATGCCCCTGAGCCTGGGAGGCAACAACATTCTCGCCTGGCTCGGCTCGACAAAGCAGAGAAGGAAAGGAAGCCCGCGTACACTGCCCACACACGAGGTCACGAGCACATGTCAAATAACTCAGGCCGTGGCAGGACTGTCTGCAAGTTGTATTTATGGGAACTGAGGCTTAGAGGAGTTACGAGCTTGGGTGCAGCCAGGACTCAAACCCACAGTCCAGCTCGCGCTGGCCTGCGGCGGGCCGTGGCGGCGAGGACAGGCCTGGGAGCTGGGCAGGCACAGACGTGTGGCCGTGTGCAGAGCCTTCGCTGCCCTGCCTACGCCGCAGCTCTCTCAGCAGGCCGCGGCCACCGGGGAAAGAAACGAAATCAGACAATGCGGGGAGGGCTGATCAGCCAACTCGGCTCTGCTGTCATCAAAAGCCACGTGTCAGGCAGGTCTCCTTTCAGTACCAGGCCAGCGTTTTCTTCTTCTTCTGGGTTTAAAGAATTTTTTTATTTTTTTAAATTTTTGATGGCACTTTTAACAAAACGCTGATCCGCAGCACCCAGCAGCATTCAGCAGATGAAAGCAGGGATGTGCCGGGGGCTCCATGGCGCAATTAGCATTCTCCTAAACAAACGAGCTTCAACAGAGCTGTAATTAAGCAGGCCTGTAATTAAGTATATGCCCTTTATCATAACGATCATGCTTAAAAATGGCATGATGCATGGAACTCTGTTATTAATGCTGTAATCCCAAACTGAAGTGCGAGTACATAGAAATCAGCGTGTCAGGCCTGTCACCGGAGTGTTTGTAAAATACATTAAAGAAAAAAACCAGAAAACAATGAGCTCATTCAACTGTTCTTTTTACAATCAGGCACTACAAGTCAAGAGGATTGTGAATGCTTACAGATTCTGCAGGGTTTAAACAAATAAAGCTCTAATCTGCTACTGTATTAATCCCACCCCCTACTTTAAAGAAGGAAAAAGCGGGTGGCAGGTTTTCTTCTGCCGGCTGACCCGAATACCTGTCTCCGCTATTCTTGGGGAAGCGGGTCCAATTTGCATACTGTATTTGCTTGGACATAAAACTGGATTCCTGCTTGCGCAGGCAGCTCTGCCATGAATCTGTAGGGACTCTGCCTGGCAACGGGACGGGAAGATAGCTGCCGCGTCCTCCCCTCGTGTGGGGACTGTAACTTTAACCGCCAAGGCGGCCCCCAGAGCCACCCCCAGTTCTCCCCTCCTCTCGCCCTTCCGCAGGCTCAGCGCAGACCCGCGGCTGGCTCCCCTGGCCTCCGGCCCCGGGACCACCGTCGCCCGGACACCCACAGCCGCTCAGGGCTGCCGCCCCCGCCCCCGCCCACGTCTCCACGAGCAGAAGCCGATCCACACGTGGGTGAATTCCAACATGCCTGATAAAGAGAGTCATAAAGTCATGCTGTAAAAAGGTAAAATTAAGAAGAAAGCCTGCATTACCAGCGTCTCAATTGTTATCTGCCTAAAGTTGTCAAGCGGTGTTAAGTGAACTTGAGTAACAGTACCCGCCAAGTACTTGTAGAGGTGAGGGGAACAATGTGGCTTACTGGCAGGTAGTCATTTTCCGGAGTAAAATTAAATGCAGTTGCAAGGGTGGGAGGCCTTTAACTCCTGTACCTGCTCGCGGCTCGAGGCCGTAAATAGCCAGCAACCCCAGCCCTTCCTTCTCCCCATCCCGTCCCCGCGGTGCCTCGAAAGTCCTTTACAACTTGTGGTGGGAAAAGTGCCAAGGACTCAACATCTCGAGGCCATCCCTCAAAACTCATCTGCAAACCAAATCGCGGAGATGCTTTCTAGGTGATTTCACTTTGGAGGGATTCCTTGGAAGGTGTCTGGAGATGCCTCCAGAGCTGCCTGCTCAGCGACGCCCCGATGGAGTTTACACAGGGCCAGCAACTTCCTTCCACATCCCCAAAGTCACTTGTCTGCCACGTTATTCACAAGCCAAAGGGAGGGATTTATCAGCCAGAGCCAGAGCCCCCCGAGTCCCGTGCACGAGCCGGCGCCGGGGAGCAGGGAGCATGGGTGCCCGGCGGACACGTGTGAGCTCCCGCAGGCTTGGCCCCGTGTGAGTCTGTGGCTTTGGGCAAGTCACTTAGCCTCCAAGTCAGACATTCGTCTGTCAAATAAGGATAAGCATGCCCCCCCACCCCCCGCAGCACGCTGAGGGATGCGGCAGCAGACAGGAGGGTAGTGAGCACAGCCCGCCGACAGCAGCCCCCGGCGAACAGGAGCGTGGCTGGGATCTTACGTATGAGCAGCAGGAATGAACTTGGATCAGGGCCCACCCTGACTGTGTGATTTAGGACAGCGTTTTGTCTCTCGGAGCCTCTCTTCCCCAGCTGCAGAAGAAAGGAAATAGTAATACCTGGACTGGTATGAAGTTTAAATGAGATAAAAACATAAAGCCCTAGGTAGAAACTAACTGCTCAATAACTGTTAGCCGTTATTATATTGTTGTTATTATTATTATTGTTGCTGCACAGAGGAAGATGCCCTTCCAGGGCAGACGCCCTCCTACCTGCTTCCACACAGAAACGTAAGTGCGGCCACATGAGATCACGTAACCCCTGGGCTGCGAGTCCCAATCCAGAGACCTCTGAGGTAGGGACGAAGTGTTTGCTGAGGGCCTACTCAGCAGGCCCCAGACCTGGCTCTCCCTGGCGTCTCGTCTGTGGCGTCACAAGACGGGCCCCATTCTGAAGCGAGGCCCTGGCTGAGTCCAGGAAGCCGGACATTGCCTTCGAAAAGAGCCCTCAAAGCAACGTGAAGACAACTGTCCCCCGTGTCAGGAGGTGAACGTTCGAGGTCAGTCAGCAATGCCACACTCTTCAGAATGAGGGACGTTCTCTGAGGTTCTGTCGGGCATGGGCAGCCCCCTCCCCCCCACGACCTCCCCCCAGAATCCCCCGCTCTACACAGAACACCCGGCAGTCGCTGCCACCTTAACTGTGGGCCCACGTCACCTCTCCACATCCAGCGTCTGGCCCTGGGGCGCCATGCACCCCTCAGGCAGGCCCGGGGCAGCTCTGAACGCCAAGGGAGAGGGTGGAGGGCGGCCGCCCCACACTCTGCTCGATGGAGGGACTGAGGCCTGGCCACTGGCTGCAGAGGGGCATGGGGGAGCCAAGGCGACTCTGGGGTTCTGGCCCAAACGACTGGGAGACGAGATGCCAGGGACTGACCTGGGCGCGGGGGCCAGTGCGGAAGCAGCAGAGCAGGGCGTGTCGGGCCTGAGGGGCTTGTGGGCATCCAGGGGGGGACACCCAGTCAGCACTGGGGAACACCACGAGCAAGAGCGAGGACGGGCTGGTGAGGGCTGCAGGATGGAGCCACGGATGGCAGGGGTGGGGCAGATTGGAAGTTACCAGCGTGGTGGTAACTGAGACCATGAGAGAAGATGAAATATTCTGAAGAAAATGCAGTGAGAAGAGAGGCAGGCTCAGGACAAAGTTGGCAGAAACAGCGGGAGGAAGATGAGAATGTGCCGTGTGATGTCGGGTCAAAGCCGGGGGCGCTGGCATAAACTTGGTTTTAATGTGCAGATGTAGATAGATGTGTGAGTACATATCTGTGTGTGTGCACACATATGTCCACAGACACACACGCAACACGTGTTTCTCTCTGCTGAGGGCCTAGTGAAGGAACCCTCAGGGGCAACACGCACACCCAGTACCCAGACTTTGGTTTCTGGAACGTTCCTCTAAAAGAAACAGAGGCTCTTTGGAGAAGTCGATGATTGGGGACGGGGCGGGGAAAGGACAAGCCAGCAACATTCTGTTGGGGCAGAAAGTAAAGACGGTCTCACGGAGTCCTGGGGCGTGGCCGGACGTGGGCCCCACCTGGAGCGGCTCCCCACTGGCTACGTATGGGACAATCTGAGCATCAAAATAAATAATGATAATAATGAGTAAGAATCCAGTAGTCCACAGCAATATAGACAAACACCTAGGGAGGAGGGAAAGCTCTTCCTCACAATAAAATGCCAACCGATAAATACAGAGGGGAACGACGGAGTTATAAAAAGCAATGGCTGCTGAAGCCGAGGCGAAAACTTGAGGAGGAACAAGATACTCACATAGTCCTAAAGTATCTCTCACGTATTGCACATTAATTACGAAGGGAAAAACGCAACTCTGTGGCGAAGGAACCTTCAAACAGCACCTTAAGCAGGTAACCCAGGCCAACTTCACCAACACGGGTCATGCCAACGCCGCGGGCGCGGCCATGCTGCTCTGCGGATGACCCAGCAGTGCCGCAGCGGGATTCCTGCCAGCCCCGACACGGAAACCCAATCACGAGGAAACACCCAACCGGTCCAAACCAAGGGATTCTATACAAAGTTTAACTTGCGAAGAGGAAGGTAAGACCGGGAACACTCAGGGAGTCTTCACACGTCCTAGTCATTACAGCCCCAGAAAAGGTGACGTTAAGTTAGAATTATTTCAACCCAGTCTGCTTTCCCACAAGAGTCAGTGGCATATACGGGGCTACTGCCTGTCTATCCCACAGCGGACATCCAACTTTAATAGAAACGATCACGAACGCCAGATTTTCTTAGCTATAAAGCGTGTATCTCTAGGGCACCGGAGAAAGTGCTCTAAAGCACATGTAGATAAGCCCAACAATGCAACACTCTCTTCCTCCATAACCACTCCTGGCACTTGTCAGGACCAGAGGTGTCTTTTGGTACGGGCGGTGGTGGCAGACTGCGAACACGGCCACACGGCCCTCCTATCCTTGTGTGCATGCGCCTTGGAACATGACCTGTCGCTTCTCCCATCAAGAGGTATAATCCATTTCTTTACTGCGAGCATCCGGGCTTGGCCATGTGACTTGCTCTGGCTAACGGGGCATTAGCAAAGGTGACACCAGCAGAGCCTTTCAGGTGCCCGTGCACGCAGGCCCGACTCCCCCTGCCGGTCGACTGTGAGACGAAGCCCAGAGCAGCCTCCTGGGGGAGAGAGACCAGGTGGGGCACAGGTGAGCAGCTGAGGCCCCCTGGACCAACCACTGTCAGCTGCCAGACATGAGAGTGAGGCCGCCCCAGGCCATCCAGCCCCAGTCTGGCCGACCCAGGCCAGAATCACCACCCGCTGACCCACACAAGCATGAGAAATTATAAATGTCGGTTGTTTTCAGCCCTAAGTTTTAGGGTAGTTACACAGCAAAAACTAACTGATGATGGTGGTAGGAGGGCCTGCATCTTTGAGAAGAAGTTCAGATAGATTTTTCCAGAAACTATCGGCTGTCTCAGAACAGAGTGAGTTAAGAGAAGGGCTTTGGTGTCAGACAGCCCTGGGTTCAAATCCCAGGCCCACCAGGCACTAGCTCTGCAACCACAGAGCACACTATCGACCTCTGTACATGGGGCAGCTTATTCCAGGGGAGATGCAAGGATTCAGAAAGATAATGCATGTAAAATAAATGCCGGGCGTGTGTTAGCCATTACCACCACGGCGACGTACAAAAGCTGATCGCTGCTGGAAGGACCCGTCCTCAACCCGCTCCCCCAGCAATCTGGAGGCCACCTGTGCATTTAGAGGGCATAAGCTCCACAGTGGCCCTACCAGCTCCTAGCATCTTAGCGCATCCAAAAATAACTGCTGGGTAAATAATAATAAAGGAACCGGCCTTCTTGTCAGGGGCCCAGGTATGGCTCAGTCGAGTCTCAGTGTCCCTGTCTGTGAGTAAAAGGGCTGGGCTAGGTCAGTGACTCTCATCCTGGTGCTCACCTGGTGAGTTTGAAACAGCTGCTGCTGCCTGTTTACCTCTGCTCCCCACCCAGTTCTCTGATTTAACCGGCCCGAGGGTGGGCTCTGGGCATCAGCATTTTTCAAAGCTCCAAGGTGATTCTAACGTGTCCTGGGCTAGAGGACGTCTAAGATCCAGCTCTGACAGTCTTCAGTCTCGCTAGCGGTGACAGTCACTCTAAGTATTAAGTATGCATTGGTGATTTGAGAACCTGGATTTAGACCTGAGAATGCAACTTACAAAATCCACTAAGTTGGCCCATCATAGGTGACAGCGGATTTCTGCAATCCTCATCCAAATTCTACTCATACAGGCTTCGCAAAAATATTAATAGTACACGAAGGTAACAGTAGGTCCGGGGCCAGATGCCCTCCCTTTCCTCCCTGGGACCGCAGGGTGTCTGAAGCCAGTACAGACCCTCCCACTCTGGAGCGCACAGCACTAGGGAGTGTCTGTCCAGGGGAAGAAACGAGCACCAGGCCACAGACGCCCTGGGAGGCGTCACCATCTCCACTGTACCAAGAAGGAACCCGAAGCTCCAAAAGGAGGGGACTTGTCAGGGTCACAAAGCCGGCAAGTGGCAGAGCTGGGGTGGGCATGGCGACCTTCTAAGTGCACTGTCCTCTACATGAAGGAGGGGATGGGAGCACCTTCCCACGTGACACGAAGCAGCAGCCATGCAAAGATGGAAGCAGAAAGGAGGGGTGAGAAAGCGAATGTAAGCTCCGTGGAGTTAAGAGACGCTGGGGTGACCACGCGCAGTGTCCTCTGGACACCCTCACAGGCAGATGCCGCGCGTGGCCAAGACAAATACTCCCGCCTCGGACATCTCCGGAGTTATCTTTCAAGTGCAGACCTTATCCTGTCATTCCTTTACTTAACAACTTCGACTGTTTCCTAACGCTTACAGGGTGATGTCCGAATACCGCGGTCCAGGCCCTCACGGGCCGACTCCAACCTCGCTTTGTTCCCTCGCTGCCCCCCCTCACCTGCACACGACACATCAGGATCTAGCTACCCCCACCTGCTCCCACTTCCTACCGAGTCACGTCTTCTGTACGCAACGTGCCCTTCTCCTTCCGTGGGCTCAGCCTGCAGAGCCTGCCCCTACTTACCCACTCTGAACCCCTGAAGCATGGCACTCAGTGGTCTGTGCTCCCAGGGTGACTGTGCTCTGATCACCTGTCCGAACGTCTGCCCCGGTCACGCCCCCTCTAGCCCGGGTCCTGCAGGCTGCCGGCCCTTTCCATAGCCGTGCACAGAACAGGTGACAGGCACAGGAAGGAAGGAAGCTGCGTGTCCAAAGGAAACTGCTTCGTCATGGGAACTCTTTGGGGCTCTGTGAAAAGGGACATTCCAACTTCTTTTACTCGGATTCCAATGATTTAATGACTCATTTATTTGCCCAAGTACTTTAACAGAGCAGGCTTGAGTATTTGCACAAACTGGAAAGATACAACCTCAACATAAATTTTACTGAAGATTTGAAAAGAGACTGCCCACCACAGGTTACAAAAAAAAGGTATAAAATGTGACATTTTGGTATCACAGCACAGACCTTGGTTAGTGGGATCAGGTCATCCATGACCCGAGCACCCTCAGGAGAACTGGGAGAATGGAGGATGGAGGCTGCGGAGCCTCAGCGGAGCCCTGGGCTGCAGGGTGAGTGGGGGGCGGGGGGGGGGACAGGGGTTGGGGGGGCAGTCACCTGGGAGAGGCTGCTGGGAAGGCCCAGGCCCCCCCTCCTGCAAGCAGCCGAGTGACAGGAGCAGACCAAATGCAGAGGGACCTGCCCTAGCATGCCTGGCAGCAATCTAAGTGCCACCCACACTTTGCGTGAGACGGCAGCGTCTGCACGCATCCAACCAGGTCATCACTCAATGATAGGACTTCATCTGAGGAGGAAAAAAGGCATTTCTATGTTGGGTCTTTCCCCACTTTACAGAAAGCTGAAACACTGGAATTCCGAGTTCAGAGCCAAATGCCTGGCCTCCCTCCTCCTCGCGTGGCCACTCTCGCGGATCTAGCGGAGGCGGACGCTGCCCCCGGGCCTTGCGCACGCCTGTGGAAAGCCAGGCGGCCTCAGAACTGACCTGTCCTCGGGGTGGGCGCGGGAGGACGATGCCAGACCTACACACAGGTGCGTTTCCAACCGGCAGAATTCCCAGGAGTCCCTGGGGGAGGCTTCTCCCGAAGGCGGCCGCGCAGCGCGGCCACCCTCGCCACGCTCCGCCCTGACGGACGAGCTCTCGGCATCGCCGCGAGACGCGGCAAGGGGAGCAGCCCGAGATGGAGCCAGCGACCCAACTGACACCCACTTTGATTCGGAAATATCAGGGAATGTGCTGCCTTCTGTCTAGTCGCCCTGTCTATGAAGTAGAATGCCATAAATTACCCAGATTTCAGACTTAATATTAACCTTTAAAGGGCATGTCACAAAAATGTATCCTCTAAATATTGGTTGTTAGTTCACTTTGTAAGCCTATCAGGGAAATAGGTGTGAGGCTGCCACCCATCTCTGACTGCACCTGTCATGGACATCTCCTGCCACGTGACAGTAATTCCAGCTGAACCCAGCAGTCCCACAAACGAACAATTCAGCCAGCCACTCCAACTGCGGTCTAAGCCCAACCTTAGGGTTTAATAACAGAGCCTGCTGGTATTACTCTAATTTCTGGAGCTGATGAACTTTCAGAGGCAACGTGAGTTGAAATAACGAGTGTGCAGAGATGACAAAGAATCTTAATCCGAGGTTCTTTGAACTATCCAGTGTAATAAGCACTTGTTCCTTTCTACAATGGGCATATAAAAGAGGAATCTAAATAATAATTGCTGTAATTATCTTGAAAAATATGCAGAGATTAATGGTGATTATGAAAATCTGTATAATTATTCTCTGAAATCATCACTGATCAAGTGGCATCTTGAAATGGCCGCTGCCAGGGAACTTTTAACGCCGAACTCCATGTGGGCACGGAAACGTGACACTTGGGCTTTCTCCCTGTAAAATATCGCCCTGTGTTTACGAAACTGGCTTTCATCGTTTCCAACACCCTGGCCTGCATTTTAACTCTTCATACCGGTGCCCTGAAGAGGTTCCAAGACGCCCCTTAATGGGATGCGTGTGTCACTGTGGTTCAAAGCTCCAAGTTCAACTTGTTATTTATTCAAATAATTAATTACTCTTGTATCCATCGAGCAGTTTGTCATGACACATTAATGACTTGATAGACTTCTATGAACTGGTGAACACAGAACAGCAGAGCGTTTTTATCGTCATTTAATTTTAAAACGATCCTGTGTGAAATTATCTGGTCGTGAGTGATGGCAGCATAAAGCACAGACTCAGCGAAGCCCCTTTTGGATCATTGCTTTATTAATGGCAACGTCAGGGAGATGAAAAATGCTAACATTGTCATCTTCCGCTGCTGGGTGGAGATGGATGGCTGGCGGAGCGGGCGAGGGCGCCGCGCGGGCCGGGGTGCCGGGCCAGGCGGGGCCCGGGCCTCGCGCACCCACCGGGAAGCCACCTCCGCGCCCGGCTCCCTTCTTGGGTTTATGGCTCCGACGTCTATTACTTTGCGTGTGTGGTCTTTCCCTTTTACTCGGATTTTCCGCTGGTGATATAAAAGCACCCTCACGAAAACATTCCGCTTTATTGCTTTGAACATTAAACGTTATTAATCCAATAGAAAAACGTTAAAGATATTGCTGTCACCTTTAAATGTGAAATGATATTAGGAGCTAAAAATCGCTGGGTTAGTAGAAAAGATGTTCCCTTAGTTTCTTTCAAGCCTCAAGATAACCGAGCTGGGTGGATGAGAAAATAATTTTCCTACGTGGCTCGCAGCACAACATCTGCTTAAAGGAGACTTCCTGTTCAGCTCTTCTTGTTTTACTTTGGTTTTTATACAGGGAAAATCGTTTCTCAATTGTGTTAATTACAAACTTGGGAATCTACACAAACCATTCCCCGGCAGTGGGATTCAAAGACGACAGACAGCAATCCCTGTGGGAGCCGCCGGGGCCAGGCAGCGGGAGTCATGGAGTGGCCCGACGGGCACGCACGGCCCACGCCGGCCACAGCGGGGCGGGAGCAAGGCATCCTTCCTGCCTCCGCGGATGAAGAACGGCGGACTTACCTTCCCTTAGAAGCTTCCTGTTTCTGTTTCCCACGGCCTGCGAATGGCTTTACCGCCAACCTGGCTGTCTAGCCCAGGGCCCGGGAGTGGCAGGGACCTGTCCCCAGCCCTCACGATCACCGCCGATGCTTTAGATCCCAAAGAGGGTGGCCGCGGTGGAGCAGCTCACATTTTTCGAGCCCTTACTCATCAGTGCCAGGGGCTTTCTGTGTACCGATTGCTTTAATCCTCAAGACCCATGAGGCTTGTGTTATGTGTATATTATCATTGTCATATTTTATAGAGGACACTCAGGACAGTTGGGTAGTCTGCCCGAGGGCACCTGGCTGGCAGAGGCAGAGCCCGGGTTGAACCCAGGGAGCCGGAGTCTGCCTTGCTACACTACGGTGCCTCTTAAATCTTCCCAGAGGAGTCGCTGGAAGCTGTCCTCCACCAGCCCCAGCATCTACCTCTCGAACGTGCTGAGGTCTAAACCGGCCCCTCCGGCCCTCCCATCGTGGGGAGAGGAAATGCTCACTCCTCTGGCCCTGACGTTAGCTGCTTGGCTACTCCTGGCTCCACGTTCTCTACAGAAGGGGATTCCGAAAGAAACGGAGCCCCAGCAGATGCTGCCACAACAGATGGAAAGTGTAGCAAAAGTAGAGCATTTGGGGACATACACTGTCACAAATCTGGATGTGAGCTGCCATGGGGATGTTAGGATTCTGAGGATAAACAAGACAACGAAGGTGCGAAGGTCGCAGCCAGAAGTTTAGCTGGGCGGCTCACCTTGTGGAATGCCTTCCTTTTTCAGACGGAGACACTCTGGCCGCAGTGCCCGTGCCTTTCCCTGGGATGTCTCCAGCAAGGTGGCAGCGAAGTCACCTCATCATGCAGTGAGTGCCGGTCACCCGCACCCGGGCGGAGCCGCAGTCACCCTGTCAGGGAGGTCTGAGCAGCGCGGTAGCCGACAGAGGCAGCTGGGCGGAGTTCTGCCCGATTCAGAGGCGGCGAGGTGTACGGCAAAGTGATCTGGGCACTCCTGGGGGCCCTGACATGCCCAGGCTGCTTAAGGCAAGGTGTCGAGAAATACCAGGCCAAAGGACAGCCAGGCGCCCCCCTCGCCAGTCTATTATTCATTCCTAATTAGGCCACCCAGCCAGGGGTTCGCCTGAGGTCCAGGTGCGTGCTAGACTGAGCCTTGGGAACTCACAGGATGGAAGGAACCAGCAAGGTCCTTGGTCTGCCTGTCTCTACATCTGCAGTGAGTTTTCTGAGTACTCAGGGCTTCTGTGGTTTCGACCTTCAATGGTAGGGACAAAAGATAATAAATTCAGATGCCTGTGACTGTCTTGCCTGGATTCCAGACGGAGGGCTTTTTCTCTCTCTCCCCTCCACCTAACTCAAATTGAGCCCTTCCTATTTTGAAGCTAAGGAACGTGGTATTTCTAACTTGTGCTGGACTCTTGAGTTTCCTCCTTAAACCTTTCTGTGCTTCCCTGAGTAATGACTTCCAGCCATTTGAAAAATCTGCCCTGAATATTTCAAAGGAACTCTGTGGTCAGAATATAAAGTGAGGAAGGACACATTTCAGTGGAACCTAATAGCTTAAAAAGATACACATACGTGATTCCCCCTGCCCCCAAGGCTTCCAGGGTGGCTGCGGCAACTAGGACAGACTGTGGGCAGGAATTAGGCGAAACCACATGAAATGTAGGGTCCAACAGGAATGGGGGGGGCCTGTTCTTAAAGACACTTTCTTTCAAGCCCCAGGGGAGGGACAATATCACATGAATCCAAAGAACAGACCCTCTGGGCAAACAGAAACCTGGCAGGTGGCCAAAGTCAAAGGCCAGCGTGGCGAGAGGGAGCTGGCCCGGGCAGGGGTCAGAGGCCCCTGGGGAACTAGGAATGACACGTTGTTGTGAGAACCACACCCTGAGCACCCGCCGTGCCCGGTGAGGCTCTGCGGCGTCTCACACACGTGTCTCCTTGGTCCTACCCTGGGCCCGGCGAGGCTGACCCTGTTCCAGTTCACCATGACGACGCTGGGCACAGAGAGGTTTGCTGGCTTGCTCAGTGCGGCCCCGGGGGGCTAGTAACAGAACCGGGTGTTGAATACGGGTCCCCTGACTGTTACATAATCATTTATTGGGTCAGCAGAAAAACCGTCCGAGCAGCGGCTTGGCAGGGACTGCAGGACTGAGCGCCCCAGGCTGCCTCCGGCGAGAGCACGCGCAGGGCCGCCTCGCTGCGGGCTCCAGGGCAGACAGGTGTTTGCCTTTTGCTTAGTCTTTGCTGTGAAAAGGTCCCCAAATCGTCGTCTGACAGACATACTTTGAAAGCACACGTTTTCTGCGTGTTTCTGTTGTCTGCTTTTTTGGTGGCCAAGGGGCCGGCCTCTGGCTCAAGCCGTCAGTTTGGGTCCATCCAGGCTATTGGACAAGCACCAAACCTGCGATTTCATTTGTGTCTAAGACTGCAAAAACACGAGGTGGCTTTGAATGTTGTGCCTATAAAGTCCCAAAGGGCCAGGAGACAGGGTGCTCCTCCAGGCTCTTCCACTAAGTCTCGACCTGAGGCCGTCCGAGCTTCGACAAAACGCGGAGACAGCGGTGGGACAGGGAGCTGTGTCCATGCACCGAAACACGGATCTCTGGTGCCTGAGAACGGCACAGTCGCGGTGGCCACTGCTGGTGGAAGTCCTGACGCAGTTGTGGCACGAGATAGTCTGTCACTTGGCTGACGCATGAATTGGGATTTCACGCGGCGGGTGAGCCTGGGCCGGTGCTGGGCCAGAGAG
This sequence comes from Microcebus murinus, assembly GCF_040939455.1. Classification (NCBI taxonomy): domain Eukaryota; kingdom Metazoa; phylum Chordata; class Mammalia; order Primates; family Cheirogaleidae; genus Microcebus; species Microcebus murinus. The sequence continues at coordinate 85,418,720 of NC_134115.1, read as the reverse complement.
CAAGCCTGTCGGACATTCAGCACCCCAATTTCAGCCTGGCTGGGAGGCTCCCCACTTTCCTCCTGCAAAAGCAGTATGTCTCTTGAAGTGATTGTTTATTTTAAAAGAATCGATCCCACCAAAGAGCCCACTGCCAGCGCTGGTGATGGAGGGGAAGAAGGAATCCCAGAGGTCTAAGGAAATGAAGGGGCTTCGCTGGGGTGGGGTGGGGTGAGGAAGGGGGTCTGGGACCAATTAGGGGGGAATGTGGGCCGAGGGCATGGCCAGCTCTGCTCTGCAGGAATGAGCTCGAGAGGCAGAAATAGGGAAAGGGGATTTGTGGCCTGTGCAAGGGCTTCTGGCCATGGAAGCTGCTCGTCCTGGAAGGGGAGAACCGAGGTGAGAGCTGCAGAGTTGGTGAGCGGAGGGCAGGAAGCACGGGATTCCTGACAGGGCCTCGAGAGGGCCGGGAGCGCGTATGGGCATTCCCAAGAGGAAAGGCGGTTTCAGGATTTTATGAAGCCTTTTTTTTTTTCCTTTTATTTTAACAAAAAATACCTGGTGAAGCAGGTACAAACCCAGCTGAAGAAACTCGAGAAGGGACGGGTCTGTTGAACATAAGGAGCGGCTCCTGGGAGGAGCTGCCTTTTCAGACCAACATCCCGGGGAGGACACTTCTGAGTCCAAGGTGGCCAGAGGGAGACGACCCTTCCTCCCTCGCTCTGAGGGAGTCTTTACGATTCACACCTTACAGTCCAGCCAGGTTTCTGCCAACGTTCTGAACATCCTGAGGGGGAAAGCTGGAGGGGGCCAAGCATCCTAACGTCTCGTTCGAAAAAACCCTGGGTCTTGGCCCGATTCTTTTTTACATAAAGAAAATCCACAGTTAAAATTATTAGCAATGACGTAATATATAGAGAAATTTATTTCGGCAACAAAATTTATTTAAATAACTTTATAAAAGAGGCCAGTTTTTATTTATAGAATCATTAGTTCTAAAAGTTCACCAGAACGTTTCACGTCTACGTAACTACATTCTGTGGGAGAAAGCGCGTGATAAAGGGCTATTTTTAAATTTGGAGATGTGGGAATATCCTGGGGGAAGAGTCCTAGAAAAACGTGTAGGGTCTGATGACTGTGTTGGGAAGAGACGTTCAAGATGGCCTATCAAAGTTGATCGTTCTAGAATCACTCGTGACAGCAAAACCATACCATGGAGCATCAGAGGCTCAAAGGTTCACCTCCAGCCCGCTCACAGGTGCCAAGGGGCCTTCCAGGAGGGGAGCTGAGGGCCTGTCACCTTTAAGGGGCCCGGAAGTAGGGTTTTGGCTGAGGGAACCACGCCCAGACGTGTTTTGAGATTCTCCGAGCACCGCTGTGGCGGGCCATCACCCCGCACACCCACAGGCTCAGCAACAGGGCAAGGAAGGAAGGGTCGCCCGCCACTCGTACCAGCGGGGTCTGACCGAGAGAGATCGGCAGATCGGCGCGTAAGGGTTTGGAGAACATTGACTAAGGAGGCATTTTCCTGATTGATGAAAAAAAACCCCAAATCACTCAGTTATAGCCATTTGCCCCCACCAGAAGGTTAAACAGCAAGGCCCACACCGCCAGCCACTGCAGACTTATCCTCCTCTGGCCTAGATGGGGCCCTGGGCCGCCGGGCGTCAGGCTTGTGGGGCAGAAGCGCCACGGAGCAGTGGAGACTTGTGAACAGGCCTAAACGGAGAAGGGTTTCTCCCAATGACTAAAAAAAAAAAAGTCTGTTTTGCCCCAGTAGGCCCTGGCTGGACAAAAACTGGACTGGGACGTGGAGGGGGGGCGGCACGCTGTTTATGCGGTGCGGAAAGAGCGGGCGCGGCACTCAGAGCGCAAAGCGGGGCGGCCGGGAGCCTTTGTGGCGAGGGGGCGGGGGCAGAGGGAACACGCTCTCACGGCCAAGCTCCTCCTCTCACACATGTGTAAAGCCTTTGGAATTTCACTGGAAAAACTTTATTTCAAAAGTGATCTTTGAAGTCTGAAAATAAAAGCAGAAAGGTTATTTCTCGGCCCAGAAGGCTGGTTTTAGACAGCGGAAGGGGCCGAAGGGAGGTGCTCCTGGGCGGGGGCCACGCCGAGGCCGGGAGTGCACCCCTGCACGTCCCCCGCCCAGGCTCCCCCGGTTTTACGGCATCTGTTTCTCCCTTACATTTTCCCTGGTGGGACACAAGGCTTTCGTTCTCTCCCACTGTCCTTTGTCTGTCGGGGCCTAGCCAGCCCTCGCCCGGGCCTGGAAGGTAACCTGGATGGTAACACTGGCCGTCCACAGAGAGGGGAGGCCACATGTGCATGGCGCATGTGCACACATGCATGTGAGAGCATGTGCACAGGCGTGCCATGTGTGCGCTGTGCATGCGAGAGTACGTGTGTGTGTGTGTGCACGTGAGAAGGGGCGCAGCACGAGCCTCGCGGAGGCCAAGCCTGCGTGACAAGCGCCTCTTCCACAAAGCAGCAGGTGACACGCAGGCCAGCGCTGTCAGTGAGGGGCTCCTGCACAGTCCACCTGGGCAGAGAGGAGTCAGCCACTGAGCTTTCCAACCTCGGGGGGGAAATAAAACTCCAAACTGGAGGATGGAGCAGGGCAAACAGCAACGCTGCCACTTCCAAGCTCTTCGAGTCCCTGTTGCCCTGCCGGGCCCTGAGCCGCTCCCCTGCCTGCGGCGGGACCTTTCACCCTCCACGAGCTCGCACGCCCACAGACAATGCGTGGCGGGGGGCGTGGGGTGTTGTGCACACGACACAGGCAGACAAATAGATGCTCAGTAAAAACCTGCTCAATTTGAAGGAATAGAGATTTTATCTTCCTCGAGGATTTCACAGCCGAGAAAGCACTTGCAGCGAGCCTTGGCTTACTCAGTCCCCGCACAGCCCCGGGAGGCAGGTGTCTCCATCCGCACTGGACAGAAGACTGCCCTGAGCTCAAAGAAGGTGGGCGGCTTGTCTCAGGGGCAGAGCTGGGACTTGAGTCCAGAGCTTCTGAGAATTAAGCCCCATTGTCCCACAGCCACTCTGTCCCGAGAAAGAACTAGACTGCAATTTACAGAAATAGCTGGAAAAGAAAGGTCTGCGAAGTGCCTAAACATTTCACAGCTATTTTATTTCTGGCATCAGTTAGCAATTACCCTTGAACTTCCCTTCCTTCCCTCCCTAAGATATCCCAATTACTGCAGCCAAAAAACTCACCCAAACCGCCAAACTGCCGCCCCCCCCAACGCCCAGACACACACGTCAGCAAGATCAAAGCCACAGGGGAAATGGGTTCTGACAACTCGTTCTTTCCTCTGCTGGGTCGCGACACTTCTCTCACTTATTAACTAAGAACAGAGAGGCTCCACGGCTGCCTTGTTCTTACCAGCAGCCCTCGGAATAGAATCCACTTCCAGTATGGCCAAACCACCCAGGCCCCCCCACCCCCGAGTCACCAGGTGGACCGTGCTCTACCGGGAACACGTCCCTGGCTCCCAGGCCAACCCCGGGGGGCCGGCACACGCTGGAGCTGAGTGCCCACTGCCCCCCCGGGCAGAGGGTGGAAGTCCCCAGGGATCAACAGTGGGGCTGCGTCTTCCTCTCCTTTTAAGTCCCATAACCAAGCCCAGGGGGCGCAGTAGGGCCTCAGGGTTCAATAAATGCCTGGCTCCAAGGCCTTCACCTGAACACCAGAAACTGCCCTGGGTCCATTGTTTAAAATGTAAATTCTCCTGGGAGCCCTGGCATGTGAGCACAGGCATGAGCTGACGGCACCCAGAACATTCTTCCCCTTTTCATCTGCCAGAGAGAGAGAAGGTTCTTCTGCTGGTCCCCGACATCTCGGGCGTCTGACCAGGCTTTGACACTATGACCCCCGCCTCCCACGCACACGGGCTGTGGGGAACGGGGTTGATCGCACCCCACGACTGGCACGAACTGGCAAGGGGGCCAAGGAGGAAACAGCGGGACATTCACAACCGCCAGGCACTCCAGGTGGCACTCCAGGTGGCCTCCATCAGCCAACCCGCGTGGAATTACAGAGCCTCGCAAACAGCGCGGGACGGAGCGCATGGCTACCCTAATCTGCTCTTGGCATTCCACCGCCTCTCACTGCTTACCTGCCAGCGAAGGCTGCGTTCGGGGGCATCTTTAATGCTAAATCAGAAAGATAAATAAATCCCTTCCTGACGACACGTGTCCCAGGCACCCAGCCATGGGTTTGAGCCTCTCCCCGTCCCGACCCCGGAAGGCAGTGGAAGGTGGCAGCAGGCCACGGGGCTCCCTGGGCACCTCTCCCTCTCCTGTCCAGCTCCTGCCCTGCGCCCGAGGGTCTGAACTCCTGCTGCAACAGGGGTGCGGCCTTGATTGCTCCCGGCGGGAGTCCAGTCTCCAGGGTCCCTGCTCAGAGCAGTGAGGGGCCGAGGGGCCCGGCTCACTGGCTTTCCCACCGAGCACCTGCGCAGGCCCCTCCTCTCTGCTTCCCAGCCACTCTCTGCAGCTGCGAGCAGCGAGTGCCCGCTGGGCTTTATCTCACTTAACTGTCACCACCATCCGATCCTCGGAGGAGGCTTTCCGCAACTCTGTTTTTGTTTCTGCAACTGAAGAAGGCGAGGCCGGACTGCGAAGGCCTGGCTCCTGACCACAGGGCTCTGGTGTGAGGGGCGCCGAGGGGCGGACTGGCCTGCAAGCCTCTCCTCCTCTGACCCCGGCCCTCCCTGCGGTGCAGAGCTCTCCCTGCAGGGTGCAGTGGGCAGGCCCTGCTGCCCAGCACGGCCACTCCCCACAGGGCCCTGTCACCCTGGGACAAAGGCCACACAGTGCAGACACCCTGTCCTTGCAGGCCGGGTGGCACAGCTGGTCTGCACCTGCAGGGACACAGGACATCCCTGGGACACCAGGTGCCACTTTCCCTGCTGGGTCTGCCTCCCAGAACCCAGCCCTGGGCAAGCGCCAGTGCCCTTTCAGCCGCCACGGCACGCGGATGGCAGAGCGCCGGGCTTCAGAGCAGACGCGGGGCCCGCCTGCGCTGGAGTCTCGGCTCTTCCTAGCTGTGTGACTGTGGGGCAGTTACCCGAGCTCTCTGTGCCTTAGTTTCTGCAGCGTCAGCGCCTGTGCGCTGGGACTGACGACGCCTACACCGCCTGGTTGCCGCGACAGCAGAAGACCCGGCAGGCATGGACCACGCAGTGTGGCTGGACTCCGCACGTGCCGGGCTAGTGGTGGTGGTGTTGTTCATCTCCCGGCCATCAGAGAAAATGACCGGAGCCTGTTTGGACACCCTCGTCTCCGTGCCCTGCCCCCCGGTCTATAAAAAGCAGTTTCCTGTAAACAACCCTCGCCCGGGAGGAAGCAGGGCCAGGGAGGCAGCGCGTCTCTGGTCCACGCAGCTGCTGTGACATGACAGATAGGCTGCAGGCTGACACTGTCTCCAAGACATATTGGAGTTTGCTCTGTCGCTGGGGTTGCCATCTGTGCCACCCCGGCAGGCGCTGGCTTCCCGGGCTGCGCTGGGAGCCGGCGGGAGCGTCCAGCGGTCCCGGACGTATCTGCAAGCGCAGCCGACCGTTAGCGAGCTGCCTAATGAGGGGGAGCGGCGCGGCCGCCTGCCGGGGTCTCTGCCCTGCACGGCTCATCCCCAGCGGGCCCCCCGGGCCGGCGGCCAGCGGGGAGACCAGACTGCGCCGCGAACTTGACTGCAGAGGTCTCACGGTCAACGCTGATGCCAGGTGTCAGGGCACAGAGAGCGACAAGGCCAACCACACCTCTCAGGGAGCGCACAGTCTAGGAAATGAGAGACATGCTTAAAAAACCACTTACAACACCAAAAAAAAAAAAAAAAAAAAAAATTAAAACTAAGATCAGAAGAGTGAGAAAGGCTACTACAGAATTCTGTGGGAAGCCCAATGATGGCACCCAGGGGTCATTGTATTGATTTGCTGTGTGGCTTTGGGAAAGTCACTTAACCTCTCTGAACCTCAGTTCCTCATCTGTAAAATGAGGATAACAGTAACACCATGTGTTTCCCAGGGTGGTTTCAAGGATTAAATGAGTTCATACATGAAGGTGACTGAGCTCAATAAACATTGACTATTATTCCTGAAACCAGATACACAAGTCACTGGTCTCTGCGTTAAGGCCAATCAGGGGAGAACAAATGTCAGTCTCTCATTGCAAGTAATGACATAAGAGTCATTCTAGCCTGTGCACAGTTGCCCAAGGGACTCAGGGCTAAGTGAGTCCAGGCCAGCCATGTCCGGGTTCAGAAATATTCCTGCATCTCTGGGCAGAAAAGGTAGGAAGTGGCTAAATTTGCCTAAATTATAGGCTGTCCTTACTTTTAACCAAGAAGAATGACTGTCTGCCTTCGTCTGGAAATGAGCCTTGGCAAGGGGGTGCTGTGGGCACAGTCACTCTCACCCGAAAACGCACTAATGACAGGAAACCAGGGGGGCCGGGCCTGCCTGTGCGACAGAAAACCTGGGGGAGAAAGGGCCCGTGGGTCTCTACGGCCCATCCCCGTCTGCCAGGATGGCTCTGGGGACCGTGATGCACGCCTGGGGCCACCTGGCCTTCTCCAGTGACCCACCTCAACAAGGTGAAGAGCACGCCTGATCCCCACAGCTTGCGCCTGAAAGTGTACGGTGGCAGGTCGCACGCGGTGGGTGTGTGGGGGCCCCACGCTCTCTGCCAGAACTGTGTGCGTCACCGACCAGACCTGGCTTCTGGGCGGCACGCACAGGCCTTGCTGGGTAACTGCTGAATGGACGCACGGCCCCTCACTTAGCTCTCAGGCCCTCTCGAGACACAGGTGCAAAGAGTGGGCTTGACAGGGGCACCCGCGAACGACAGGGTCTTGTTTGGCCTGGGCGGCAGTTGGTCTCCAAAATCCCTGCTCCTCCTCCCACACCGTGCTGCCCGGCGTTCCTGGCGTGCGTCCCCGGAGGACCACCCGGGAAGGTGGGAAGGCTTTCAAATAAGCATTTCCAATGGTTAAAGTCTGGGATAAGGGTCTTGAAGCAATTTTTAAAAAATGAATTAGTTGGCGCTTCACGATGAACTCTAAGAGTGGAATGGTCTAGCAGCAGCAATCGGCGCCTTTAACAACAAGACGATTTTGTCAGGCCGCGGCTGCTAACTTGACAAAAGACAACAAGATGATTACTCGGCACGGAAAGGCAGGGCAGGGCTGGACTCGGGGGCACGTGCTTGCTTCCGCTCTGCACGCAGGCTCCTGGCCCCAGGAAGGGACGAGCTGGGCGGGGCAGCTGACAGGCACGTGGAGGCACTCAGAGGTGTGCCCGGGGTGCCAGGGAGGGCGGCGGTGCCCACGGAGGTGCCAGGGACGGCTTCCAGGAAGAGCCCGAGCGCCGCACAGGTGGGAGGCTGGCGAGGACGGGCCGGGGAAACGACAGTGGAGGCTCACGTGGCTGCACCCGAGGGGAGCCTCACCTGGCCAGCGCGGAGGAGCAGGAGCGCTCACGGCCAGGGCCACGCGGGACAGAGGCAGCGCAGAACTCAAGGCCAAAGACGCAAGATGGAACTAAAGAGGGAATTTTAGTTTGATGAAGGGTAAAAGACACAGGGAACCTTTAAGCTTCGTAAACCTTCGTGGCCTGAATGGCAATGCACTGAAACATGCAAGATACAAAGTCATACTCAGAAGAGAAGAAATGTACAAAACAATAAAAGCCACCATTCTTTGGTCAGATAAGGGGTGTGTGTGTATGTGTGGGTGTGTGTGTGTGAATGTGGATGTGTACATAAGAGGAGGACATTCAGCCTCCCGCTTGCCCGAAGAATGGTGGTGGTGCGGGGGTGTGTGTACCTCCAACGTCGTGTCTTATAGAAAGAGGACATGTGTTCAAGTGTCAGTGAAGCACTTACTAAAACTGACCATATGTGAGATCACAAAGACTCAATAAATTTGAAAAAAATAAAAAATTACAGAGGCCACATTCTCTGACCACTATGCGATAAAATTAGAAATTAATAAGAAAAGGTTAAAACAATCTCACTCTCAGAAAAAGTCTCTATAACACTTTAGTCAAAGGGCAACCAAAACTAAAATTTTACATATTTATAAATTTGAGTGCTGTGTATCAAGCCACAGAATGCCTCCAGAGCAACACACAAGAATATTTATGTCGCCTTAAGTACTTTTATTAAAAATCAAAAAGGACAGAAAACAAATGAGGTAACCATTCTACCCAGGAAGCCATAAAAGAAAAAAATAAGCCCAAAGAAAGTTAAAAATAAAAGAACAAATAAAAATAAAATTAAATAATATAAAGTAAAAGCCTAATGCTTTTATAAATAAATAAAAAACTGGTTATTTGAAAAGATAAAATAAAGCAAGTAAATCTCCAGCAAGGATAACCAAGTAAAAGAGAGAGAAAAAAATAACATTTAGAGATGTATATTAATTTTAAAATAAATATAAACTCTTAGGCACAATTTTATACCAATAAACTTTAAAATTTATGTGAAATGGCTGGATTTTCTTTCAAAGAAAATATAAATGACAAAACTGACTCAAGAAAAAGTAGAAAGCCTGAAAAAAAAATCACTAATTGTGAAAGAAATTGAAATAGTTGCCCATCTCCCCAAAATACCCCTAGTTCTCCCAAATACTTCCAGGTTCATTTGGTTCTTACAGGTAACATTTTTTTTTGTTTTGTTTTATCCCCCCAGCCCACAAGGAACACGTATAATATTTTAGAAATATTCTTTTATTTGAAAGAAATAACTCAGATTCTAGATCATTCAAAAATAACATTTTGATAAACATTAAGCCCAATCTCACTTCTATAAATGCCAAAATCCTAACTTACATAATAACAACAGCTCAAATCTAGTACTGTATTTAAAGAAAGCACCATAGTAAAGTAAGATTTATTTCAGAAATATAACAATAATTTTCTATGTGCTAATATATCATCAAAACAAAATGATTTATATCAATAAGTGAGAAAAAATATTACACTGCTTATTAATAGATTCTGAATTTTTTATATGAATTCAATTTAGTACCTGAATTTAAAAATAACTCCCAGGAAAATAGGAATAATGAATGGGCCCTTTAACATAATCAAACCTTCTCTCCCCCAAATTACCAACCTATATCAGACTTGACTGTGGAACACTAGAAACATCCCCATCAAAGTCAGAAACCAAACCAAGCTATTGCCACTATCATTTGCTGCTGTAGATGCCTGAGCCAAAAATATAAAGCAAGATAAAGAAATGGGGTATAAATGTTATCACAGATAAAATTATCTGTATTTGCAGATGATGCTGCCCACCAAGAAAACCCAGGTAAGTAAATCAGAAGCAACACGCATAAAGAGAGGTAACCAACTAAAATATTAAAAAACAATATTTAAAAATTATATAAGCAATCACCAATTAAAAATGGGCAAAGCAAAATTTTAAACCTAGGAATAAGATAAATGGAAGGCACAGAAAACTGTAACACTTTACTGAATAATATAAAAAGACATTTGAATAAGTGGAGAGTCACATTACATTCTGGAAGGGAAGGTCAGGTATTTTAAAGGTGACCATTAACCCCGACTTAAGTTGTAACTTCAATGTTCTTTCAATCAAAATCCTGAAAGTATTTTCCTTGGAATGTAAAGTGATGCTAAACTTCAACTGGATAAAAAAGTTGCGGATTATTGCCAGGAACATTTTGAAAAACAACTACAAAGAATAACATGACAGGAAATCAAAACATATAAATTTATAATAATTAAAAGTGTGATCCTCCCATTAGAACATGCAACAAGCCAATGGAATGCAAGCCACAAAATATATCACCGTAGGTAATAAGAAGTTATTTTAGGATTGTTTTTCAAATGAGTTGGTTAAAAAAAAGATTATTTTACAGGTGATGCTGAGATAGTAATTTGGAAAAACACAGTTTGAGGCTTATCTCGTGTCACACATCAAAACAAATTACAGATGAATTTTAGATTTAAATGTTTAACAAAAACCCAAAGGTACCAGAATACACCATGAGATAGAGAAGGCTTTTCTAAAATATGACAGCAAAGACACAAAACATAAAAGAAAGGCAAAATTAAAGTAGAAACCACAAACTGGAAAAAAGCAATAGTAACGTGGGAGGGGGAAAAAAAAAAGACCCTGTGTCCCCTAAGGAGGTCCTACAACTCCGTAAGCAAAAGCTAGACTTCAAGAGAAAAGGAGCCGGGTACGAACGGGCCTTTGTGGGCTAGAGTGACGCAGAAGGCCCAACACCTCGGAAGGGGCGACCCCAGTAGTCATCAAGGAATCATCAACTACCAATAAGATACCATTGCGCCTTCCAAATCAGTGAGGATTTAGAAAATAATAGCCAGTTAGTAAGGCTTCATGGGGGAAAGAAGTCTTTCATACATGTAGAAGTGTAAACGAATTCAACATAAAGGTGGGAAATTTGTCCTTATATTATCAAAGTATTTTAAAATGCATTTATTTATGTATTTCTCTAAAAGAACGTTCACCCAAAGCATGACTTCTAGAAGCGATGACGATGTGGACACCCGGCCGCAGAGGCCTGGCTAGGTAAAGCACGCTGTGTCCGTAGGAGGGAGGGTTCTGCAACCATCAGTAGCAGCCTGGGGAAGACGCAAGGACAAGGCACAGGCGCGTGGCCAGGTCTCAGAACGGAACGGATGCTCTCAGCAGCAGAAAGGAGCAAACCACGGATACATGAACAACACGGAAGGACCTCAAAAGTATTACGCTGAGTGACACCCAAAACTACACACTGTATGATTCCATTTATGCGACAACATAACACAGATGAGTGATTGCCAGGGACCGGCCGTGGGGGAGGGAAACCACGGGAAATTCGAGCGAGTGAACTTCTGGAGTGATGGAAACATTCTATATCTTGCTTCTGAAGGTGGATGTCATGCCACTGACATTTGTCAAAATTCACTGAACTTACCCATAAAAAGGGTGGATTTTATTATATGTAAATTATCCCTCAATGAATATGACTTAAACCCAGAATGGACAATTAAGAACAAATATACTTTTCAACATAAATATATGGTATGGGAAAAGTGTTGAAAGGATACATCCTAAAATATTGTTTCTCCACGTAACGGGATTAAGAGTGGTATTTATTTTCTTCCCTATGGCTTTCATGTGTTTTCCAACGTTTCTATAATGAACATGTGACTTTTATAATTCAGAAAAGAAAATGTTTGTGTCTGTTTTTGATTTTTTAAAAAGAGAAACTATATTGATGAACTGTTCTGTCCAGTAACAAACTTTTTATTAGGTTCTTACAGGAAATGACGGGCGGGTTCATGCTCAGTTGGAGCCTCGAGTCCCTGCAGCCCTGAGGCACAACTTCTCAGGGCACCTCTGTCCAGCCCCTGCAAGGTGCCCGGTGCTCGGGCAACGGGGAGGAACACTTGGTCCAGTAGCTTCATCTTGCAGCCAGGAAAACCGAGGCCCAGAGACAGCAAGAGACCTCAAGACTGGAAGTGATCAAAACAGGCCTGAATGAACCCAGAGAGCAGAGCTACTTCCACTGTACGGAGCACCTCTGCCGGCCTGCCCCGGGAGGACTCAGCTCTTGAGGGCCTGGAGAGAAAAGTCTACTCACGGAAAAGCTACGGACACCATCAGCCAGTGCTTCCCAGACTCTAGGAAACAGTGTCTCATGTCCCAGAATCACCTATTTTTTTTCTAGTGTAATTATTGACTTTCTATTTTTATTTGCCTCTAAAACTCATTTTTAAACATTAAAAAAAAATTTTTTTTTCTACTTTGTTTTAGAGACAGGGTCTCGCTCTGCTGCCCAGGCTGGAGTGCAGTGGCACAATTATAGCTCATTGTAACCTTGAACTCCTGGGCTCAAGTGAGCCTCCTGCCTCAACCTCCAGAGTAGCTGGGAACACGGGCATATGCAACCAGGCATAGCTAATTTTTAATTTTTTTTTTTTTTTTGTCGAGGCAGGGTCTTGCTGTATTGCCGAGGCTGGTGTGGAACTCCTCACCTCAAGGGATCCTCCTGCTTCAGCCTCCCAAAGTGCTGGGATTATAGGCATGAGCCGCCATGCCCGGCCTTAAACTCACTTTTTAAATTCAAAACACCTTCCTCCAGTGAGTGGCTTCACCATTCCTGAGTATGTGCTCCCACTCCTGCAAGAGTATGACCATCCCTGCCCACTGCCGCGTGCAGGGCAGGGCCTCCCGAGGGAAGAGGATGCGCCTCCCTGCCCCACTGACGTTGGCCGGAAGCTTGTAAAGCCACTGGTGTTTCTTCCCGGCCTCTTGCTCTTTCTTTCTACTATAAGAACAGCTAGGTACAGACAGGGGCTGCTCTTCCAGCCCGAGTCCCAGAATGACAGGACACATGGCGCAGGGTCCCAGCCAATCCACAGTCACCAACCTGGAGCCTGAGTGACATACAAAATGGTGGAATCGTAAGCCACTGGGATTTGGGGGCATGCGTGTTACTGTGGCATGACCCAGCAAGGACTGATTAATACGCCTACTTTAATCTCATTCTGAACAATGATATCCATTGATATGCTGTTATGAATGAAATAAATTAACAGGTCATCCATATCTACTCTAAGATCATTCCCCCTCCTCACCATGGGTACACACCTCTGGGGCGCGTGCTACAGCCTGAGGGAGGAAGTAGACAGGAACCGGAGAAGATGTAGGAAAAGAGCCAGCTCTGATGGGAGGAGCCTCTAGGGCAGGCGTCCTCAAACTACGGCCCGCGGGCCACATGCGGGTGTTCTTGCCCGTTTGTTTTTTTACTTCAAAATAAGATATGTGCAGTGTGCAAAGAAATTTGTTCATAGTTTTTTTTAAAACTATAGACCGGCCCTCCAATGGTCTGAGGGACAGTGAACTGGCCCCGTTTAAAAAGTTTGAGGACCCCTGCTCTAGGGTCACGTGGATATCATTCAGAAAAGTCTGACTCTCCCCCAAGAACTGTATGCTGCCCCGTCAGTTTCATAATTCTCTGTACTCACTTGGGTGTATCATTGCTTTAAAAGTACGACAGACCCCAAAGTCAGTATTGTTAAAAATATGCAGGGAAAGTACATCTAAGATTCAAGGGATACTGGAAAACACAGAGAAATCAAAGTCAAGGAGATGATTATGGGGCTAGCTATTTCCCTAAATGGTTAGCTTCATTATTTAACTCTCAGCTACTAATTCTTCTTAAAGTAAAATCTACTCTGACCACCTGAATATTAAAAAACGGTCCCTATTGACTCCACCACTATATAATTTATATATTTGGCACAGGTACCATTCAGCTATCTATAACTTTCAGTCAGCTATTCCATGCTCTGATCATTAATGGTCCACTTGTTTGGCTCAGGTAAATCACATTTGCATATGCAAATTATGTCTAAATATTCTGTACTATTAATGTTATCACTAATTACATAATAATAGTTACCAATTTCCACACGGATCAAACTTACAGTTTTGTAGCTATTAGGGAAATTGTACTTTGTAATTAAGATAATCCTCATTTCCAGATGCTAATTAACTATATAATAATTAGCCTCATTCACTAATGCAAATTAGGGATTTTCATCTTTATTGATAAAGGAGTTGCTTCTTATCAGTTAAGGAACGATAGCCCCAGAAATCTTGCAGAGAAATATTTTTTTCCCCTTTAAAGGTTAAAAGGTAAATCCATTTTTATCAGTCTCATTTGTGAATGCAAATTAGGTCTGATTAATCAAGTCAAAGATAAATGTGGTAGTCTTATTTCAGGACAGAATGTATCGCTTACTGAGTTCATCCCTTCCCCTTATACATACACAGATAAACAGGGTTCACCTACCAGAAGTCTCTGAGTAGGAGTAATTCGTCTATGGCCAAAAGGAAGCTCCGAGACACGCGTGTCTCTCCGTCACGCTTCCTTTTGTTTTGCCTTCCAGCATCGTGGAGGGATCTGGAAATAGCTGTGCCTTAATGTTTCGGCCAGGAAGGGAACGAGCGAGAAGAGATTTTTGTGAGTAAATACAGAGGAAAAAGGGAAAGACACATTTGCTTGGATTATTAAGTTTTCTGTGCTCCAAACAGAATACAAACTGGCACCTCCCATCGTGACTAATGAGGGCTGCGTCGGCGAGAACAGAAGGGCTGACAGCCAGCGCGGCCTAGTTGGCAGGCCCCAACCCAGGCCTCGCCGCATTCATCATCCGCTAAACCAATCCACCAATTCCGCACCACCATTTGTCATTAATTATGCTAATCAGCACACCATTACTCTCTGATGACACTGTGGCTGTTATTAGCTAGTTACGGCTTTTCAAAAGCACAACTTATTGTGCATGCACGGGCTGCCCGTGCATTAGCCCACGGGGAAGAAATGTCCAATTATGAAAAGAAGAAATTTGCTATTATCTTTTTATAACAAACCAATTTAGTGATTAGAAGAGTCTCTGAACTCATAGGTTCTCCTTTTTTCCTCCCTTAAAATAATTGAGGCAAAAAAAAAAAAATATGTGCTTTTCAATATTTCTCTGAGAGAAAGGGAAATACCAACCCAGAGATTTTTTTTTTGCCACGCATCGAAAAGTGGGGCCTGGGGAACAACTGTGCCAGCGCACTCGGGGCACGCTGAGATTCCTGCCGGGCTTTCCTTCTTCCTGATTTTGAATTAGCGGGACTACTTTATTACGTATGTTTCAGCGACGGCAAATGCCTGAAAGAGGCAAGCACACCCATGTGACCTTTTACGGTTCACTCATGGCAGAGCGAAGCTGTTCCACATAACGACGCCAGACTGTGCACACCTTACCTGGCAGATGCTGCCACGGGAAATGCAGCGACAGCCTCCTTTAACCCCTCCCGTGCCCCAGTGCCACCGCCAAGGCCGTCAGTGCCTCTCACATGACCCTGGAGGGGTACGGTTTGGCCGTGTTAGCACATGTCCCGTGCACGGTCTGGTGGAGAGAAAGGACCGTACCCAGGGCGGCAGAAGAACGAGGTCCTCTGGGGTTAGCGGCCAGACCGAGGCACGGGAGACCCCCCCCCCGAAACTCAAGGCTCCACCAAGGAGTTGGAGTGGACCCTGGAGTGTCTGCAGGACTAACCCTCAGGCATCCGCCCAAACCAGGCGCTCATCCCAGGTTGTTGTGCTCGGGCTGGGAGTCTTTACCACTAGTTTTAGAAGCTTAGTCTGTATTAAGAGCTCATTAATATCATCAGAGTAAATGGGCCTATTAAAACATCTTTAAGCAATATCTGAACATAAATCTCCCTAAACTATATTTAATGACTGTACTTAAGATACATTATATGCAAGTCTTAATGAGACATTAGATAGCATTTTGAAGATTAAAATTAGAGAATCCATATAAAGTCTGTCCACTTAATGTAGCCTTAAGCTATACTGATGAAAGCATTACTACCAAATTATTACTGCATTAGAACAAATATTTTTAATCATGTCTGATTTATGCATTCCCTTTTTCATATAATTTTCATTTTCACAAAAATACATTTTGAGTTTAGAGAAGAGGGTATGTGAGAGGTTTCCAAGTTTTTGATGTACTCTGGAGGTGAAGCCAGTGCAGAATTTAGACGGTGCTGTGCACTGAGCGTTCTGGGGGCTGGGAATCACGTTTCTTTATGTTTGGTTAAATCAGTCATCCCCGTACTGCTGGTAGCCGAATCCATTACCTTACGATCAAACAGCCTTCAAGACCAGAGTAGATGCCAAACAGAATTTTAACCAAAGATATTCCGAAGACCAGAACACAGTGCAACGCACACAGGACAATCTGCATGACGCCAGCAGTGGGAACATCTGGGCTTCTCACTGGCTCTCTGCTTCAGGGCCCTGTGGGGACCCCACACTTCCAGAGAGCAACTCCCACCCCGCACCTAGACAGACACCCTCCCAGCTCCCAGGTCTGCGACGGGCTGCTGTTTGTCTCTGTTTCCCCAAAGCCTGTCTCAGAGGGGTCAATGAAGGCCTGTTTCCACTCGGGGGCCCCTAGAGGGTGTATGAAGAGCAATCAGTGTTGCTGGTGGAAGGACATTAAAAAAAAAAAGTTTGATTCCCATGGGGCCAAGGGAGTCGAACCCTTTAAACAGACCCAAATCCTCCTCAAGTCTGATCAAACAAGGAAGCATTCTCCAGGCCTGCAGGATGGCTGATTCGCAGGGACAGCTCGGAGCGAGTAGCTGGGCCTCAAAGATCTGTGTGTCTTTCTGTATATGAGAGTCTACTCCATTTAAAATAGAAACATGTCTCCTGAGCCTACAAAAATCCTGATGAGACAATGCACGGTGGTCTCTTGGGAAAACAAGTCAAACTTCAGTCTATATACGTAGAAATATTTTTCCATATATTTATCTACTATATTTAAAATATATCCAAGCAGGATTTTTGATGCAGTAGAAAACTTTCCCCCATGTCCCACCCCGCTGCTGCTCTTGGGAGGAGGCCCCCCCAAAGGAAAGAAACTGCATCAACTCCTGCATCGAGATAACAGCCCTTCAGGCCCGTTTTGGGGTGAATGTGCCGAGTACTTCACATCCCACGGCAGCTGAACTGGTGGAGCGAAAGTCATCCGAGAACCCGGGCAAAGGTAAGCCTGCCTCGATGTCACCCGGAGCCCACACAGCCTGGACTTGGATCTGACCCCGGCACTTCGGAAAATGTTAGCGATGAATTATCGTGGAAGCTTTTTAGACTTTTTTTTTTTTTTTATTTCACACCAAAGTGTAACCACCTTTTATAAATGCTATTCAATTATGAAAGACTTCTGGGATTATGTAAATCAAGACAAGTCAACCCGTGACACTTCTCTTAATAGAATGAGATTATCTAGGCTTCTTTTTTTTTTTTTTCCTCTTTCAAAGATGAAAGTAGCACAATTTAAACACACTGGTCTTTAAAGAAGACTCCTCCCTTCGCATGTAAAATCTGAAGCAACAAGCCTATTTCCATTTGCTTTTCCCAGATCTTCTCTCCCCGAAAGGAACTGCTTCATAATACAATTTTGTATTTTTAACTGTGTGAATTAGGCATTCTTCATAAATAACAGCTATGTGTTATGCATAGGAGCTCCTTTTTATTAGGGACACAGTAGTGAACAATGAGCAATGTGTTCTATTATTCTTTGTCAAATCACAAAATGCTACATTAGAATAACTGTGCTGGTCAATGTAATATAGTAGATTAAATTCAACTTCTGTGGAAAAACCACTGTAAAACAGCATGATAAGAAGGCTATAAAAAATTTAATTTTACTCCAAACTCCATCACAAAAAAAATGGTGTGAAAAGTAATTTTGCATAATCAGTACACGCCATCTGGAACAATTAACCGATTTCTATAGAACTATGAGGATCAGTCATATCTGCTTATTAAAGATCAGAAATTATACAAGTAATAAATCCTTGAAAAAACTAAGCGTACTCCCGCCTGTCAACGCTATTTTAACTTCAAATACTGAAGAACGCCTGATAAGGCTGAAAAGAAGAGATTAATATATGCAAATTACATCCAGCATTTAAAATCCCCACAACTGTCTCCGGTTTTCTGTCCCTTATTGCTGCCTTTATGTTTTATTCATACACCAACTCACCTGTCACTTCATAAGCTATAATATTATGGGGGTATTATTAAACAGCATAAAGCCGTGCTTTAATTGGAAAGCTTCATTGCATTTTCCAATTATTTGGAGTAAATTAAAAGCAGATGCACATAGTTTAATAAGGAGTCTAATATCAGTTCCGGGAAATCAAAATTCATTGTCATTACTATGCCGTGATAGTTTTGCAAACTGTACTCAATTTCAGAGGTTTTCAAAAGAAAATCTGTCTATGCAATCTGTTAATTGTCATTCGGTTAATAACTGTTTAAATATCCAAACTACATAGCAGCTTCCTATTAAAAAAAAATTAAACTATGGGGTTTATGCAAGCAAACAAATACAGCACACCACTCCTGGGCTGGGCTGGACTTTTCAGCCTTGCCCATCCACCTTAAAACAATGGGAAGGCTCGAGAAACCCACCCACACAGCAGCTTAGCCCCAGAAGCGGAGGACAAAGAGCAGCATTTTGTATTTCTCCGAGCACCACTGGAGGTTACAGTACTGTAAGACAGCTCTCTGTGGAAAAGGGCAGAAGTCAGGTTATAAATTGTGCTTTCAGAGGTCTGCACTGCTCAGCAAAAAATTAGCTTCCAAAGTTTTAATTGGTCCATCTAAAATAAATCCTTTTAATGAGTGAATTAACTGATTCAGGACACAAACACAGAAAAATCAAAGAAAGCAAATGTTGTGAGCAATTTGTTTTGAAAAAATTGACCCCTGAAGGGCCATTTCCTTACGAGTCCATGACCTACCAGTGCAGTGTTCCCTGGGCTCTGTAGGGGCTGGCCGCCGTGCCCACAAGTGACTGGGCTGCCAGACAAAGGACTGTATTCTAAGCCACTACGGATTTAAAGAGCCAAGTCTTAAAGGTTACTCTTCATAAGGAATCTTGCTTGCAGATGTAGTTATATTATAGCTCTGCAGCTACAAGTTGCATACATACAAATACAAGTAGCTAAAGCATTTACAAATGAAAAGTCATAGGTATACTCAAACTAGTACACGTAACCTTTTCATTTTTATACTAAGTGACAGACTTTTTCAAATCCTAGGTGCGTAAATTATAATAGGACAAGCAGTAATTGACTTTTAAACTCCACCCACTGTGAGGGCTACAATTAATCTGTTTTTAGCATAAGAACTGCTGCTCTGCAAAGTTCATAACTTGTAGGCTCTTTTTCCCAATCCAATTAAAACCTAAGAGCCTTCCTAAAAGGTAAGAGCACAGAATTTACTCTTCAGCTCCTGTTTCAAATGGCGCAGCGGCTAACGTCCCAATCATCAAAGGGCAAGCCCCTCCGGACCAGAAAGGACACGAAACGCCTGAGCACGAGAGAGCCTTCCGGCAAAACAACCAGAAACTATGCTCAAAAATGAAGATAAAAGCAATTCTTGTGCAGCGATCCAAAAAATAGCATCTCTTTTTTCCCCCCCAAAATTACCTGTTTTAATAAAGTAGACACACTGTGCCAACTGAACCATTTAATTATCTGCAAAAATGATGAATCAAAACAATAGTTTGCAAAAATAAATGACTAACCTCTGATTAAAATGTCTGTCCTCATTAAATCCAAATAAAAGGTACAATGTCTTTTAAAAAAACGTAGCCTATAGAAATGAGCAGCCCCCTCAGCACCGATAGCCACGTACTTCACAGTGGCACGGCCTGCCATGAGGCAGGACGTCTGAGGAAGCTGTGTGATCTCTAAAACCTTAAGAGACGTGAACAGGCTGCCCGTGGCAATTGTCTGTCTCTGTGGCCTCGGAGTCTGGGGGGCCACTGGCCGGGCAGTGAGCAAGGTCAGGGATGGGACTGCAAGGGGATGCGCTAGGTGGTGGGTCATGTGACTTTTCTTTTTTTTTTTTTGCTAAAAGGTCTGGGGGTGGAGGGTGGGGAGGTGGGTTGGGGGGGATGGCTGGAAAGGAAGGAAAAGGGAAAGGGAAAATCAAGGCTGATCTAAACGTTGAGAAGTTACCTTTAAAGTCGTTTTACCCAGTAGCAAGCTAACATCTCAAGCAATTATTGGTTTCTAAACCACGAGGGAGGGTCTGCCTTACATTATATTGCACCCGAAGGTCCCCTGGCTGTGCGGAGTCCCTTCCGGGTTCGTGTTCCCTTTCGGCAGCTGCCCGAGTGGACAAGCTGCCCCTCTCAGACTGCATTTTTAGGTGGGGGAAGGGATCGTACTGCGGGGCGACTAAGACCAGTGCTTCACGGAGTAACAGGAGGCACTCGATGGAACAACAGTGTTCGAGACAGCTACAGCAGCCACCGTTCCTGGAGTGCTCGCTCCTTACTGGGCACTTCATGCACGTTATCTCTAACCCTCAGAATTCAGAAGAGAAAATGCAATGCAAAATTACAAAAGAGAAAATGCACTGCAATGTGATGGGAACTGTTTAAAGTCATGCAGCCGGAAAGGGTGGACACAAAAGGGCGGATTCTGCAGCTCCTCTGCAGAATCGGCTGAACATCAGGGATCACTGAGCGCCTCCTGCACGCCAGGCCCCGGGCTGGGCGTTAGGCCACAGCAGTGAATGAGACGTCATCATCCTCCCTTCCCAGGGCGAACCCCGAACTCCAGCTGAGAAGCCAGGCACCGAACGGGACATTCTGACCCGAGTCAGATCTCCTTCCTGAGACCTGGGAAACCAAGTGGACGGCAAAGTCTTCCCAGCAGCCGGCAGGCTCACCGGCCAGGGCTGCCACCGTCACGGGCCCCGGCAGGCCTGCACAGCCACCTCTGGCGGAGTGCGGGCGAGAGGCCCGTAACTCACGAGCCAAGGACCTCCTCGCAGGAGCGGCACGGCGCTTTGCTAGCGCAGGGCATATTTCAGGTAAACACGCAGGCAACGGGACATGAAGACGGGCGCATTTATTGCCTCTAGGTAGCGGGCGATTAAGGACTTCTAAGTGTGTCACCGGAAGCGACGCTTGGGGCCAACGAGGCAAGCTTGACTCTCTCGTTGAGAATTATGGATGTCGCTTCGCCAGTGGATCATGAGATCGTTCATGCCATAAAACAAGCCGGGCGTGAGAAACCACTCTCTAACAAAGGATCTTAACCTTGGATGAGAGTTCTGCATCATTCACTGTCTCGGAGACAACTGCAAGGCAGATCTGGGGGACGAGGAGCCCCGTTCTCTGGGATGTGTGATAAATATATTGCATCCAGACTCGGGCTGGAGGACTGCAGATTTTTTTTTTTTTCCAAACATAAACGGGTTTAGGGCGGTCACTGGACATTAATAAGAAGAGAGAAAAAGCCATTCAGTATCCAGGACACAAACAGCAGCTGTAGGACAGTGGATGGATTCAGGTACTCTGTCCACATAAGAAGAGCGGCTTCATCGTTCTAGAAAAGATCAGAATTCCTTTTGTCCTAATGTCAGCAGTTAAATGCATTCCTTACGACACAAAAGGGAGGGCGCTCATGTTGTGTGGTTGCTGAAGGAAACATTCTGAGCTCATCTCCGGGCTTGTGCAGCTGTCCAACTTCTCCCCGAGTTCTGCCATTCCCTGTGTCCTTCTTTAGTGAGCACCGAGAGCGTAAATACGCTACCCTGGACGCCCCGCCACCACTGTCGCACCTTGAGCGTGGGAGCCTGGCAGCTGGAGGACTCGGGGAGCTGAAGCCGGCGGGAGGGGA